>NC_044323.1:150597312-150900342 GCF_007399415.2 Gopherus evgoodei
GAGTCTGCTCCCGGTGCCGGAGATGGTCGGTGCCGGGGAGACTTGCCGGTGCCGGCGCGGTCTGGTGCCGGAGTAGAACTGGCTGACTGCGCCGCCGGTGCCGGAGACAGAGCCGCTTCCATAAGGAGAGCGCAGAGTCTTTGGTCTCTCTCCTTCTTCGTGCGAGGCTTAAAAGCCTTGCAAATGCGGCACTTCTCGCTGATATGCGATTCCCCCAGGCACTTAAGGCATGTGTCGTGGGAATCACTCGTAGGCATCGGCTTCTTGCATGCTGAGCACTGCTTGAAGCCCGGCGAGCCAGGCATGGGCCCGGTGCCAGGTGCCGGGGAGGGCAACGGCCCACCCGCAAGCGATGTTAGACAACTATATACAAGATTCTAACTAACTACTATGCGAACAGTCTATCTACTACTTAACTATGAACTATTTACAACTAAAAACGACGAACAAGTACAGGAGAGCTATGGATGTGGAGGTCAGCAAGCCGCACTCCACAGTTCCAGCAACCGACACAGCGGTAAGAAGGAACTGAGGAGCGGGCGGGCCGGCAGGGGTGTATATCAGCTGCCATACTGGCGCCACCCTAGGGGGCGACCTGCCGGCCCACTGGGGTTGCTAGGGTAAAAAGTTTCCGGCAGACGTGCACGCGTGGCACGTACACCTACCTGGAATGGATATGAGCAATCACTCGAAGAAGAACTTGTATTGCAACATATTGGCTAGTTGCATAGAGAGGGGATATGGGACATGTTAGTACCCATAGTTTAAAGAGTCTCTTTAGTTCAGTGTAGATCTGTGTTTAAGAGTTGACAGCAACAGATACTGATCTAGTACCGGTGTCTGACTGAAGCACATGGAAAGTGGGGGGGAAGTGAATGGAGGCGGGGCCTCAGAGAAAGAGGTGGGGGCTACAGGAAAGGGGTGAGGCTTGAGGGCGAAATAGGTGGGGTCGGGTGGGGCCTCGGGAAGGGGTGGGGCAGGGGAGGTTCTGGCATTCCTTCTGAAGCGTCTGTGTTTTAAATATAAGCAAGTTGGCAACCCTATGTGTAGCTAAAATCTGAGACCACAAATGGACACACGCAAAAAGACTTTCCTCACCAATTCCCTCCCCCAGTGCTGTCTAGCCATGAGCTAGTCCTGTCTCTTCACAGCTCAGCCTTTGGCATGCTTGAGATAAATTAATTAACTCAACACAGCTGGCCTGTCTCTGCCACCCTCACAATCACTGTATTAAGGGCACGCAGCTGTGATCTCTTCTTAGAGACTGTACTAACCCTTTCACTGCCAACTCCTACATAGGTCCCCACGTTTTATCACACTGAATAACAACCTCCTCATGCTCTTCCAAAAAGAAGTTTAAGGAAAGGTCCTTTGCTTTAAATTTCATCTGCGTTTCAGTTGGGTGGAATGACATGGCTGATTTTATTCTTTTGCGATAAGGAACGTGGGGAGGGAACCACTTCCTGGTTTGGATATTCAATTTTCAACCCCAGGTGGTCAAATTGCTTAGTGGAGTATCCTGATTAGGTGGAGTGTGGTGGGAGGGGAAAATTGTTCCCAGCTGAGGATGACAGGCATGGAATCAAGCTTGCTTATCTATTCACTAGTAAAGAAAGGGTAGAATTCTGCTCCGCTGTGTAAAATCCCACATTCCATGCAGGGAACTTTACAAGACAGGGAGGAAAGCAGAAATTACCTTGAAAATGTGAACTGATTGCTACGGTTGAACACAACAAACAGCTTGCAGAACTTCTGCAGCAGTAGGAGGGTTGCGTGTGTCTTTAAGCTCCTCCACACACATTTAAAAAGTCAGTTATGTTGGGGTATATCCTGAAGTATCATGTCACACTGTCCCTCCCCCACATCCCTAAAGTCACTGTGTCCTTAGAGCAGTGATTCTCAACCCACGGCCCACTTGCAGCCCAATCAGCACACAGCTGCAGCCCATGTGACATCCTCAGGGCCATTCAGGTAGTACTGGATGTGGCCCACAATGGTAAATAGGTTGAGAATCACTGCCTTAGAGGCCTGAGCATGATGGAAAGAGGGTTATTTGGCGGGTGGGGGTCCACCTGAAAAATGCTACAGCTCCCTTTGTCCACAGCCTGTACACCTCCTCTCCCCAGTGCCCTCCCTCCCTCCACCCTTTCACAGTCAAACTGCAGATGCCAGACTGAAGTGTGGGTCTTCAATCTAGCACAAGTGTACATGTGGAGTTGGCTCAGGTTAAATAAAAGAACATTTCAATGGAGCGAGGGAGCTACAAATGGGAAAGAAGCCCTCTACAAACATTATCACAGCTTACCAACCTTTATCCAGTTACTTGTTGGTAATTTAATTATTCACAAAACTACATTAAGGGAGAGACAGAGGTAGCCCATCAAGGACTCATCGTGCAATCCCTAGAGCACATATCAAGAATACTTTGACATATCAGATACTTCAAATTAAGTAGTAGTTTAATATAAAAAGCAGTTTACAGAAGCTTGGAAAGCTTATTAGCTTACTCAAAGCAAAGCCTCTAATTCTAAATAGCAGGCCCTATTCCCAGAGTATGTTTGCGGTTTGACTTCTGACAAGATACCACTAGCCACAAACACTCAGAAATATTAATGAAGGGAGGGGGCTTATTTTGCTAATTAATTCTGACATGAAAATCAAATCTTGGGTGAGCTGGGGAATAGGGAGGAAGAATGCTAGAGGAATTTGAAAAAGAAGGTGTGAGAGGAGACACACGCGGGGACCCCATAGAAGAAGACGCAGCCTGCTGAGGTGGTAAAATTAGCAGGATATTCTGAAAAGGCTTTTAAGAAATCACTTATGCAGAAGTTTATTAAAATGTTAATTCTGATCTAAAGATAGACTGCTGGGCATTTTTTTTAATGACCATCATTAGCTTGAAGACAAACAAGATAAAGCCGCAGGTTTGCCATAGCTGACAGCTCTGCCACAATTCAATATTTTTTGAGGTTTTTCAATTTAAAAAGATATATTTTGGGCTTAAAATTTCATTTGATTTTTTCCAGTGAAAATGCAATTTTTTTTGCCAATTCTTCTATCAAGAATTTAAATTGCAAAATCAATTCTTGCCAGAAATTTTTTAAAATAAATTGTTTGCTGAAAAATCAACATTTTTGCCAAAAGATGTTGTGCTGTTTTTTAGGTTAAATGAAAAATGTATTCTTTTGGCCAAAAACTATTTTAATAGATTTTTTGAGGAAAAATCAATGTTTTTCCATTTTTTAAAGAAACTCAAGTGGAAAAATTAATGTTTTTGGCCAAAATAATGTTGTTAGGTTTTTTTTAATGAAAAAATTGATTTGTATTGCCAAAGTATTTTTTTTTTAGGTTTTCCAATTAAAAAATCAGATTTTTGGCTTAATATTGAGCAGCTTTCATTGTGCATGTTTTGTGTGTCCAGTTCTTCCTCGGATGTCTTCATGGGATGATCAACACTGTTTTTAGAATAGACGCAAGTGCACACGCTGCATGTCTTTGCTGGCAGCATAAAGATGCAAGTCTTTGCCACTTGTGTTCATCCGGAAGAAGGCAAAGTACACCCTGAGAATGCTTGTAAAGCTGCCAGGTGTTGGGGCACTAGTCTTTGTAACGTATGTTGTGTACACGACCCTGTCACCATAATACCTCACAAACATTTAAGAATTTATCCTTGCCAACCTCCTCTGAGGTAGGGAAGGATTTACCCCTATTTTTCTGATAAAGATACTGAAGAACAGAGAGACTTGCTCAAGGTCACACAGAGAAGAAATGGCTCCTGCTTCCTAAGGCCTGGGCTCTGATGGCTATTCAGTGCCAGAATGAGGCCCATGGTAGTAATGCTCTTCTCCTCAGCTATCTAGAAACTTTTAAGGGCGCTCTAAGAACTTACTGCACCTATAAATTAGGTAACTGTTTGTTTAGTGTAATGAAGCAATTTAAAGCAAGACACATTCTCATAATGAGGCTGTCTGTGACCATTTCTATGTTTAGCTCTTTCCAGATGCTACGTGCTCCAGAATATTTTATATTGTAGGCACCACAGAGACATACTATTCCTCCGTTGAAAGAACCTTATACCCTAGGTCAGTGGTACCATCCATTTACAGCATCCTGAATTACATCTAGACTTTAAGACAGCGGCTAAATGACGGAGAGCTAAATAATTCTAGCTGCATAAACTCTCTCCTTCAATTGGCACAAGGCAGCAAAAGCAGGTATTTAATTTAAATCATCTGCAACTCCATGAGCACATTTACATATCAATTGGCATAATTAAATGCCTAGTAGTTTATTCCAAATGCAGATTCACATTTGCTTTGTGCAGTGTGACAATTATAGGTCAAGAAGATTCATCGCTTGTTAAATCTCTGTTCTCTCTCACCAATTGTTTGATTTTTAATTAAATATTTATATCACCCATTAAATTAAATTAAGAGATGATTTAGATGCTAATGGTTTTACTCAAGCCACAAGTTTAATGGAAGGATTGCAATTCCATTTAAAAAAAATGTTTGCAGCTTTTCTCCCTCCTGCTGATCATCTTCTTCCTCTGGCAGTTGGGCATGTGTTATTAATAAGAGAAGAGGAAAAGTTGGGGCAATCTCAATGGGACAGTTGCCAGAGCTCAGTCTCAGGCCGAGGCAGTTGAGAAGGAACTGAGGGTGGTTCTGTATAACAATGGCACAGGGCACAAGGCTGACCAGCACGCATGCGCAGGCCAAATGGACACTGCTATGAGCAATCTCCGATTGAAGACACAGGGGGCACTAGCACACCTAGAGTGGAGCACTTGTAGGGACACTACATGAAGAAGAAATCAGAGTTAAGAAGGGCCTGACCTCTCATGCTGTCATTCATGGTTGTGCACCACAATGAGAGCTCTCCACTTCGTCATGCAACTGGAAGCATTTTACACCCATTGTCCCCAGGTATACATGACAACATAAGTTGCAAGTCAATGAAGAATCGGGCCCCACATCTCTAACTTCAGGTGACTCAGCCTGCTTGTTTGGAATATGATGGCCTAATGCAGAGATAATCCGTCCTTGGTACCAATCCAGAAGGAGGAACTGGAAGCCTATCACACAACAAATGGCATCTGCAACTCCTGCAATGCAACAATGAGCCAAGTGAACTTCTGTTTCACTAGAGGGGCTCATGCAAACCTTTCCTTTGGCTATGACTCACATAGGATTGAACGTCCTGAGTATTGATTTGTGTTTAGGGATTGAGGTCACTAAGGAGATAATACACTCTTTAAAATCCCCCACCCCAGCTATTATAGTGCTAAAAGAGCCATGAAATCATTTATACAAAACAGAAAGATTTTTATAAAGCCCCTAAGTATGCATTTTAGAAATGGTTCAGCCCTACTGGGTATTGTGTGAGCCAACAGAGATTATGGGTCTGTATTTAAGGCATTTAACTGATTGTGATGTCAAGTTAACACTGGAAGTAGCAAGGTTTCTTCAGCTTAAGTCAGAGAGTGACAGAAAAGAACACCTATTGTAAGCATTTTTAATCTGTCCATTACAGTGTTCTACAGGCATCATATGCAAAAGTTTCAAGCATCATTTAACATAATTGAGGCAAAAAGCTCAGCAAGTTCCAAAGAGGATTTATCCTTTGCTGGAAAGACTGCAAAAGAGCTTAAGTGATGCATAGGGCTTTGAGGGGGGCCTTGTACATAGGGGTGAATTTCACTCTTCAGTATATAACTTAACAAGGGTAAAAGTGACAAGGACCATCAATCCTAATGCTTCAGGGCAAACCTTGATCCTTAACTAAGATCAGGAAGATACCTCTTCCCCATTATAACACAGAGTTGCATATTTAACTAGAACAATGAGGAGTCTGGTGGCACCTTAAAGACTAACAGATTTATTTGAGCATAAACTTTTGTGGGTAAAAACCCCTCTTCTTCAGATGCTTATACCCAAATAAATCTGTTAGTCTTTAAGCCGTCCTGCACCACTTCCAGCAGCTCCCATTGGCCTGGAGCAGCGAATTTCGGCCACTGGGAGCCATGATCGGCTGAACCTGTGGACGCGGCAGGTAAACAAACCGGCCCAGCCTGCCAGGGGCTTTCCCTGCACAAGTGGTGGAACAAGTTTGGGAACCACTGCCTTAGACCCTTCACAGGCATTTGAAACTTGATACAGTGGGATACTGGATAGCCAATGGAAGGATCCCCCTTTAAAAATTTTCCCACAGGAAACTTTAATCCCCAAGTTTATTCAGAGAATCTTGGTTTATTTCTCATCCAAGAGACATAAAAGCCTTTCCCATCCTTTGCTTACAATATTTACCCAACCCTTCTAACAATCTGGTCATATAACGGGAGAGGGAAATTTCTTTAAAGGTATCAGTTGAAACCTGGTGTTCAGCTCTGGTGCCAACATCGAGTGTATCTCTAACCTAATTTGTGGGCAAGAAGAAAGTTAAAGAGCATTGTATCTTAACTAATAATTTTGCATAATTTCTCCTAATTCAGAGTGTATAAGAGACTTCATAACTGCAAAACTAATATACAATATAGGAATAAATGGTCAATGAGAAATATTTAGCTTTCTGCCATGCACAAAAGAAGAGGTGAGAGTCTCTTAAATAGCATAACACTGAAAAGAGGGACTTGGGAGAAAACAAATCTGCCTTTGCTCATGTCAATGGTTAATTGAACAGGTAGTTCCACATTCTTCTTCAGACAGGACAAATGTGATTTGCACTCTTCAAGAAAAGTTCAAAAAGCTCACCTTATTTTCGAAGATTATTTCAATGAATATCAACAGCACCTCAGTGATGAAGATCACCAGAAGAACCCAGAAGAACTGCATAGAAAAGAGAAAGTAGGCCATTACTATCGTTCTAGCCAAAGATGTATTCACTCTGACTCATTACAATTGTCATAAGACATGAACAAAAGGTGTTATTACTTGTGTGAAAGTAGAATGAATTATATTGTGAAAATAGAAAGGATTAAAGAAATGCTGTCTGTACCTTTAAGCAAAATTGTTGGAATGCTGCAATCCAGGTGTCAGGAATACAGACATTAACATAGAACAATTGCACCGTTTAAGGGCAATTGGTGAAGTATTAGCCTTAGATCGATAAGAGTTAGTAAGGAAGTAGGATATGCATACTATGCCCAGGTGAATTTTACTGTTTTGCTTTCTTTGTCCCTTTGTCTAATTCCCGCTCTTTTATCTGTATAAATAAGATTGTTTGGGTCTTGCATGGCCACTCACATTATCTGGGTGTTATTGGCGGAGCGCTGTGCTAATAAAACAGTGGTCTGACAAATTGTGAGTCCTGATTCTAACTTTGACAATTTGGAGGTTCCACCGAGATGGCAACTGTCTTCACTGGGGCCGTGTGATTCCTGACCATTTTGTGGGACGACCATGGCAGCCGGCACCTGGGCACTTGGCCCGAGCGGTCCTCTTTCTAAGCAGAAGGGTGCATGACCACAGTGAAGTCTACGCCATCGAACCTGTTGGTTCCCACTCTATTCTGGTAGGGATCCCGGGATCTGACATCAGGAATCTGGTCAGGTAATTATTTCTGTGTTTTGTCCAGACTGAGGACTGTCCTGTCTCTGTGTCTATCCATCCTCTCTGTGGAGTGTTTGAGTCTGGGTGCCGTCTCCGTCCGGGAATTAGCCGACCAAGAGGTTCCTCTCCCCGCGGTCTGAGTGAGTGAAATCTGCACAATCGCAGCCGCACTGCACCTTGGGTAAAACCCTTGGTGTGAAAGCAAGGGTGATTGAGGCAGTAGCCTGTGGGCTCCTTTTGTGTGTTGCACCAGGCATGGCTCTGATGAACCCAAATTTCCTTCTTGTGTGATTGGTGTGTAAAGTCCTCCTGTATGGGTAACCAGATGTCTAAGTCGGGGCAGTTCCCTAAAGGAACGCCGGCTCATTTTCTGTATTTTAGGAAGGGTCCGGACTCCTGTAAATTTCTGAAAAAATGGTCTAGGCTAACTCAGGGAGATCCCAAAACTCAGTGGCTACTGTTAGGATCTTGGGACAAGGACAGAGTAGATGTCTTAAAAGACAAACTCGGCCAATCTAAAACTAAATTGGCAACAGGAGAGGTCGATTGTTTCATGCAATGGTGGGAAGAGGCAAATCGTAGATGGACAGAATCTAAACTCGCCTTTCTCAAAGATTCAAATGATAAGTTAAAAGCTTTATTGGAAATCTCCTCTCCCACCACTAGACCAAGCACTCCCCTTTACCTGGTTCTCCAAGCAGACCCCCCTTCATACTCCTGTCTCCGGGTGGCAAAAGATGAAGAAAACCCCCTTGCTAGATTCTGGGGACGAGGATGAAGAAGACGCATTAATTGGCCTGACAGCCTTGCGTTGAATCAATAGACAGCCACCCACACTCTCAGCTTAGGAACAACTGTCACCAGATTTCCCAGCTCAGGAACAATTTCCAGAGATCTCCAGTTCAGAGCCGTCCGGATTGTCCGGTACTGCTGAGGACCATTCCTCTGAACTCGCTCTGCCTTGTAAAAGCTTGTGCTTGGGCCTTAAAAATATCCAGGCTCCCCTCCGAATCCTGCATACTGGGGGCCAGGATGAGGGTCCCACTTGGAGCTATAAACCCTGGACTCGCACTGAGCTCCTTTCAATTGTAAAAGGCTTTCCAAAGCCCCGAGAAAATCCTACCAAATTTGCAGAGGAATTTTTGTTAGTGTGTGATACCTATGAACCCTCTGAGGCAGCTTCTATGAACCAACCTTCTGCAGCTGTGCAAGCTACTTGTAGCAGCCCCTAGTGAGCATGAAAAATGGCTCACAGCAGCAGATTGGCTTGCTGCTGACCGCAACTCTACTTTACCAGATACTGGTCCTAATGCTGAATACCGAAAAAAGTGTAAGGAATGAGCTAAAAATCTATTTGAAGCCATCCCTCGGGTATGGACTCCTAAAACCAACTGGACGGCGATAAATGGCTGTAAGCAACGACAGGGAGAAAACCCGGGCAACTATCGCACCCGGCTAACTGACATTTTTCTGCAACATTCTGGTATACAGCAACCAGATAGAAATGGACAGGGCACCCTGGCTAGTGCGTTTGTTAATGGCCTCCTTCCTGCCTGCTATTGGCAATATGCTAAAACGAATAAGTGTTGGGTGGGAGACCAAAACCATGGACAAATTGCAAACAGTGGCAGAGCACTGCCAGCGTACTTTAAAAGGAAAGGAAGAACAATCAGCTCAACAGTTAATGGCCTTGCAAATACAGCATTATTCAGGGCAGGGCAAAGGGTACCGGGGACGGGGAAAATACCAGGGACAGGGATATGGTCATGGAAGGGGCCAGGGAACTGGATTTTCGGGTTATGGGGATGCTTGTAATTACTGTAAACAGCCGGGACATTGGAAGAATGAATGTCCGAGCCGGCCTGATAACTCTGTGAATAACCAGTTAGACCCCCTGCCAGCACAGCCAATCAGTCCCCAGCCTTACTTTGCCCCACAGCAATGATGGGACACCGGGGAACCGCAGGAAATTTTAGCTCCTTTACTACCTCTCACTCCCACGGATGAGTGTGTGTTAACTATCAATGAACTTTCTCTCCCTTTCCTTGCTGATACAGGAGCTTCGCTCTCTGCAGTTCGTACTACCGACCTGCCTGCGGTTCCCTGCTCTGGAAAAACCGTGTCTGCTGTGGGCATTATGGGACTCCCAACCCCTTATTCCCTTTCAAAACCTCTACCAGTCCAGGTTGGTCCCCCTTCTGCGGATCATGCCTTCCTTCTCTCTGATTCCACTCCAGTAAACCTTTTGGGTCGGGATCTATTATGTAAGCTTGGCTGCACCATATACTGTTCCCCGGATGGGGTCTATTTACAAATTCCCCAGTCCTCCCTGAGTGATTCTGTAGCCTCCCTGCTGTCTGAAACGTCCCTTTCTACTCTGGTCCCTTGTTGCTCACTGGTCCCGTCCCTTGAACACCTAATTTCGCAGGTCCCATCCTCTCTGTGACCAACCCATCCCTCTGAGGTGGGCCGCTTAAATACTGACCCTGTGAATAACATAGCTGAAGTCAGCGTACTTAGATCTACTTACCACTGTGTCTTCATTGTGGTAAGTCAACGGCTGACGTTCTCCTGTCAACTCTGCCTGCACCTCTCGCCTGGTGGAGTACCAGAGTTGACAGGAGAGCACTCGGCGATCGATTTATCGCATCTAGACTAGATGCGATAAATTGACCCCTGCTGGATCAATCACTGCCCGTTGATCCAGCGGGTAATGTAGACAAGCCCTTAGTGTAGACCAGGCCCTTGTAATAGTTTAGGAAAGGAAAGATCTCTAGTCCAACTGGGAGTACAGGAAAGGTTTTAGGGAAGCAAAATATAAGGACTCATTTGGATTCTAGATGGGGCTCTAGCTCCTACTTTTAAAAAATCTGCCATGAGGAGACAAACAGCTACTAGCCGTCAGTTAGTTTTTACCGAGCAATTCTCCCCAAAGTGCTAATCAGCGTAGCATCTAGGTGCTGTACAGATCCGCATAGAAATACACAGGCAAGAAACCAGAAGACCAAGGAGAAGATGAGAATTGGTCGCAGGATTGGTCACAATTTTTATACCCACGTATTCATGACATCTTATTAACCATAACTCCACAGTGGCAGCAGTGCTTATCATTAATCTGTTTGTAATATCCTCGTTATGCCTCTGCTTTTATTGCTTACCTCTCACATATGTCTGAGTCGATGTTATTGCTCCTCATCATAATAGATTTAATATAACGAAACACTCACGTGAGTGATTTACTCCTGGCTTCTCCTCACAGGACACCAGCGATTTCATCATCGATTTGATTTATTGTCACTGCAAGTGATCAGAGCCTCCTAGGATGCTCTTTCTCACTGCATGAGTGGGGATGTTTAAACACATCATGCCTCAACACTCCATCCCCCACACAAATTCCTCTGGTTTCCATCAGGAAGGCCCAATCCCACAGTACTGAGCTCAATGGAAATGTTGCCATTGATTTCGATGAGAGTGGGAGCAGGTCCTAACTTCATTGCTGTCTGTACTGAACTATATAGTTTCCAATGAACAATGAGCCCAGATGTTGCAAGGATGAATGCTCATATGTCCTAATTCTGTGTTTCTCAACATTTTCGGGTTGGCGACCATGTATTCAAAGTAAAAAATGTTCATGATTCCCCACTTATATTTACTGTAAGACTAAAACAATGCAACAATGATAAGCCTATGTAATGTCATGGTGTGTGTTTTGAGAGGCTGACAGAGAATATCTGACTTTGAGGTGAGGGTGTTTGGGGAGTGGATGAATACAATCTAAAGCAAAGAAAATCTAAAATTTTAAAGATTTGCAACCCCACTGATTGCCTTTTCGTGACCCCACTGAGGGGTCACAACCCACTTGTTGAGAAACAATATTGCCCTAATTGACAGCTGCTTTCTGAGAGAGAAAATGCTCGGTGCCATCTCAGAGTCCTGGCTCTCTCCATCCAGTGCCCCATCTCCAGCCATCTCTGATGCTTCAGTGGAAGGAGACCAACCCCCCGCCCCCAAGAATACATTTTGGGCAGATGGGTAATTTCTTCCTGACCTTTGCAGTGACTATCTGAAGTCCCGAGGCATGAGATTTAGAAACATCTGACATGAAGCAGAATGGACCTTCGGGACTGCTGACTCCTCCAAGTCCTGCCTCTATACAGTACCACTCATAAATTAGTCCAGCTCTCTCTCATGCTACTATGCACCCAGCTATACTCAATAGTAGTAGGAATACCTGATGCTCCCAGTGCTTTTCATTCACAGATCTCAAAGCATTTTACTCCCAACTTTGTAGCTCAAGTCCATGCTTATCAAAAAAACCACCCACTGATCAACTCTGATTCCCTATAAGAATGGAAAGATGTCCTCTGCACATTTTGCAGTCTAGAAACATATCCCCATGCTCTCGCTCTCTCTTACTAGGCTCAGATATAATCTATTGGAAATGAAAGAGTTACCATAGTAACTAACTACCTCATCAGATGTTGTCTTTAAAATACAGAACAACTTTATAAAAGGCAATTTACTTACCCGGTCATTAAATTTGTTCCTTGTGTCGTTAAAATGTGCATTTACAAAGCACCTTCCAAGGCAAGTATCCAAGGGCGTTGTACGGTAAGAAATCATTTACCAAACTCAGTGAGTCCAGTCAAAAGGCTTAAGGAAGTGCTGTCAACTTAATAGCATGGTTACAATGAAATAACATGCAGGTTCACAGTAACTCCACTGGAAACAGGAGTGATTATTTGTTAAACTGATAGCTATCAGGAGCAAAGCTTCAGTTAACAATTAACTGTTAGGGTTTGTTGACGTGGGGACATCCAGGAAAGTTAATCCAAACTAATTAAAGGTGTGAATTTGAAGTGGGTTAGCTGCATTCAGCTCCCTCATTCAGAATTAACCTGATTTTGTCCCCGTTGGAAGTGAATTAAGATAAACCAGACTACAGTCACTTTAATTTTAAATGAGGATGTTTACATAGGGGCTGAATTCAGTTTAACCAATACACTTCAAATTCATACCTTTAATTAATTTGGATTAACCTTTCTAGATGTCCCCATGTCAACAAACCCCCATAGGCCATGTCTACATCGCAATAAAACACCTGCACCTGGCCCATGTCAGCTGATCTGGACTCACATGGCTTGGGTTGCAGAGATATAAAATTATAGTATAGACATTTGGGCTTGGGCCAGAGCCTGTGATGGGGAAGGGTCCCAGATCCCAGGCTCCACCCTGAGCCCAGAAGTCTACACAGCAATTGTACAGCCCTGCAGCTTGAGCCAGCTGACACAGACCAGCTCTGGGTGTTTTATTGCAGTGCATACATACCCAGAGACAGTACTGTAGAAATATCACTACATGCATTACAATCTAGAACAGGATAGAGTGGGTCTAATGTAATCAGACAAGGAATTCCATAACAATCGACCAAGGATAACACCTGCTATATTAATTTGAGGATGGTGGATAGAATAGTAAACTGGGGCAAATATGTACAAGAAGGAACGATATATAGAGAGGAGCCCAGCAAAGAAACCCAAGGCAGTGATGGGCATACAGGTTTAAATACTTGAGAAAAGAAAGATCTTCTCATAAGCAGGGTACCAGAATTACAGTTCTGTTCTCACATCTGCCTAAGATTCACTGTGTGACCATGGGCAAGTGCCTGTCCCTCTGTGCCTCAGTTTCCCCATCTACAAAATGAAGATAATGCTCATCCACCTTTGCAAAGGGCTTTAAGATCTATAGAGAGAAAGGTCTATTATTATGGGGAAATAATTGTTTCATGAACATGCGTCACTGACTTTCAAATTATCAGAACAAAATATTTCTGCACTAGTTTGCAAATTGAAGAAAAATAGTGAATATGTTTCATCGACAAAAATAAACATTTGACACAGGGCTCTTAGAAATCCTTATTTAGCTCTAATCCATCTACAATGTGAGAAAACTGAATGCAACCTACCAGCATCCAGAGGAAATGAATGCAGATTTTTATTGACCCTATCTTGGATTAAATCTCTAGGTTTGGCACTCATTTCAAGTGAAAGTAATTTTAGAAGGGATAAAACTGTCATACCCATAGACTCCTTGTGGTCAGTCAAACATGATGAGCTCTTGAAAGAATTATAAAAGGGCTACCAGACCAACACTCACATAGCCCTAAAATGAACTCTTCTCTCTGCTAAGGGAAGCGCAGGAATTGTTGACAATGTACTTATGTGGAAAACTGAAATGAGACCTCTTAAAAAGCAATGAGTCTGCAAAGATAGGCCACTTAATTATCTCTGTAAATTGCAAAGCTTCATTTTGTCAAAGAGAAACCCCAAGTAGATAATCAGATGTGCAATTTTTCTTTGCATTCCAACAAGTTTGTCCTTCACAGAGCATACACTGAACTCCTTGTCAGTTCTTGGCTTTACTTTAATCCTCTCTATTCATTTCTGTTATTAATACACCTGTATCTCTAGTTTCCACTGGATACTTTTTCTAAAATTGTGACAATCATTACATTTCTATTAGAGAATTCAGCCTCCTCCATGTTAATTAAGAACACACTTGATCTGCTAAAATATAGAAGGCCTTGTTGGCTTATTAACATATTTGTATGCTATTGGCATAAATCCAGGGGTTGGGAGCCATTCTTGTTTATTCTGTTACAATGTAGTGTGTCCTAATGATTCAGTGGGTTAAATTCACATCTACCTCCTTCAACTGATTGCACAGACACACATGTAGCAGTCACTTTAACCACCACTAACTGTAGCCAACTGGAAGGTGAGAACCCAGGAACAGCCCACACAGCACCATTGCATGGCAGTTTAGCACAAGAAATGGAGACTGGAGGGATTTAGTAAAGCAGAGAGGGTGGTGCATGTGGCTAGTCACTGTATTTTATTCGACCTTAAAGGGTGAAGTCGGCCTCCTTGCCAGTTAGCATTGCAATGCCAGAGTTATTTCAAAGTGGTTACTGACTGATAGAATGAGCCATGCACATGGTGCTTCCCTTTGTGGAGCCTTTATATTTGGCCTGTCTTTTTTAGTTGTTTCCTTTGCTTTAGAATAAAAGTCATGCACACCGAAACTATATTTTTTTTCCCTTAGAGTATGTCTAGACAGTAGTCACTAGGCATAATTGCAGCTGGAGACAGCATGCCCAAAATAGATTTCATTTAGCTAGCTCAGCTCTCAAAATAGCAAGGCTGCAGCACTGTGAACCTCAGTACAGGGGCGTATCTTAGGTTAGGATTAGGTTCTGAAGTTAGCATGTAAGGTGAAAATCGCCTATAGGCAAACTCTCATTGAGAGGCATGGCAGAGGGAATCGCCCACACCACAGGTACAGTATTTAAATTGTTATTTTTCTCTTTTATGTTTTGTTTTGCCGAGCGCAT
This sequence comes from Gopherus evgoodei, assembly GCF_007399415.2. Taxonomy (NCBI): domain Eukaryota; kingdom Metazoa; phylum Chordata; order Testudines; family Testudinidae; genus Gopherus; species Gopherus evgoodei. The sequence continues at coordinate 150,612,256 of NC_044323.1, forward strand.
ATAGTTAAAATCATGTAAGTTAAATGCACCTATGATTCGACTCCACTGTACAGGCTAGTTCCGAGAGTTGCTACCCTGGGTTCTGGGCAAGTTTGTACAGCCCATGTTGTCATAGCCTCACTGCTCAATGATCTGAGCTAGCCAGATTACAGGGAGTTTGAGAATGTCAATTTAATCTACAAAAACATCCGGTGACTGCAGTCTAGACATACCCTTAGTCTATGTGGAAACATAACAATATAATTAATCACGATGCTGCGATTTCATGATGATGATGATAAATACTTAGATAGGGCAGAGGAGTTGAAATATGTCCAGGACACTTAGGTTAGCCCCTCCTCTTGAATAAAGAGTCAATAGTTAATGTCTATCTGAGTGATTAAATGCTGCACCTACTATTAAAAGAAATACCCTCTTGACATTGATGCTTTTATCTGATTGTTCTGAATTTAACTTTCAATCCTAAAGTAGCACAACTATTAGTCGTTAATCACCATGTTCATGTCTGATTTCATCAAGCTAACTAAATGCTCCCCCTAAAAATGGGAACGTTGAGTACTTCAACAGAATTTTAATTACTTCAGTACCACAAAATGCACTGGCAGTGGCAACAGATGATGCACGTTGTGAGCCTCCTGTGATCAGTAAAGGGTTTAAGTATTGCTAAAGAGAAGGAGCATACACAGGGCAGAGGTTGGGAGTCACGTGACCAAAGTTCTATTCCTAGCTCTATCATAAAATTTAGGAACCACTGCAAGATGGCACATTTCTTTATTGAAGTCACATAGATATCAATTTGACACCCTTCATCCATCGTCTCTGTGAAGTGGTAGAAAATAATTTTCTCTTAACCTTTTCCCTGATTCCCATGCATCTTAATCATAGAAACATAAAATATCAGGGTTGGGAGGGACCTCAGGAAGTCATCTAGTCCAACCCCCTGCTCAAAGCAGGACTAACCCCAAATAAATCATCCCAGCCAAGGGCTTTGTCAAGCCTGACCTTAAAAACCTGTAAGGAAGGAGATTCCATCACCTCCCTAGGTAACCCATCCCAGTGCTTCACCACCCTCCTAGTGAAAACATTTTTCCTAATATCCAACCTAAACCTCCTCCACTGCAAATGGAGACCATTACTCCTTGTTCTGTCAACTGCTACCACTGAGAACAATCTAGATCCATTCTCTTTGGAACCCCCTTTCAGGTAGTGGAAAGCAGCTATCAAATCCCTCCACCCCTTCTTCTCTTCTGCAGACTAGATAATCCCAGTTCCCTCAGCCTCTCCTCATAAATCATGTGTTCCAGCGCCCTAATCATTTTTGTTGCCCTCTGCTGTACTCTTTCCAATTTTTCCACATCCTTCTGGTAGTGTAGGGCCTAAAACTGGACATGGTACTCCAGATAAGGCCTCACCAATGCCGAATAGAGGGGAATAACCACATCCCTCAATCTGCTGGCAATGCTCCTACTTATACAGCCCAAAATGCTGTTAGCCTTCTTGGCACCTAGGGCACACTGTTGTTGCATATCCAGCTTCATATCCACTGTAACCTCTAGGTCCTTTTCTGCAGAACTGCTGCCTAGCCACTTGGTCCCTAGTCTGTATAAGTGCATGGGAGTCTTCCGTTCTAAGTGCAAGACTCTGCACTTGTCCTTGTTGAACCTCATCAGATTTCTTTTGGTCCAATCCTCTAATTTGTCTAGGTCCCTCTGTATCCTACCCCGACCCTCCAGCATATCTACCACTTCTCCCAGTTTAGTGTCATCTGCAAACTGCTGAGGGTGCAATCCACGCCATCTTCCAGATCATTAATGAAGATATTGAACAAAACCGGCCCCAGGACTGACTCTTGGGGCACTCTGCTTGATACCAGCTGCCAACTAGACATGGAGCCATTGATCATGTCTCTTCTTCAACAATGTTACATTCTTGCTTGTCTTAATTACCGAAAACATTATGTTTTACCAGTTGGGCAGCTGCTTGCCATTGACACTAGGCCAAACCTCAACACTTGTTAGATTCTTTGTCAACATAACCCCTTTGCAAGACTTTATACATATGTGATTAGCCAAAAGGAGCCGAAGTCATCACATTAGAGTCACAGAAGTTATATCAGGGATACATTTAACTCAATGTGTCCAATTCCTTGACAATTGAGCAGCCACCTTACAAAACAGGCAACAAAATTCCACTCAACTTTAAAGAGCAAAATAGCCAATAAAGATTTTTTGCTACCAATTTATCCTGTTCAAAACAGGCCAGATGAAGTGGGAACAAGTTCCTGATTTCTTATTAAATTAACACTTGCCTGAGCCAGTTCCTTTTAAAAAGTTCATCAGCCCCGATGTGGGCAATAAATTGTACTTATCTTTTTCTCAAATGCTTTGGAAAACGATGAATCATTTCAACTGCCGTGAAGCCACTCCATGGACTGTTTTTTACTCATTTAACAAATGCCTGCTCTACTTAAAAAAAATATTAGTCTTGTCTACAGCAAAATTGAGAAATGAAGCAAGGCTCACAGGGAGAGGGGATCATAATACATGATCTATGCCTTTTGTCCCAGTCAGTGACGGATCCAAAGGAGAACGACTTCATCTTTGATTGGGGCTTGGATGAATTAACACCTGGATCCAAACCAAATCTGGTAGCAATGCAGCACCCATCCTATTATGTCCAGTGCAGGAGGCAAAAATCCCTAAATTGGGCTGCACGGATATTCGCCTACAAGATCAGAAGGTTCTCTCCATCTGGGTTAAGACAGGGTCACAAGGGCAGCAGCAAGCCAAACACACCCTCCACATTGAGTCTGACTTGATCCCTGCTGTACACACACACACAGAGGTAATGAGGTTTCCTTCCAACAGCAAGTGTGGGGCGGGGTGCTCTTGGTACTTGGACCGAAGTGCTCCATTTGAACACCAAGGAGCTGGACAAAATGCATCCCACACTAGAACTTCCAGGATTTCGCTGACCCAGAATTGCCAGGTATTTACAGCCAGGACAGGAAACCTCCAAAATCTTTCAAGAATGCGCCTCAACATTTCCAGCCCAATTCCAGGCTCAGGAAGAGCCTGAATATCTAGACTTATGGGTAATTATCTGAAACTAAACCTCAAACAATTTGAAGTTCACTCATCACTAGGCAGCTTCCTCTGAGGAATCAATCCATCACTATTAGCCTGACTTTCAAAGGTATTGAACACCAGCAGTTCCCTTTGACTTCCCTAGGTTCTCAGCATCTTTGAAAGTTAGACCATCTGTAGTTACTACTTAAGATGGCCACTGGTTGGTACAGATTGGCATATGGATGGGAGACTAGTTGGTTCCTCTAGAAAAAACAACCCTCCCCCCCACCTCCAAAGTAGAGAAAAGGTGAGGATAGGTGGATTGATGATCCATACAATGGGCCAGCACAGGTCTGATGCACCACTGGGAAGATTTTCACCCCAATGGGTAAGAAAATATTGGGTTGAAGTACCAAAAGCCTGAGCAATGTGGTTCTGCTGTCCGTTTTATAAGAAAGGCCATACTGGTTCAGACCAAAAGGTCTAGCTAGCCCAGTAGCCTGTCTTCCAACAGTGGCCAATGCCAGGTGCTTCAGAGGAAATGAACAGGACAGGCAATCATTTAGTGATCCATCCCCTGTCGTCCACTCCCAGCTTCTGGCAGTCAAAGGTTTAGGACATGCTTGAGCATTGGGTTGCATCCCTGACCATCTTGGTATTAGCTATTGATGGACTATCCCCCATGAATTTATCTAATTCTTTTTTGAACCCAATTATACTTTTGGCCTTCACAACTTCCCTTGGCAATGAATTCCACAGGTTGACTGTGCGTTGTGTGAAAAAGTACTTTCTTTTGTTTGTTTTAAACCTGCTGCTATTAATTTCATTGGATACCTCTGTTTCTTGTGTTATGTGAAGGAATAAACAACACTTCCTTATTCGCTTTCTCCACACCAGTCACAATTTTGCAGACCTCTATCATGTCCGCACTTAGTTGTCTCTTTTCCAAGCTGCAAAGTCCCAATCTTTTTAAATCTCTCTGCAGACAGAAGCTGTTCCATATCCTTAATAATTGTAGTTGCCATTTTCTGAACTTTTCCGATTCTAATAGATCTTTTTTGAGATGGGGTGACCAGAACTACATGCATCTACTCTACCTCATCTATACACACTTCTACTCTAAATATGGCCTGCAAGGATATGAACAAAGGGTGAGTGCCAGCTATGTCAAAGCTTTCTGGACGGTACCTGCATTTGCACCTTTAAGTGCTTTCTCTGAAGATGCAATTGATACACCAGGTGGCCTGCTGCTTAGAGACTCGAAGAGCCTGACTCAGCACAGGAAATGTTAAAAAGTGCACTTTCCTTCTTGATTATATATTTCCATTTCTCAATCCAGCTCAACAACCACAGGAAAAAGGCCTATGACAGAGAAAATGACTATCTTTTTTAAACTGCAGATCTTACAAGCCTAAATCTATAAATAAAAGCCCATGTATATTGCAGGGGGACAACAGGATTCCTACAGATAAAAGCTAAACATACACAGATTTCACTAGCTTTTAAAGCTCTTTACAAGGGACAATTGATCCAAAGAATTTCAGTTTGGGATTACTTCAGGATTAAGCTAAACCACACATGGGAGGCTGAGCAGAATAGTTCTGTAAAGACATTGAAGTCTAGATTGAATATTGGTGTTTGACCCTGTAAGGTATATGAGATGGGATTAGTAGGTACACCATCATTTGGAAAACGAGAGAGAGGTAAAATAAGACTGTGCAGGTGTGTATTGACATGACAATGAGCTGACCAAGGATAAACTGTAGTTGAAATATATCTTTATCATTTCAAAAATTTTGGAAGATTACCAGAAAGGCCACATCTGCACTACAAAATTAAGTCAACATAATTTATGTCAGCATACAGCCACCACAGTAATTACACTGCTTAGGCATGTCTACATTTTGCATGTCCGCACCACGAGCGCTGGTGTGAATTGTACTTTCAGTGTGGGGCACTGTGGGATGGCTCCTGAAACCCAGTGATAATTGACAGAAGCACCACAGTGTCTACATTACATTGACCGTGACTCTGTGCTGCTCGTGGATGTGGTGTTAAGCCAGCATAGCGGGGCAGTTACATCGGGGTGGGGGGCAAAATTTAAGTGCAGACACTTCTATAGTTAAGTCAGTATAAGCTGCCTTGCATCAATCTAATTTTGTAGTGTAGACCAGACCAAAGGATTCAGTGTATGTGCAAGCTGCATGAGGTAGTGATTAGAACAGGGACTGGGCATGAGCAGGGCTTCTCAGAGTTCGGTTCTCATTCCTCCCACCCACTGATTGTGCAATCCTGGGCACTTCACTTCACCTGTCCGTACCTCTGCCTCCCTTCCTGTAGGCTGGGTACAATATTTACCTACTTCATGGGGTGTCAAGGGGCATTATTCCTGGTTATAAAATGCTGGAAAGTACTCTAGCCAAAGACACTATAGCACATAGGCTTTAAGATTTTTTTTAAATTTTCCTCAATATCCATTTTTTAATATAGAAACAAACAAAAATATGCTGTAGTGTGGCATCATCAACATTTTACAGTAAATGCTTCCTCAGACCTTGTTTCTTAAAAGGGATATTTTAGAGACTTAGGTCTGGAGCCACAAAGGAACTTAGGTGTTACAACGCTCAGGGTCATAATGCCTAAATTTTAGATGCCTAGAAAGTTACAGGAATTACACTGTGATCAACAAAGTCTGAGTTAGACAGCTAGTCTCCCTAGGTCCTGATTGAGCAAAGCACTCAAGCACATGCTTAACTGCAGCATCCAGACCTAAATAAAGCTTACTTTGACGGAGGTACAGATCTTCCATTAGCATTACAGGTGAGTCTCATTTTACGCGGGGATTCTGTTCCGCGGTTAGCGCGTAAAGGCAAAACCATGTATAGTCAAAATTACATTGAGTTGAATGGTGGGCAGAATTGCCCGCACTACAGAAACAAGGGCTGCCCAGAGTATTCAGGGGGCCTGGGACAAAGCAATTTTGGGGGCTCCTTCCATATAAAAAAGTTGCAATATTATAGAATACTATATTCTCATGGGGGCCCCTGTGGGGCCCAGGGCCTGGGCCAAATTGCCCCACTTACCCTCCCCTCTGGGCGGCCCTGACAGAAACAGTATTTAAATAGTTCTTTTTCTTTTTCTTTCTTTTTTTACCGACCGCGTAAAGCTGAAATCGCGCATGTTGAATGTGCGTAAGATGTGACAGATCAGTACTGGGAAGTTGTATGTCTGTGTATATCAAAGAGAATACACCCATACTTTTGATCTGGAAGCCCCAATATCTTGCAATTAAGAAACTTGTTTAAGACTGGTAGAATTAAACAGCCTTTCTCAAACCTGGTACTCAGAGTTTAAAGACAATGTATTTTCCCCTCATGTTCTTATGAGAACATTGTGACAAAGGATGACATACCAAACTGCTTTCCCCAGCTGTTTAGAAACATCCCTATCATTTTTGCCTACATCATATGTCACTGAAACGATCTTAAGAAATCTAATCCTTGTCAAAACATCCAAAGCAAAGAATAAATAGATGCACAGCATAATAACAGTTTACAACTTCAGTGAGGCAGGTTTGCACATTAGATGGGATCATTTTGAAAAGCAGGGGTAATATAAATATATAGTATCTTTATTATAAAGAACTCCATGGGGAAATAATTGCACCATTTGCAAATCGGCCCAGAAAAATAATAATCCACTTCTCACTTATTTTGCAAAAGGCAATGCTTCTTATAGGTTTCCCTGGACTGTGTATTGTTTACAACAATAAGCAAATTTAATATATTACAACCCTTTAACTGTACCATGAGAAGTGATTTTTCTCAGCAAAAGGCTACAGTTACAAACTCACATAGGAAAGCTCTACATATTTATATGATAAACTTAAGATTTTTGAAATTTAAGGATAATGCCTGTTATATAATTCTTTAGGAATGCTCAAAAAACCTATTAAAAGAATCCAATTTTGTATTAAAAGGGTTTAAGAGCAATTTCTGTAGAATCCTATTGGTTTATTTTCCATTAAGTTCTATAGCATTTTCTCATAAGAGTTTACTTACACAAGTAATCCCATTAAAGTCAAAGAGACTATGCCCAGGAATGGGATTTACAGGATAAGACTGTCAGTTTCCACATATGACAATTCACTATCCTATGCTCAATAATGCAAGATTCTGCCCAAATAAAAAAACATGTCCTCCAAAAACTTCTGTGAGATTACTTTGAAGTGTATGAACCTTATAAGGGCAGCAACACTTCAGTATACACCCTGTGCATTGGGTTATACTGACAAAACAAGCAATATACAATACTGTACATAGGCTAGGTAATGTCACTTAACAGGTAAATAAGGGACAAGGAATCGAGAATTTCAGTTTTCAAGTGGATAGCAAAGCTTTGGCTTTTTGCTTTCTAAAATAGCAGTGTAGCTGCTGTACCACGGCACAGGAGACCACTTCTTTTTGGGGGGGATCTCTCTGTGGTGATGACTCTGACCGATGTCTGGTCACCTTCTCAGGTGCAGGGTTCTTAGACACGGTTTGTGTGGAACCCTTGTCTGAGGCTGCTGCCAGAGAATTTTGGCCAGGAGGAGCCCTGGACTCTGGGTTGGAGGCTGGCCGGAAGGATTTCTCTATCATCAGTCATTTTAGTTGAAGGTCCTGGCTTTCAGAGTCCTAGCAGATAATTTTTTGCACTGTGGACACTTCTGCGGTACGTGGGTTTCCCCAAGACAGCAGATGCACAAAGCATGACCATCTGATACAAGAATTGATAGTCTGCAAGTTAGGCACCGTTTAAATCTGGGGGAACCAGGCATTCCAGAGAAAGTTTGGAGTTCAGTCACCGTTGGCAGAGCCCCACTGCATAGAGGGAGGGACGGGGGACAAGAAAATAAGGTGGGGTTTGTAAATGGGTAAATAAGGACGGGAAGGGGGGAAGACGAGAAAGAACAAATAAAAGTGAAGATTAAGCAATATATGAGTTAGCCGGAGCGCTGCTGTCGTTCCGGCCCGAGCCAAAGGTGGCAGAGAAGGAACTCAGGGACGGTTGGCAGCACACGCTAAGTAGCCGCTTGGAGCGGCGCAAGACGGCTGCCGCACGTACGTGGCCAACCAGGCACTGCTACTACAAATCTCTGACTACGAGCGCAGGGCGCCAAGGCACCTAAAGTGGAGCACCCACAGGGCCACTCCTCGAAGAAGAACCTCTCTGTGTGGAACAATTGTCTCACATGCTTCCTCAGATGTTGGCTTCGATAACGAGTGGGGGTAAATTTGCACTCACTACATAAATCAATAGATTTAAGTGAAGACCTGGGCAGCCACAGAAAAACTGATGCCAAGTGTCCTGGTACTGTAGTACAATGAAAGTACAAAATGGCTGGTTGGGAGGGACATCATCCAATTGTTAGGGCAGAGGACTGGGGGTTAAGATGGAATTAAGACTGAGCTCAATTCCATTTTAGTTTCACTGAGTGACCTTATGCAAGTCAGAGCTTGTGTGTGCTACAGTTTCCCCCGCTGTAAAAGGGGCATGAAAAAAAGTCTCTGAATATCATGAGAAAGGCTTTGGAGGTCCTCCAAAGATAAGCCATGTAACCACTCCACCCTGAAATCCCAAAACCCACCTTTTCCTCACAGTCCATCAAATGTTCCTTTAATCAATTCTCTTTAAACAATAGAACGTTACTATACAAATAAAACAGGAATTTACTGTTTACTATGCAACACAAGGATCCCTGTCACCTAATTCTGTGTATTCCGCTCATGTCTTTTCTCCCCAGCATCCTGCCAGGTCATGGTCTATTGAGATTGCAAGCATGAACCACACATTTACTTGCTACGCACGCTGAAGGTTTTATAGAGAAATGCTCCATAATACACAAAATATGATTCTCTCTATTATAGCAGTGCTCAGAGAGACAAGGTGGGCGAGGCGATATCTTTTATTGGCCCAACTTCTGTGGGTGAGAGAGCCATGTGTTCGAGCTACCCAGAGCTCTTCTTCAGGTCTGGGAAAGTTACTCCAAGTGTCACAGCAAAATGCAGGTTGGAACAGATTGTTAACACATACTGTAAGGGACCATTCAAGGGAAATAGCCTGTTAACACCTCTGCAGTCATAGGACAAAAAGAGGGGATTAGTGAGTTACATATTCTAAACAATCAATTCTACCCTGAATTTTGCTGCAACTCTGGGGGAAGTCTACACTACAAAATTAAGTCCATCTAAATTACGCTGATGTACTGTCCCTACAGTAACTGAATTGGTTTTACACGTCCATGCTACGCTCCTTATGTTGGTAGTCCTCATCAGGAGCACTTGCACTGCTTTTACTGTCACTGTGGGACATTATGGGACAGTTTCTGAAAGGCAGCAACAGTCAATGTAAGCAATGCAGCATCTGACATTGCATCGCCCTAACTACACAGAGTGATGCGCTATGTCTCTCGGGGAGGTGGAATTATGAGGGCTATGTCTATACTACAGCCTATGCCAGAAAAAATTACGTCACCCAGAGGGGTGAATATTCCACCACCCGGAGCGAAATAAATTACACTGACATAAGTGTTCGTGTGCACAGCGCTACATCGGCTGGAGAGCTTCTCCCACCGATACACTTTATGCTGCTCAGAGAGGCAGGTTGGGAGAGCTCTCTCCCATTGGCATAGAGCATCTTCATCACATGTGCTGCAGTGGCGCAGTACGCTGCACTGCTCTATGTATAGACATGGCCTAAGATGGTGTAGTGGGCGAGTTACATAGGTGGGAGCTACATTTTAGTGTAGACACTTACAGTATTAGGTTGACTAAAGCTGCCTTATATCTACCTATCTCCTTACTGTAGACTAGGCCTAAGAGTAACTTGCCCAGACCAGAAGAAGAGCTTCATGTGTCTCGAAAGCTTGTCTCTCGCACCAACAGGAGTTGGGCTGATAAAAGATATCACCTCACCCAACTTGTCCCTTTAATATCCTGGGACCCATATGGCTACACCTACACTGCCTCCAGTCATGCTCAGAGACACTCCCAGCTCCAAAGACCTTACAATCTAAAGACCAGGGCCCAGATTTTAAGTACCCAACTTGAGGCACCATAAAAAGGGTCTGGCCTCTTAAAAGTGTCAAAATGGACATAAAAAAATGGAGGCACCCAGAAACACCACTGGCTTTGGAAAATCTTAATGAAGATACAACAGCTGAGTGTAAAACAAACAAAGGAGATGGGAAAGAGAGGATATGGGTTGAAACACTTGGTTACAGACAAGCTCTGTGCACATGCATCTGGTTCTGAATACAAGGTTTTCCCTTTAAGTTTTAAGATGTAAAGTAATGGCCACCTGTCCAACTATTATCACATGACTATGGTAAATATAATTTACATGAGGAAACTTTCAAATACATTTCATTGCGTCCTAACACCATTTATATCTTGCCACAGTCCAACAATGACCTTAGGCTTGCCCGCCCACAAGTGACCCCACTGGCTCCTCTCAGCATCTATTTTGCTTTTATTAACTTTTCCTTTTTGTCCACCCCCAACTTTTCATTTCAACACCCTATAGAAATAAATGCACCCAAACTAGACAGACATTGGAAGCAAGGCATTTTATGTAAAGATGGACCGATTTCAGCTAATAGCTGGGCCTGGAAAGAATCCAAGTCCTAAATTAGGATTCGTATTTGTAGCTACTCGGTGCAGAGAAGGAAATGTTTTAGAAAGGTGTCCTAACTAGTTACATAAGAACATAAGAACGGCTGTACCGGGTCAGACCAAAGGTCCATCTAGCCCAGTATCTGTCCACTGACAGGGCCCCAGAGGGCGTGAACCTAACAGGCAATGATCAAGTGATCACTCTTTTGCTATCCATCTCCATCCTCTGACAAACAGAGGCTAGGGACACCATTCCTTACCCATCCTGGCTAAAAGCCATTTATGGACCTCACCACCATGATTTTATCCAATTTTCTTTTAAAAACTGTTATAGCCCTAGCCTTCACAACCTCCTCAGGCAAGGAGTTCCACAAGTTGACTGTGCGCCACGTGAAGAACTTCCTTTTATTTGTTTTAAATCTGCTGCCTATTAATTTCATTTGGTGACCCCTAGTTCTTGTATTATGGGAATAAGAAAATAACTTTTCCTTATCCACTTCTCAACATCGCTCATGATTTTATATACCTCTATCATATCCCCCCCAGTCTCCTCTTTTCCAAGCTGAAGAGTCCTAGCCTCTTTCATCTTTCCTCATATGAGACCCTCTCCAAACCCCTAATCATTTTAGTTGCCCTTTTCTGAACTTTTCTAGTGCTAGAATATCTTTTTTGAGGTGAGGAGACAAATCTGTACGCAGTATTCGAGATGTGGGCGTACCATGGATTTATATAAGGGCAATAATATATTCTCAGTCTTATTCTCTATCCCCTTTTTAATGATTCCTAACATCCTGTTTGCTTTTTTGACCGCCTCTGCACACTGCGTGGACATCTTCAGAGAACTATCCACAATAACGCCAAGATCTTTTTCCTGACTCATTGTAGCTAAATTAGCCCTCATCATATTGTATGTATAGTTGGGGTTATTTTTTTCCAGTGTGCGTTACCTTACATTTATTCACAATAAATTTCGTTTGCCATTTTGTTGCCCAATCACTTAGTTTTGTGACATCTTTTTGAAGTTCTTCACAATCTGCTTTGGTCTTAACTATCTTGAGCAGTTTAGTATCATCTGCAAACTTTGCCACCTCACTGTTTACCCCTTTCTCCAGATCATTTATGAATAAATTGAATAGGACTGGTCCTAGGACTGACCCTTGGGGAAAACCACTAGTTACCCCTCTCCATTCTGAGAATTTACCATTAATTCCTACCCTTTGTTCCCTGTCTTTTAACCAGTTCTCAATCCATGAAAGGACCTTCCCTTTTATCCCATGACAGCTTAATTTACGTAACAGCCTTTGGTGAGGGACCTTGTCAAAAACTTTCTGGAAATCTAAGTACACTATGTCCATTGGATCCCCCTTGTCCACATGTTTGTTGACCCCTTCAAAGAACTCTAATAGATTAGAAAGACATGATTTCCCTTTACAGAAACCATGTTGACTATTGCTCAACAGTTTATGTTTTTCTATGTGTCTGACAATTTTACTCTTAACTATTGTTTCGACTAATTTGCCCGGTACTGACGTTAGACTTACGGGTCTGTAATTACCGGGATCACCTCTAGAGCCCTTTTTAAATATTGGCATTACATTAGTTAACTTCTAGTCATTGGGTACCGAAGCCGATTTAAAGGACAGGTTACAAACCTTAGTTAATAGTTCTGCAACTTCACATTTGAGTTCTTTCAGAACTCCTGGGTGAATGCCATCGGGTCCCGGTGACTTGTTAATGTTGAGTTTATCAATTAATTCCCAAACCTCCTCTAGTGACACTTCAATTTGTGACAGTTCCTCAGATTTGTCACCTACAAAAGCCAGCTCAGGTTTGGGAAGCTCCCTAACATCCTCAGCCGTGAAGACTGAAGCATTTAGTTTCTCCACAATGACTTTATGGTCTTTAAGCGCTCCTTTTGTATTTCGATCGTCAAGGGGCCCCACTGGTTGTTTAGCAGGCTTCCTGCTTCTGATGTACTTAAAAAACATGTTGTTATTACCTTTGGAGTTTTTGGCTAGCTGGTCTTCAAACTCCTCTTTGGCTTTTCTTATTACACTCTTGCACTTAATTTGGCAGTGTTTATGTTCCTTTCTATTTGCCTCACTAGGATTTGACTTTCACTTTTTAAAGGAAGTCTCACTACTTCTTTTACATGGTTGTTAAGCCACAGTGGCTCTTTTTTAGTTCTTTTACTGTGTTTCTTAATTTGGGGTATACATTGAAGTTGGGCTTCTATTATGGTGTCTTTAAAAAGTGCCCATGCAGCTTGCAGGGATTTCACTTTAGTCACTGTACTTTTTAACTTCTGTTTAACTAATCCCCTCGTTTTTGTATAGTTCCCCCTTTTGAAATTAAATGCCACAGTGTTGGGCAGTTGAGATGTTCTTCCCACCACAGGGATGTTAAATGTTATTACATTATGGTCATTATTTGCAAGCAGTCCTGCTATAGTTACCTCTTGGACAGGGCCGGCTCTAGCCATTTCGCCGCCCCAAGCATGGCGGCATGCCATGGGGGGGCGCTCTGTGGCTCGCCGGTCCAGCGGCTCCGGTGGACCTCCCACAGGTGTACCTGCGGATGCTCCACCGGAGCCGCGGGACCAGCGGACCCTCCACAGGCATGCCTGTGGGAGGTCCACCGGAGCCATCTGCTGCCCTCCCAGCAACCAGCAGAGTGCCCCCTACGGCATGCCGCCCCAAGCACGAGCTTGGCGCGCTGGGGCCTGGACCTGGCCCTGCTCTTGGACCAGCTCCTGCACTCCACTCAGGATTAAATCTAGAGTTGCCTCTCCCCTTGTGGGTTCCCATACCAGCTGCTCCATGAAGCAGTCATTTAAAGTATTGAGAAATTTTATCTCTGCATTTCGTCCTGAAGTGAAATGTTCCCAGTCAATATGGGGATAACTGAAATCCCCCACTATTATTGGGTTCTTAATTTTGATAGCCTCTCTAATTTCCCTTAGCATTTCATCAGCACCATTACTGTCCTGGTCAGGTGGTCGATAACAGATCCCTAAAGTTATATTTTTATTAGAGCATGACATTTCTATCCATAGAGATTCTATGGAACATGTGGATTCACTTAAGATTTTTACTTCATTTGAATCTACATTTTCTTTCACATATAGTGCCACTCATCCCCCTGCATGACCTGTTCTGTCCTTCTGATATATTTTGTACCCTGGAATGATTGTGACCCATTGATTGCTCTCAGTCCACCAGGTTTCTGTGATGCCTATTATATCAATATCCTCCTTTATCACAAGGCGCTCTAGTTCACCCATCTTATTATTTAGACTTCTAGCATTTGTGTACAAGCACTTTAAAAACTTGTCCCTGTTTATTTGTCTGCCCTTTTCTGATGCGCCAGATTCTTTTTTATGTGACTGTTTATCATCTGATCTTGCCCTTACATTATCCTCTTCTGTCCTCTGCTCCTGACTATAACCTGGAGATTCTCTATCATCAGACTCTCCCCTAAGAGAAGTCTGTGTTTGATTCACATGCTCCTCTGCAGCAGTCGGCTTTCCTCCATCTCCTAGATTAAAAACTGCTCTACAACCTTTTTAATGTTTAGTATCAGCAGTCTGGTTCCACTTTGGTTTAGGTGGAGCCCATCTCTCCTGTATAGGCTCCCCCCAACCCAAAAGTTTCCCCAGTTCCTAATGAACATAAACTTCTCCTCTCTACACCATCGTTTCATCCACGCATTGAGACTCTGAAGCTCTGCCTGCCTACCTGGCCCTGCACGTGGAACTGGGAGCATTCCTGAGAATGCCACCATAGAGGTCCTGGATTTCAGTCTCTTCCCGAGCAGCCTAAATTTGGCTTCCAGGACATCTCTCCTACCCTTCCCTATGTCATTGGTACCTACATGTACCACGACCACCGGCTCCTCCCCAGCACTACACATAAGTCTGTCTAGATGCCTCGAGAGATCCGCAATCTTCGCACCAGGCAGGCAAGTAACCATAAGGTTCTCCCGGTCATCACAAACCCCGCTATCTACGTTTCTAATGATCGAATCTCCCATTACTAACACCTGCCTTTTCCTAGAAACTGGAGTTTCCTCCCCCGAGGAGGTAATCTCAGTGAGAGAGGCAACCTCAGCACCATCTGGAAGGAGGGTCCCAACTATGGGAAGATTGCCCTCTTCTCCCATTGACTGCTCTGCTTCCCTGAGCCTTTCTTCCTCCTCAATCTTGCAGGGGCTGTCTGACCGGAGGTGGGACAATTCTACAGTGACCCAGAAAGCCTCATCAACATACCTCTCTGCCTCTCTTAGCTCCTCCAGTTCTGCCACCCTGGCCTCCAAAGTCCGTACGTGGTCTCTGAGGACCAGGAGCTCCTTGCACTGACTGCACACATACGCCACCCACCCACAGGGCACGTAATCATACATGCTACACTCAGTGCAATAAACTGGATAGCCCCCACTCTGCTGCTGGGCTTCTGCCTGCATTGTCTCCTAGTTAATGAAAGGGTGGTAGCTGCAAATATCAATCACTTAGATCTGAAGAAACTAAGCAATTTGTCATCACTCAGTGCCCTGGATATACAGGCCTGTTCTCCTGACTCCATGATTAACATTTTGCTCCAAATCTAATCTACTTTGGTTTTTCCATAAGGGCAAATCAGTTGGGGTTAATCTATTTCCATGGATTAGCTGTGTATCTATTCCCTCTCCCCTCTTCAATCTATAAGAGCAAAATCAGATTTTAAGGGTTATTTCTTTATTAAGAACTAGCCACTTAAATGTGAACTATTAATACAGATTTAGACTAGTTAGTTTCACTAACATTACCTTCCCAGAAAAGATTTTAAAATTAAAAATACACCACCCTGCTAGTTCTCTAACCTAAGAGGCAAGGTATTTTGGAGATAGCAATCCTCATGAATTTTAACTAGGAGAAAATGGACAAAGATCCAAAGGGAAAGACTCTCTTTCTGATTGGGATAGTTGAGAATCAAAAATTCACGATTGCTCCAAACCAAATTACACTCCAAACAGTGTGGGATCCCCCTGGAAACTGTGTGCATGCAGGCACTAAGGACTTGGCTAGAGAGGAAAATTTATTGGCCTAATTTACCATAATAACTCCCCATATAGATACTCTTGCTTTGGAAGGAGAAAATGTCCACACAGGGAGTTATAAGAGTATAACGGTATAAGTTGTATAATTATATGGGTAATTTTCTCCATGTAGACAAGCCTTAAAGCTTAAACACACTTGGTGGACATCTACACTACGAGGTAGGGCTGTGATTCCCTGCGCACGTAAGCAAAGTCGTAATAACTTCCCCTGAGCTAGCATACTAAAAACAGTAGTGAAACCACAGTAGCAGGGCAGCAGCACAGGCTAGCTGCCCTGAATACATACCCATATTGTTCAGGCAGGTTTATATTCAGGGTAGGTAGCTCGTGCCATGCTCCAGTGGCTACACTACTATTTTAGCATGCTATTTTGATAGGAGCTAGCACCACTGCATACTCAACTTGGGAATGACACCCTGTGTGTGTAGTGTAGACATATCCTTGGGGGGATATTAAACATCTACAGCTACTGATCCATTCAAACTAGGGACAGACAAGGCCATAAATGTATGGCAACTTAATGCTCCCCTCTTAGGCCTTGTCTACACGACGGGGGGAGATCGATCTAAGTTACATGAATAACATAGCTGAAGTTGACATACTTAGATCTACTTATTGTGGGGTCCAAACTACGTGATGTCAACAGAAGATGCTCTCCCATTGACTCCCCTTGCGCTTCTCGTTCAGGTGGAGTACAGGCGTCAATGGGACTGCGATTGGCGGTCGATTTAGCGGGTCTTCACTCCCTCTAAATCAACTGCCGATGTATCGATCGCCGTGCATCAGACCCCCTGGTAAGAGGAGATGAGCCCTTAGAGATCACCATCTCTGATTCAGAGTCATGACCATATGTCACTATACCACTATGATTTTCACATTGAACCAGGCATACCTAACTTTCGTAGGGTTTTGTGCTGCTGCCCATCTGAGCACCTTTCATATAAAAATCAACAGCAAAGTCTATAGTGGACTTCATGGTGTTTCTGGCATTCCCCTTTTTGGGATAAAAGCTCTGCTGGGGGAAGGAGGAAGATAGTATCTGTTTAGTTTCTAAAAAAAAAAAAAGTACTTGTATTGTTAAATTAAAGAACTTTTCATATTATCTGCTGGTGTTAAAACATACCAATACCAAACAATTCTCCCTTTATGCAATTACCACACAGTTTTTATCTAAAGCTGGCAAAGGTTAGAGACAAGGGAGGAGGATTGATAATGATACTGGAGAAAATCACCTAGACCAGTGGTTCTCAACACGTATTCCTGGGACTATGCACAGGTCTTCCGGGGGTACATCAATTCACCTAGATATTTGCCTAGTTTTACAACAGGCTACATAAAAAGCACTAGCAAAGTCAGTACAAACTAAAATTTAATACAGACAATGACTTGTTTATACTGCTCTTTATACTGAAATGTAAGTACAATATTTATATTCCAATTGATTTATCATTATATGGTAAAAATAAAAAAAAGTCTGCAATTTTTTGGTAATAGTGTGCTATGACAATTTTGTATTTTTTATCTGATTTTGTAAGCAAGTAGTTTTTAAGTTAGGTGAAACTTGCAGGTTTGCAAGACAAATCAGATTCCTGAAAGGGATACAAAGTAGTCTGGAAAGGTTGAGAGCCACTGACCTAGACAATGATCCTGCAACGTGGGCGGACCCTAGCACTCAAATCCTACAAGGGTCCATGATTGCAGGATTAGGACCCAAGAACATATGTGGGATGGAAGGACACAATAAAAGTAAGATTCAGAAGCATGAGCACTTGCCTACCTCCACAACTTATCTTTGGCTGATGAATTCTCCTAATGACTTTTTAGCATTGATACTTTAATAGGCTTTATTGAAAAATGGGCACTGCTAGTTCCCTACAGAGGATTGTTCTTTTTGTTACAATACTGGTTTAAGAAATGTGATGCAGGAATGTACAGAGCTGAAATACCAAGTGTGGAATTTTAATGTACCAGGAGTTGGCTGATATAGAGAGCATGCACCATGAAGAGAATAATGAACTTTTTCCCCCACGTCATTCAATTTTCCCAAATTGTTCATATAATGAGGATGAATGGTGTGAGGGGGACACACACTATAGTGAATTAAATTTGAAAGTTCAAATTATTAGAAAGTCAAAAGAGACATGATCTCCCCTGGAGAAATCCAGTAAAAAGAATTACACGCTATACTGAACAATGTATCACCTGCGAAAGTAAATTCAAGTGATTTAAAAGTCTTAGAGTTCAGGGACAATTAATTTAAACCAATCCTTGAGCTCATAATAAATCATATAGTGCTTAAAACTTCCACAATACTAAGCTTATCCCCACAGGGTTACCAATTAGATGGGTTAAAAACACAGATTAACTTTGTTTAGAAAACAAAATCCTTGGGCCTCCGACAACTTCACAGCAGTATCACAAACACGTTGTTCAGTGATTACCACAAGCTGCAGTTTTGATTATTGGCTGGATAACAGATAAACTCTGAAAAGATGTTCAAATACAAACACCCTCAAAATGCATGTTTCCCACCCCTTTATGCTTGGAATACAAAGAGCTGACCCAATTCACCCTGGGACCTGAATATAAAAGCAGAATATCAGATTTTTATAAATCTGATCGGCTGTCTTGCTGCCCAAGCAAAGAACTATGAGTCTGAGGGCTGGTCTACACCAGAAAATTAGATTGACACAGCTATGTTGTTCAAGGGTGTGAAAAATCCACATCCCTAAGCGATGTGGTTAAGATGACCTAAAACCTCGTGTGCCAGTCGATGGAAGAATTCTTCCGTCAACCTAACTATTGCCTCTTGGTGGAGGTGGATTACCTATGCTGACAGGAGAACCCCTCCCACTGGCATAGATAGTATCTACATGGAAGTGCTGGGCCACTATAGCATTCTGGGTGTAGACACACCCTGATTCTCTCCTCAGTAAGACCAGTGAAAAAGCAGGAGAAACTTCATTAGAACTTTAGAAGCATAGGGCTGGAGAGATCTTAAGCGGTCATCTAGTTCACTCCTCCCTCACTCTTCCACAGTGCTGGGGGAGAATTAAGTACACCTAGACCATCTCTGACAGAATTTTGTCTAACTGTTCTTAAAAGTCGACAATGTGAGAGATCCCATAACCTCCCTAGGTAACCTGTTCCAGTGCGTATCTATCCTTAAAGTTGGAAAGCTTTTTCTAATATCTAACCTAAATCTCCCTTGCCGCAAGCTAAACTGAATACCACAGACTTAAACTGGTGTGAACCTGGAGCAAGCAAGAGGAGGAGGAGGTGGCAACTCATCTTCAAACCGTGTTTCAAACAGTAACTGAGCCTCACACCACCCACATGAGGCCAGTGCTTTAACAAACCAGTGTCCAGCAGGAATTCATGCTGCACACCATGACTACTCAGAACTTCATGAGGGCAGAACTCAGATTCTCCTGTTCCCAAAGTTCCCTGCTGGCAGGCTAAAACTGAGGAGAGTTGAATGGTTTCAAACCCAATTTCATCTACTAGAGGGCGGCAGCACATGTGCATATGAGTCTGCTCGTTACTGAATTATCTTCACTTGCAGATTAGAAAGTGAGACACAATTGGGGACACATTTTAACAGGTTTTTAGGCCCCGAACTCCCATTGAAATCAATTGGTATTATGCACCTAAATACCTTTGAATATCCAGCCCTAAGAGGTGTGATACAGCATGGCCAGAGGGCAGCAGGAGAGGGTTAGAAGGCATCCTTATTCCCTGTAAGAGGAAGAAAGTTTGCTATAGATTAACTAGAGCACCTGACTCCAGTTAGAGCATCTGAAGCCAATTAGAGCATCTGCAGTCAGTCACATGAAAAAAATCCCTGCTTCAGACAGTGTGGGAGTAGGAGCAGAAAGGATTGATATTGGAATAGAGAACAGTTTGAAGGAGTTGGAGCAGAAAGAATTGGTGCTGAAGCAGAGGACAGTTTGGAGAATTGCTGCGGTGGGCTAAGAAGTCCTACACCCTAGGTAAGGGGCACCTGGCTTGTGCAGAGGGAGGGCAGGAAGCGCCCCACAAGCTGAAGGGCAGGAGAGGAAAGTAGCCCAGGGGAAGGAACCGTCAGTTCAAGTGGTTCACCACTATCCTCAGGGCCCCTGGGCTAGGACCTGGAGTAGAGAGCGGGCCCAGGTCCCTCCCTTTCCACTCCCCTCCTCTAGGACACTAGTGGGGCAATTAATATTCCAATTTAGGGGCAAGAAATGGCACCCTGAACCCTCCCCCAAAGAAGAGAAAGCGCGAGACCCATCATAATAGTATCGGCAATTTGCCACAGAGGTTATAGGGACTTGCCCAGCGTCAAGGAGGAAATGCACATCAAAAACAATATTAGAACTCAGGGGCAGGGTCGGCTCCAGGCCACAGTGCGTCAAGCACATGCTTGGGGCGGCACACCGCGGGGGGCGCTCTACCGGTTGCTGGGAGGGCGGCAGGCGGCTGCAGTGGATCTCCCGCAGGCATGGCTGCGGATGGTCCGCTGATCCCGCGGCCCTTGTGGACCTCTCACAGACATGCCTGCGGCAGCTCCACAGCCACAGGACCAGCTGACTGTCCGCAGAAACACCTGTGGGAGGTCCACTGGAGCTGCGGGACCGGCGAGCGGCAGAGCGCCCCCCGCAGCGTGCCACCATGCTTGGGGCTGGGAAATTGCTAGAGCCGGCCTTGCTCAGGGGTACTGGCTCCTAATGCTACACTCCATTCCAGTACACACTTCCTTTCCTTCTCCCTCACCCTTTTTAAAAACATGCAAAGGAGCAGCAATAACCTTGGGGCATGATGAAGGATGAGGACTATTTGCCGAGGCGTTGCCTGGAATGGGCTATTTTATGCTCACAACAGACACTCGCTCAGCTGGATGCTGTTTAAAAAATGGATTTACTCACTTGCATGAAGCAATAATGGCTTGTGCAAAAGAGTCAACTCAGTGTTTCAGTAGCCAACACGACAATGTTATTGCTTGCACATGTGTCAATAGGAGTGCTCTTCGACAACAAAGTTGATTTGCGAACACCCACCCACCCACCCCATTTAAGCAGCACAAGGCACAAACACAACACACTGGGAATACTAAGGCCTTCAGATTGTCAGTATCTGTCTGTCATTAGCTTTCTTAATTCTTTAGAATCACTTGGGCATTTTTTTTTTAAACTCATGCAGAAAAAAAATCCTTTGACAGCTGAGTATCAGAGAAGGATCTGCTAAGTGATGAGGGAGGAATCAAAATGGAAGTTGGGAGATACATTTGCAAGGAAATGCTCTTTTGCTGTAGTAGAATTTGTAGCAATTCCCAAAACACAGATGAATTATTCAGTATTTCGCTGTGCCTTTACTAAGCAAAAAAGAATCTCCTCATTGGTTGTATTCTTCCTCATCTAAGCATCTATTGTTTGAAGATAGTTTATTCTGAAAAGCTTTACTGCTGGGCAGTTGAAAATTAGTACATGGCCACTTCCCCATGGCAGGTTCCAAAGAGCATGTCCACTACACTTGTAGATCAATTGTTAGCATTTCCAAAGTATGTAATGATTGTTCTCCAAACAAAAAGAGAAAATACTGATTCAAAGCTAAATCCTGGACCTCAGCCAGCAATTTAAGAGCCTGAGCTTTGGGATAAGTTTCTCTCCCCATGGTATGTGGGAAAGAACTGCCCTACCTTCCCATTATTTGGCTGCAGCTGTAGTCTCAGGAATTTAGGTGCCTCCATGATTTAGGCGTTATCCTTCAGGGGCAGGAGGAGAGAAATGTCTGGCAGATATGAATTAGCCATGGAGCCCAATTCCATCACTAAAGAAAACAGTACATGTTTGGATTTTGGACAGCCCAATGGAGCAAAGCTCCTGGACGCTTAAGGGGCTCTGAGCTGATTTTGTACCTATCACTCTTACAAAACTCCCGTTGACTTCAATGGGATCCATGTCTTTGCAGCCTGCAGGATCTGAACCAAAGTGTAGAGGTCTCAAGGGGGTACCACTCTTTGCTATATCATTTCTCACTACTGAATAAGAGAGATAGAGCTTCCCCAATATTTCAGAGTTTGCTAGTCCAGGGTTTCAGATGTGAACCCCATCTCCTATTTAGACAGGTAGAAATGTACAGATCTATTTCCTCCCTTTGGCCACGGACAGTTATATCCACCATGTAATGTTTCCATTCTGTTTGTATTGTACAATGTGCAATTGTTTCACCTGCTCACTGTGTGAGGCTGTATTAATTATTTGGCAAACAGTGAGAAGGAAGTCAAATCAGAAAAGCCACTTGTTTTCAAGGAAGGGTGGCATCATCCTCTTTAGAGAGAAAAAGCACCTGTTACAATTGTTTATGAACCAGAAAACACTTCACACTGCCATTGCTTGAATACAGAAAGAAAACAGTCAGCTGATGCTGAAAGAAATACCAAGGTGAATTCAGGAATTGTCTACACGGTGGGGGACATGTGCTCTACAGAGGTGTGATTTCTAAAGTGCACTAATATGTTGTGTATTAATTGGTCTGTGTAGACCCGGCTGGTGGGCACTAAAGGTTCCCTACTGTGCTTTAACAAAGTACTTTTTCAAACAGCATTATGTTAAAGGGCACCAGCAGGGTCTATATGGACCAATTAATGCACAACATTAGTGTGCTTTAGAAGTCAGACCCCATACAGTGCACTGTGTAGGCTGGCCCTAAAATTAAGATAGGTGGCATATAAAGCCTTAAATTCTCTCCTGAGGATCAGTAAAACAAATAGGCAGTGCCAAAGGATGTTCAACCAAGTTTGAAGTGACTTTTGGTAAAAAGGAGATTGCCTTTATTAGGGATATACTTTTCTCGTCCGCTATTTCTCCTTCCACAGCCCATGGAACTAGGCTGTTCTCAGTGGTGGCAGATGACTGAACAAGGAGTAATGGTCTCAAGTTGCAGTGGGGAAGGTCTAGGTTGGATATTAGGAAACACTATTTCACTAAGAGGGTGGTGAAGCACTGGAATGGGTTACCTAGGGAGATGGTGGAATCTCCTTCCTTAGAGGTTTTTAAGGCCCGACTTGACAAAGCCCTGGCTGGGATGATTTAGTTAGTGTTGGTCCTGCTTTGAGCAGGGGATTGGACTAGATACCTCCTGAGGTCCCTTCCAGCTCTGATATTCTATAATTCTATTCTACTCTGTCCCCTGGTGCTCATCCACTTCTTCCCCAGCTTCCATTTAAAGTCTGGGGCCATATTCTCAACAGGTGTAAATCAACATAGTTCCACTGCACTCAGTAGAGCTATGCCAATTTACTCCAGCTGAGAATCTTGCTCTTTGGTTCCAATCGTGTCCCATGGTAACATATTCCTTTAGTTTCAGACAGCTACTTTGGGTTCAGGACTGGACCCCCTTAGTCCTCTGACACATTTGCGGGCATTGAAATGTTAAGCTTTGCCTTTATCAACTCCTTTCAATCCCCCTCTGCTTTGTCAGCCTCTTTCATGGATTTTGAAAGCCCTTTGAGTGGTTAAAGCAGAAAATTTAAAAAGTGGTTTGTGCATTTAGAAGTCTTTAATTATAGAGCATTATATAATTACTACACTTGACAATAAATAAATATCCTTGAGAGAAACTCCGTAAGAACGATTTAAACAACTCCCTTTTCGGTTGTTTTGTGTTTGTGTTCTAATTACCAGGGTCTCGGTCTTCAGAAATCTACCCTCCCTGACAGTACTGCAATACGAAGGGGAAACGTCAGTCACTGGGGGGGCGGGGGAGAGAAAGATAATATAAAACATCAACAAACCTCACTGCTACTCTCCCCACATCAATCTTTTTCATATGTATGCAGAGAAACAGCCATTTTCCTTCAGCTCTTAAAATCCAGAGGCACTGTGACTGGATGCCAGGAAAAAAACATTAGTGGTAAAGTCTATTCAATTGAGAATAATCTCTGAGACAAGTGGTAGAAACCCCACTGCTTTGACATTTGAAGCACACACAGGAGTGGGATGTGTCACTGTAATGCAGAAATCAATCCTACATTAGCAGGTGGGAGGCCAAGATATGAAGAATTCAGTCCATTTATTGGTAAATGCCTATTTACAGACAATGCCCAACTGTTATGGGGCATAAAACTGAGGCATAGAGAAGTTAAACCGCTTGCCCAAGACCACTAAGTCATTGGGAAATTTGGTACTAGAATCCAGGAGCCTTCACTTCCAGTTTCCTTCTGTAACTATTAGAGAGCTGCCTCCAAATTTGACCTACATCACATATACATACTTAACTATGGTTTTTGTGCAGTAATGGATGTGCTTTGAAATCAGGTAGAGACAAACATTCTTTATACTGAACCTCTGAATCAGTAATGTTCACAATTGCCTTCTACTGGAGGGAGAAAACTGCTCAACTATATGTCATAGGCCCTGTTCTGCTAACAGTGAAAGGAGATTCTCCATTCACTAAAGTGGCAGGGGCCTGTGCTTTAGGAGCAGCAAATCTGAGTTCTAGGCCAACTTTCCCCCTGAAATTCCAGATGTTCATCCTGTGCAGCAAAGTGACAGCTTTCAAGTCTTAAATGGCCACAGATTTGTGACAATACTTTGAACCACGTGTATTTTGAAGGTTAATCTGCACTGCGCTACCTCAAGCAAACAACAGTACCTTGGGAAAATGGATTAATTTATTTCATAGCCATGGATCTGGAGTGTCAGAGGTAGCATTAGCAGTGAAGGTTTGTGATGTCAGAAACGGGTAGATGCTATTGACAAAGATGCACCAAGAGCCAACATACAGCTGTGGGTGAAAATCCTAATCAATTAGAGTCTCACTCTGTCTGGCTCAAAGAGCCTTCCCTGCAATGGTGGGCACTGAAGCTCCATTTCTCATTCAAAAATTTAAACAGGAGGAGAATATATCTACCGAGGTTTCCTGTAGTGCCCAGTGTGGAATATCAATCTATGGGTAAACCCATTAAGGGCAAACCCATTTCTATGGGTGAACCCATTAAGGGCTCAGATACTACAGTGATGGAGGTTATACAAAATCCTAAAATATATAAGTAAAATAGTTTTTACATCCAGATGGGGAGTCAAGTTACCCAAGCTCTTATTCTGTATATTTCATTGAATAGGGAATCTCTCTCTTCACCTGCAAGGACAGAGGATGCTTGGAGCAGAAGCAGACAGGTGAAATCATTTGCTAGGGTCTCTTGCTGGATACAGCTAGGAAAGAACTGGCAATTCTCCCCTGCCTTAGCCTGCAACAGAATGCAAATGTGAGAAATCCAGATCATCTGATGCAGAAGACAAGAGCTATTTTTTTAGACTAGAGCTGGTTGAAAGTTTTCTGTTGGAAAATGCTGAGTCAATGGAATTGAAACATTCCATGAGAACGTGTTTAATTCTGTTGAAATTGTCGATAGCAATCAGAAAGACTAGCTGGCCAGCCTGCCTGGTGATCATCAGGTTCCACAGCTTCTTGCCTAGCTCCCTAGTTCTCCAAGCTGCCCTCCTGATCCTCAGGCTGGCTGGCATGTGGGCTGGCTGACTTCACCTGAATTTTTTGAAAAATTCCATTCTGGACTTTTTTTTTGTTTGTTTCTTTGAATAATTTGAGTTTTGTGGAAAATTTTGCAATTTCTGCTTTTTATTCCCAATCAGAACCAAAAATGTGAAATTATAAAATTTTCAATAGATCCATATTCCATTTCCTGCACACCTCTACTTTAGAATCAAGAAGTTCTTTGGAGTATCATTAGCTGGTTGGTTGCATGTGTTTTTAGGTTAGTTCCCCCCATTCTTTTCCCAGCTACACGAAACAATAGCTACAGAACTTCATTTTAAAAGGATGCAAATTGTGCAAATGAGAGTAGTTTTGCATGCAGCCATGCTCATTTTGCTCTGTGAACCTGACCGATCTCACCAGCTGGGCAACATTGTTTTCCCCAGCTTTCACTACCACATAGCTACAGTAAGAATGTCATTTTCAACCTCATACCAAAAGATAACACCGGACTCTGCAGAGTTCAGCCACACTGCTTCAACACATACAGCATCCTCCTGATCAATGGGAAACCGCTTCCTTCCCTGCTGGAGTAACACACAATGCATTTCTCACAGGACTCCTGTGGTTTGGCTGGCGTAGGAATATGAAGCTGATTTCAGAGTTGAACGAATAAAAGTAGAGAGAGGTAAATAAACTAAACCCATTTTTGGTGAATCAAGTTACTGGCTGGCTGGCTGTTTTTATTGGAAGTTGGTGACTGAACAGAGAGACAAACTTACTGCTCAAAAGCAAGATTAGCCTCTCTAACTCCAGGTGGTCATGTTGCCTTCCAAGAGTCACTCCCATTTAATTGCATCTAGAAAAAATTAACTTACTGCCAAAACCTTTAGTTACTTACAAAATTGTTAATTCAGAAAATAAAGTTTGAGGAGGTTCACGATAGCCTGTTACACCTAGTTGGCACGGGCTTCAGCCAATGCGATGTGCAGTATATGCCGGCAAATACAGTACTGTGAAGTCAACGCTCTCATAAAGGCATGAAGCATTTTAAACTAATCTATGTCCTAGACACTTCTTTCATATTGCACTAGGAATTAGAGTTGCAAATCCTTCCACTGGTGCATTCCATCATGTCACCTGTCCACACTTCGTCCATAATATCTTCTCTATAGTTGGAAAGTAGAGGAGAAGCTGACAAACTGAGCAGCACATTTAAATGGCCTACAATGTGAGACATCTCACTCATTTGCAAAAGATCAGCTCAGGAGGAGAACCTGAGCCTGAATCCCATTCACTCCTAAGAGGAGACGGCTGGCAGGAAGTTTTCTGTGGGGGCCATACATACTGTGTGCTCTGGGCAGTCTGTTGTTTTTTGTGTTTTTTTTTTTAAATAAAAATGCAGCCCACACTAGGAAATTAAAAAGAAAGGCAAAGGACCACCCTGCATGGCTCACTACCCACTCATCCCTCATGAGTTTACGTCTGCTTTTTAACAACGCAAAGAAACACAGCAGTGTGAAAATCAATGTACAGAGGGAAATGTCATCTCCCGCAGATAAAGATCCCTCTCAAACAGAAGACTGACAGCTGTTAGAAAAGGAGGAAAGATTCAGGACAGGCAGGAAAAGGGCAAGCATCCCATCCATCTTCAATCTGACAGCTTCAGCGGGGGGCATGCAGATGCCCTTGCAGCTCTGGGGTAGGGAAGCTTGCACAATGCCACAGTCCTGACATGAAAGGAGGGCTAAGAGATGGTGGTTCAGTCTCTTTGGACAAGTAATGTCTTCCTGCCTAAATGTTACACTGGGTATCTGTTTACGCTGCAAAAAAGACCCACGGCAGCAAGTCTCAGAGCCTGGGTCAACAGACTCAGGCTCATGCTATGGGGCTAAAACCAGCTGTGTAGATGGTTGGGTTTAGGCTGGAGCCCAGGCTCTGAGACCCACCTCCTCCTCAGTTTTCAGAGGCCAGGCTCTGGCTTGAACCCAAATGTCAACACTGCTATTTTTAGAACCATAGCCCAAGCCCAAGTCAGTTGACATGGACTCTGAAACTCATTGCTGTGGGTCTTTTCTGGCAGTGTAGACATACTCAGCAAGCAAAAGAAAAATGGAATTTGTTTAAAAAAAAAGTAAAAAAATAAATGACAGCAGATGATTTAAATATAGGTAAATCACCTGCATATGTATATATGCACAGATACAAAGTTTGAGATTTATATACACACATGTATATTAAACACACACTTTCGACAATTTGGCTGTACAGTCCAATTCCATTCAAAAAGTAACAAAAAAGAATAAATGGAAGACAAGCTTTTGAGTGTTTTCATACTGACTGACTTAGCGCTTATTTTAAGCAGCTGACAGAGATACACCTCTACCCCAATATGTGACCCGATATAAAACAAATTCAGATATAACACTGTAAAGCAGCGCTCTGGGGAGGGCTGCGTGCTCTGGAGGATCAAAACAAGTTCGATGTAACACGGTAAGATTTTTTTGACTCACGAGGACAGTGTTATATTGGGATATAGGTGTACCTAGATAATGCAAGTAGATCTTAGCAATATGGAATTAAGCTCTGTACAGCGCTGTCATAATCGAAGGCTACATGAAATGGAAATATAGTTCTCTCTGCAACTGAAAATCTAACCACTTGACTGGCTCAAAAGGGAAATGCTGGTTTAAGTATTTTCTATTCTAATTGCCGCTTTTCAGAAACAGCAGGAAGTTTCAAATCACTGTATCATCTGGCTTTCCCCAAAAAGGAATTTATCTTTCCCTGTGAATGACAATACACTAACTCTGTGACTGCAGCCAATTTAACCTTTGTGTTATTCTTCCTCCATTTTAAGTTTAAGATAACTGCATTTTTCTAGTATTTGATCTTGTTATTTATGTGTGTGAATCAAAGGCCCTCGAGTGGTAAGAGGTGCATTTAAAGATCACTTTCTGAAGTCTCATCATGTGGTTGACCTTTAATAGAAAAGCTTGTGAATAAAATGAGCAGTAAAATTATTGAGGGCTCTACAATTTGCCTTTTAGGTGTTTTACGACTGCTGAATATGAAAAATTCTAAAACTTCACTTGTAAGAGGCTGAGTAACAGGGTGGGTCATTGATACAACAGCTGACATTTCACTTGTGAAGATATTAGAGAGACAAGGTGAGTGAGATAATATCGTTTATTGGACCAACTTCTGTTGGTGAGAGAGAAGTTTTTGAGCTACACAGAACTCTTCCTCTATCTTGTGAAGATGTGAGTTCAAATCCTGCCTAAGGTAACAACAAGTGAAAATGAGTTTGGTGGTGGTTTTACCCTAGCCCGCAGTGGAAATCTGACTAGGAGTGGGTAAAATTTCTTGGCCAAGACTTCCCCTCCCAAAAAAAAATGCAGATTCAAGTTGACGCAAATGTTTTTCAAATGTTCACAGAATGTATTGAATTGCTTCGGTCCAAAATAATAGGGGGGAGGAAGGGGAAGCACAGGGGGAATTGAAAATTTTGTTTTGACACATTCAATTTTAAATGCCTTTTTGTTCTGAATTTTACTGAAAATTATTTATTTAAGAAAAAAATAGTTAAAAAACCTGAAAAATTAAACATTGTTTCAAGTCTAATGAAACGGTTGACGCAAAAGTGCAGTAGCAGTTGGAGCTATAGGTCAGTAGAAGGCTGTGTTAACAGAAGCACACACAACACCTTGCATATAGAGGACTGATGAGATATGAAAGGGGTTAGCGCAAAAGCGACATGCAAGTATGTTCCAATATGACTTTTATAATGCATTTGATCCCAAATTGACTCAGTCTTGAGAAGTTAGATTTAAAATTTTTATTAAAACTAATATTAAAAAAATTGTATAATACATAGGTTGTGAAAAGAGTGTCTGTACATCTGGGTATAGTGCTTAGATTATCCACAAATATAAAGTTAGTTTTTAAAAGTCATATAATACATAGAGTATATAATCAGCAATAACCCACATTTAGGTGAATAGATTTAACAATACAGTTACTACCATGATAAGTACATGTTGACTTACGAGAAGAGACTGACCGAACTGGGGTTATTTAGTCTGCAGAAGAGAAGAGTGAGGCGGGATTTGATAGCAGCTTTCAATTACCTGAAGGGGAGTTCTAAAGAGGATGGAGCTCAGCTGTTCTCAGTGGTGGCAGATGAAAGAACAAGGAGCAATGGTCTCAAGTTGCAGTGGGGCAGGTCTAGGTTGGATATCAGGAAACACTATTTCACCAGGAGGGTGGTGAAGCACCGGAATGGGTTACCTAGGGAGGTGGTGGAATCTCCATTCTTAGAGGTTTTTAAGGCCTGGCTTGACGAAGCCCTGGCTGGTATGATTTAGTTGGTGTTGGTCCTGCTTTGAGCAGGGGGTTGGACTAGATGACCTCCTGAGGTCCCTTCCAACCTTGATATTCTGTGACTATGGTATAAACAGCTAAGTAGGTAACTAGACAAAGCCCATGCTATGCCTGTCACCATTCAGTGCTATTTGCTACTTACATTCATGGATGCCAAATCTGCACATAAATCATGAGACTGGAAGAAATCAAAGATCCAGATCTGCTCGGAGCAGCATGCTCTCACCAGCCATAACAAGAAGAGAAGACTGAAGTCCAAGAGAGAGGATCTGGAATTGTGAAAGGACGCTGACCAAGTTCCCAAGGAATGTTCAAGAGTGATGAGGAAACTGAGGCAGGAAATCATATATGGACAACTGTACATCTCTTGGGTGGTTTAAAAGTAAAGAATGATTGATTGAAAAAATCCCTCTGCAAATTCTATGTTCTACTGGCTACAACTATTACGTGTCCACAAAGGGATCCACTACATATCAGAGTACCTGCTAGGGTGAAGCTCCAGGAAAGGTGTGCTTAAAGCTGCTGGGGGATTCAGTACCCTTCCTGTGGCTAGGGCAGCTGGAGGTCCCTTTTCTGAGGAACGCCAGATACAAGCTACGCCTGGGGAGTGAGTTTAGAGGCCAAAGAAGAAGGAGACAGTGCCTGGAACTTACCCAGACACAGGGGAGCTTAAAAGCACCCCAGCATGTGGCTCCAAACACCGCAGCCTAATGAGTAAGGGGAACTTAACTAGGGCTGTGACAGCGTACTGGTAGGAAAGATGGTCTGGAAAAAATCCTGGTCTTACTGAAATCAACAGCAAAACTCCCATTGCTTCCAGTAAGAACAGGATTTGGCGATCTAAGCGTTACCCTTCTGCCCCTCTGAGTTGGCAGCAACAAGGGCTGGGTTCAGTATCCAGGGGTTCCGTTTCAATAACACAATGCAAAACTAGCTCGAGCCCCCACCCAGTGACCTGGGACAATTACATACCACCCCCTTAGGCGCCTCTAGGAGGCAATACTTCCCCTCTTGCAAGCACAGAGTCAGAGTGTAGCAAAATC
Organism: Gopherus evgoodei; assembly: GCF_007399415.2. Taxonomy (NCBI): domain Eukaryota; kingdom Metazoa; phylum Chordata; order Testudines; family Testudinidae; genus Gopherus; species Gopherus evgoodei. The sequence continues at coordinate 150,642,970 of NC_044323.1, forward strand.
CTTTTAATAAAGGCGGGAAACAAATGTGGCATCATACTGGGGAAACACCACAAACAGGATTCATAACAAACCATGAGCAAAAGACCCACCAAGTAAGTTTTGGCAATGTCCTTTTCCCCTTAGGGTCTTAAGTCCAATCACCCCAAAGTCCAACAACCCAAAAGTCTCTGTCTCTGGTCAGTGCCGCCCCAGAGTTCAAAAGTTTATCTGGAGAGTTTTAACCCCCTAGCCTGGGTGGAAATGGGGGGGGGGCACACAGGGTGTTAAGGGGTACCTTACATGGGCCGAGGCCGACTGCTCTGCCTCTCCATGGAGTTCTGCTGCAGCCTTCACCACGACCAGCTCCACTCCACTCACTCTATGCCGCTCCTCCAACTGACCCGTGAGCCGCTCCAGCAGTCCCTGCAAACCGCTCCACTCCACTCCGCTCTGCTCGCTGTTCCATGAGCTGCTCCAACCGTGCTGCAAACTGCTCCACTCTGCCAGCCGCTTAGTGATAGATCTTCAGGCTCCCCCACTAGTTAACACAGCACTCAGTGATCTCAGCTCAGTAAGTTTAGCTCTTTTAGTGATTTCAGCCTGTAGTAGGGGAGTCCCAGTGCTGGTTCACCATTGGCCCAAAGTGAATTCAGCTCAGCAGCCTCTAGATGGACTCCTAATGGAATCAAAATTAGCTCTGCTCTTCAACAGTGGAGAGAGGTGGAGGTGCAATTGGTGTTCCAGGCCCTCAAAAGGGGCCCATATCAGGTACACACACTAGTCCCCAACCTCTCTCAATTCACTGGGTTTTGGCACCCATAAACCTTGTCTAGCGAGTGCTACTTAATTGATGGTGAGACTCTGTCATAAAGCAGTCTCATAGTTCCTCATTCACATAAACAGGGTGACAACACTTTATTCCTCCTGCCCCAATAACAAAGAAATTGAGGATCCCAGATCTGTCAAAATAACCATTCCAGGCTGCCGTGGGCTATGCTAGGCAGGGTGGGTGTGCAAATGCAAACACCTGAAATTCCTTTTCACACTCCCTGAAATTCTTTCCACACTCCCCATAATTCACCACCAGACATCAGGGTAGAGCTCATCCTGACTCTGTTTACATCCTTTCCCCAGCCGAGAATTTGTCATCCCGACAAATCACATTCCCTACTATACCAACTCACTGGTCCTCTCCAAAGGGCCTCAGATAGCCCACTTTAGCTTCCACAAACCTGTGTGCTAAATGTATTGGCTCCTTACTAGTCACCCCAGGTGCATCATAAGTTAACCGTTTCACTGGTCTTATTACCCTGTCTCGCCTATTGAGAATCTCTGTTGCTGTGGTAGGGGGCACATCCTCTTGAGTGATGGATGGAGAGGTTTCCTGTGAGGTCCCCTCAGATACTGGCATAGGCCCCTGCATTTCTAGTTCTAACAGTGGAGGGTCGAAGGTGCTCAGGACATCCTCCATCTGTATGTCGCCACTGTCCAATAACCTGTGTATGTCATCACACGGGGGTCCCACCAGTGGCTCAGGAGTGTCAGGAATGGGCCTAAATACTTCTGCCATGGGGTTTAGGGTGGAAGAGGAGGTGCTCTCTTTTGATTCGGCTGATCAAGACTGAAATCTTGTCTTCATCCCAGGATACATCATGGTTGTGTCTTCCTCCTCAGACTCACTCTGAGATGTGCTGAGTAGGGGTAGATTAGCTGCAGAGGGCTGTCTGTCCACGTTGGAAGGCGGCTTTGGTACAGCACCTTCATTCTGCCCAGTTGCCCTGTTGTGGCCCACCTCATAAGAGGTGCCTACCAATTCCCCCACAGGGAGCAAAAGGTTTCTATGAACGGTCTTTGTCTGTCCTGGACCCTCTTCAGGTTTGATCTTGTAGACCGGCAGGTCTAGCTTTTCCATCAGCAAGTAAGGTATTGCCTTCCATCTTGCAGACACACCCTAGCATCATGTTGATGTTTGTTGCAGTCTGCGTTCTTCCAGGCTGCAGATATAGCTAAGTGATAAGCATCCCGCAGCTTTTCTCGTAGTCGGGATACATATTGCTGATGAGTTTCATAGCTATCGCCATCCTCTGATACACCAAAGCACAGGTCTATGGGTAATCTTGGTTCTCGCCCAAACATCAAGAGATATGAGGTGACCCCCATAGAATCGTTTTTTGTGGCATTGTAGGCGTGCATCAGAAATGCGACATGTTGGCTCCAGGTTGCCTTCTGCTCTGGCCGCAAAGTCCCTAACATATCTAATAGGGTTCAGTTGAACCTCTCTGGCTGAGGATCACCTTGTGGGTGATAAGGCATTGCCCTCGACTTCTTAATTCCTGCTATCCTCAGCACCTCCTTCAGAAGGTGATTCTCAAAGTCTCATCCCTGTTCCGAGTGTATCCGGGCTGGGAATCCGTACACTGAGAAATATTTTTCCCACAGTACTCGAGCGACAGTGTGGCCCTCTGATCACGTGTGGGATATGCCTGCGCATACTAGAATGTTCCCGATATTCCTCTTGTTTACTTCTAAAGACAAGAAATTAATGCAAACCAGCTCCAGAGGTTTGTTGCTGGTGATGTTCTTCAGATATGCAGCCCTCGTGGGCAGAGTGGTATGTGTAATCAGCACTGAAACGTACAAAGTGTTCAACCACACCAAGGTGCCCACAGAGAGCCATTTAAATGACCTGGAAAACAGAGGACATGGTGCACTTACTGAACTCATTCAAGAGGGTAAATTTCCACCTAGGAAATGAACAGACAAGCCTTCATGATAATTTTAAAGCATTTTAAATTTCAGATACAATTTGCATGCACATTTGAGCTTTGCAAATTTCTAACTGTGACAAAGAACGAACTCATAAAATTTAATCTAAAGTAGGAATTCCTATCCCACCTATTAAATGTGTATTCATAATACTGATTAAATATACCAGTAACCAAAATCCCTGGGTCTTCTCTGTAATTTTTCTAATAAACTTGTGGTTAGAACTACAAGTGGGTTGAAGGTTTTATTGAATAGTCTTTGCCTTGAATATTACAGAAGTAATTAAAGTGTTGATCATTCAGATCACAAACAGGCAAGAGTTGCATTTATTTCCACAGCACAAAGAGGAAATGAGAATTAGGGATGACTCAGGAAACTAAGTTTGATAAGAAAAAAAAACCTAAATGGAATTTCAGTTTAAAAAAAACTTGCAGAAGTGATATTGGAACCATATACCAATTTCCAGTTACAAGATTTGCAAAATAGTAAGTTATGAAAGATGTACATTTTGTTTGATTTCTGTCCAGAGAACTGGGAAGGAAGAAGTAATCAACTAGCAAAAAATTATCCAGAGTGATGTAAAGTTAACAAAAGCACCTGCACCTACTTACTATAATCTCATTTTAAAAAGATGTATTATAAAGATGTGTTTTGTTGAAGCTCCTGGCTTTTAAGGTACCAAAACATTTTTTCTAAAATGCAAGCCCTTACAAAATAGCATTCCAATTTTCAGATGAAGTGATAATAGATTCAGTTTTTATTTGTTGGTGATCTGACATCTAAAAGACTAGTCTTTAATACTGGCATGCAGTTAAAATATATTGGCGTACATTCAGCAAAAGAGAACACAAACATTCTTGTGCAATCTCCTTGAATCCCATTGAGAGGACCTGCATGCTGGCTCTTAGTAATTAGTATCTATTTTTTTATACTGTTCATATAATAGCACAAACCCTATGAGCTATTCTCAGTGCACTGTTAAATTGTCTACATTCCACTTCAACCATGTTTGACAGCTTCCTTTTCACCCCATTCAGTTGTTAAATGGTTTTGCCCTTTTGCTCTGTACAAGATCAGCTGATTACAACACCCTTTTTAACACTCTGAGGCCTGGTCTACATTACGCTGTTAAACCGATTTTAACAGCGTTAAATCGATTTAACGCTGCACCCGTCCACACTACACTGCTCTTTATATCGATTTAAAGGCCTCTTTAAATCGATTTCTGTACTCCTACAAAACGAGAGTAGTAACGCTAAAATCGATATTACTATATCGGATTAGGGTTAGTGTGGACGCAAATCGACGTTATTGGCCTCATTATTTTACAGTAGCTACCCACAGTGCACCGCTCCAGAAATCGACGCTAGCCTAGGACCATGGACGCACACCACCAAATTAATGTGCCTAGTGTGGACGCACACAATCGACTTTATAATATCTGTTTTATAAAATCAGTTTAAGCTAATTCAAATTTATCCTGTAGTGCAGATGTAGCCTAAGAAGATCTTTCCGTTCTAACTTCTATGTAACTATCTCCTGCTAGATAAACACTGCTCTACAAATGAGTGATGGTTGTATTTTCCCACACATTTAGGATGCTTGTTCATGTGAAAGCAAACCAACATGTAGTTCCCAAATCAGCCTCCCTAGAGGAAGGAGCACTGCAGGGACAGAAGCCCTTTAAAACAAAGTGGCCAGATACCTTGTGTTGCTCAATAGCAAGCCTTGTCACTGAAGCTCATCTGGGAGCTCCTCCAATGGGGAGTGATGTCCAGTCCTTGGACAGCAGGAAGGTAAATGCAACAGAAACTTGGCAGTATTCTTCAACTGATGATCTTAAAGTGCTTCACAGAATGTTAACACAAAGCCAAAAACCCCATCCTATAGAACAGGAAAGTACTGTTCCCACTTAACAAGTGAAGAAATGGCAGTATGGAGATTTGGGGCCAGATTTTTAAATCTGTTTTTTGGTTTTTTTTAAATCTGGTTTTTAGGCAGCTATGGGATTTTCAAAAGCATGTAGGTGCCTGATGCCAATCAATGTCAGTGAGGGTTAGGTGCCCAGGTGCTTTTGAAAATTCCTCTAGGCACTGAAATATCTTTCAAGCTCTGGCCCTTGGTGACTCATCTAAAGTCACAGAGCATCAGAGGTGGAACGAGAAACCCAAGGCTTGTGAGTTCCCACTTGGAGGAGAGACTGAGGCTCCCTTTGAGGTGTATTTTTACATCAACATGACTGATGGTTTGCTATTTCTTAATTCCCTGCTGTGTTCAGCTTTGTGTTAGGTTCAGTGAGAGCCATCCCAGAAGAGACCCTGTAGGCTCTCTCCCAGAGACTTTAATTTGGTCCTATCCAAAAGAAAGGCCATTCTCATTGTCAGTATGTATGTCGATAAAGCTAGTACCTTCTGCGCAAAGTATTTTAGAGCATGGATGTGCACGTCTTAACTAGTCTCATCAGTTATAAACCAGGAATTAATGCTGTTGAATCCTTTATTTTCCTCATGCAGAAGAAACTATCATAAGGATTTTTTTTAATGGTTCATCTTCGGTGGAAAGGAAACTCTTTTGGAGTCTTCCCCAGCAATGCAGCCTGACAGCCCATTGGAGGGTTTTGGGCTTGTTTTATTTTGCTCTCTTCTGGCAGGTCTGCCATTTGTGCTGACAGCTGTCAAGCTTCAGACACTGAAGATGAGAGCCAGTGCTCCAGTGTGAGGACTGGGTCCTGTTCAGCAGAGCAAGAGCAAAGTTTGGAACATAAACCTCTCCGAGATAATGAGGATGTTTTTGAACAAAAAATGAAACAAGCCTTTTAAAAAACAAGACCAAGCTACTGCATCCTATAGAACAACATCCTATAGAATTTTTAAACCAATATGCAAAATTCTACTGCAAGAATATAATTCAACTGGCTGGTTTAAAAGATACCTATAGAAAGGGTCTCCTTAAATTCCGTATGTTCAAAAGGCACAAATCAGAGGTGGTTGCTTAACAGTCTTTTGTTAAATCTCTCACTTTAAGAGTAATTTTTTCTAGAATCCTATTTAGTTTCCAAAATCTATTGCTTTCATTCCTTGTTCTTTCTACCTGTAAGAATTTACCCAACATGGATTTTACACAGTGCAGAATGTTTTATAACACTGAATGTGTAGGCTTAGGCTCTAATCCTGCTCCAATATATTAAGGGCTGTTATAAAGAGGACGGTGATCAGTTAGTTATTCTCTAGGTCCATTGGAAGCAGGACAAGAAGCAATGGGCTTAATCTTCAACAAAGGAGATTTATATTAGATATTAGGAAAAGCTTTCTAACTCTAAGGGAGTTAAGCTCTGGAATAGGCTGTGGAATCCCCATCATTGGAGGTTTTTATGAACAGGTTGGGCAAACATCTGTCAGGAATGGTCTAAGGTTTACTTGGTCCTGCCTCAGTGCAGGGGGCTGGACAGCTTCTTGATGTGCCTTGCAGCCCTACATTTCTATGAGAAATGTGTGTGTGTCTAACTTTACTCACACAACTAGTCCATTTATGTCAATGAGATATTCAAGTGAGGAAAGTTACTTCCATGCATAAGCTCCCTGGGGCAGGCACCATCATTTTATCCTGTGTGTTTGTACAGTGCCTAACACAGTGGGGTTCTGGCCCAGGACAGGGGCACCCAGGTGCAACCACAATACAAATAATTAATAAATTCATACATGAGGGGGGGAGGACTGGGGCCTTAGAAAGTACATTTGAAATACTATAAACTGGCAGGATTTCATATGAAGTAGACCAGGTATGAAAGCCTTTTAAAATATTAATTTTACTTAAAACAATCCACACTGCTATCGCACCTCTCATTTGAGGATATCAAAGCATTTCACTAACAGTTGATTAATGAAAATTATACTTATTTTACATATGGGAAAACTGAGGCAGGGGTATGGTGTGACTTGTCCAAGGCCATATAGGGAGGCAGCGTCAGAGCTGGGATTAGAATGCAAAAGCTCACAGCTCTCTGCTGTAACAACTCCACTCTCAAGCCTGGTATTAAATCAATACTCTAAGAACTGTGGAAAGGTTTTATTCTTGGATGTATTACCTCTGCAAATGGGAAAAGAAGGAAAATACTTTAGATGGTTGGTAAAGTCCAATTTCATAGACATTTTTAATCACCTAACTCAGTGAGCCCGATAACTTAGTCATTTTAGCTTTAAATGGACCCTTCTCTCTTTGCAACAGATGCAATGATTTATTTTTTGGCAATCTAAACGGAAAGAAGGAGGACTGAAGCACACAGTGTACCTCCCGATTCCGAATATCGATATCCAATTTCAGTGCTCCAAGTATGGGATTAATAAAACCAGATAATGATAAGCACAAGGCGGCAGAGTGCAAGCTGCAAATTAATGCTGGACCCGTTCCCTATTTCACGCTGCTTGAACGTCTCCTGGTGAAAAACTGATATCCCTCCAGCTGAATATTTGAGACAAAAAAAATAATTTTTTTTGCTCTTCTGTGATTATGAAAAAGATTCCACACTTCACATTCATATTTTCGCCAGGCTGTGGCACCTTTCCTCATTTGCAGTTCTCCTCACATTCTGACTCCTCACAACTTTGGCAATGCACCACAATCCTGCCCTGCAGTAATCCCTAAAATTCCAGTTCCAGGCCTTGGCACAAATCTGTTAATTCAATTATACCCTCCCTGTAGCCTCTCCATCTATTCCACTCATAGAAACCCACACAGCACTGGTAATGCCCTCATTCCTAACTCCGGCTACTCTTGTCCTTTACCAATCTCTCTCACTGTTCACCTGCAGTAACACCTACTGTTCCTGTCCTACAGCTACATATACCTCTACCAGTGTGCTCCATTCCTTACCTTTGCCCTGCCTCTGCAGCCCTGACCTCCATTGTGCAAAGGATCTGCCAGTGGTCATGCTACATTTTGTTTTATAAAATGGAAGCTAGAGAGATACCAAACACTTCCACTTGAGATTCAAATCAGGGTTTAAGTAACCACAGCCGGAATGCTTTGTACTACCCTGCAGCACTTAAAGAAGCACCTGTACTTTGAATTAAATGGTTCCTTATACACCATCTATAACAGTTTCTAACTTAAAAGGTAAGTATGAAATCTATATGTCTTTTACAATGGAAGGGAATTTGTTATTTCTACAAGATTTTATTTTGTTTCATCTATTCATTGTTGTGAAAGGAGGCAGCATTTTCCAGAAGACTGGGGTCTCCACTGGGAGTTAGACATGGGTTGGAGTCAGTGCATCATTTGTAATGAAAGAGGTGCTGGGGCTCAAGAAATTAGATACTGGGACTCAGCCCAGGCAAGCCCTTGCACAAATTAAGCACTGGTTTGAGTCCTACAGCTCCCACTACCCTGCTGGATGACCACAGGCAAGTTAATTCCCCTCTCTGTGCCTTCATTTCCTATGGATGAAAAGCACTCAGAGCAAAGTATTGAACTTTATATTTGCCTACCCTATTTTCCATCCATCACCTAAAATTCCACTCCTCTCTTTGAGTGTCCTAAGCCCTTCATGTGGGACATATGTTTGGAAACCATCCTTCATTGCGTGGCACACTGGGATCTGGAGAAGTACTGGCAGCAGTTTGGAAGTCTCTCAATGACATTTTTGAACACTGTACAATCAATCCCTGGAAAATGCCATGTGTACAGTCTATTCCAGGTTTGCTTCACTTGGGCTAGGAAAAAGCAGTCAAAAGGTAGGTTCCATTTCATAAAGCCTAATTAGGCAGAAGAAATTGCACATCAGTTGTCATGGATAAGCCCTGAACTTCCACAGGGAGCCATATGAGTATAGCAGTCCATCTGCACAGATCACAGTGCAGGAAATGGCATTGAAGGGTAATCCACAGGCAATACGGTATGTCATAATACATTCAAAAACCCTTAAGCAGGACAATTATGGCAGTTTACATTCTTCTTCGTATTCTGATCCATTTATATTTAAGATTCAATAGCCTATATCAGCAGTTTCGTGGAGTCTTTTGTAGTGGTCTACAGGACAAACAGAAGGACAGAGGATGCGAAAGATGAATTCAAACTGGAACAGGTGCAGAGAAGGGCTACTAAGATTATCAGGGCAATGGAGAGCCTGTCTTACCAGAGGAAGCTGAAAGAGCTTGGCTTGTTTAGCCTGGCAAACCAAAGGCTGAGCGAATATTATTGCTCTCAATAAATACATCAGGGCTGTACAACACCAGGGATAGAGAAGAGCTATTTAAGCTAAGGGACAGTGTTGGCATAAGAACAACTGGATATAAACTGGCCATGGATAAATGCAGGCTGGAAACGAGAAGAAGGTTTCTAACCTTCAGAGGAAGGAGGTTCTGGAGCAGCCTTTCAATAGGAGCAGCAGGATCAAACAACCTAACTAGTTTTAAGATGCAGCTTGATAAGAGATTGTCTGCCAGGACCGCCAGTGAGAACAGCCCTGGACTTGGTGAGCCAGTTCTTAGTTATGTGGGGATTTGACATCCTTAGGTGAATAGCGCTGCTGAAGACATTTCACTTTAAGCAGCTCTCTCTCTGTAAAGGTACTGCTTGGCAATGAACGTTATGCTTATGTGTACAAGCCTGCTGTTCAGATAACTTGAGTCAATTTTGAGTCGGCACAATTCCAAAGACAAGTGTATTCAGTTATAGAACTAACTAAAACTGTAACAGTAGTGTGATGGCTGTCAAGATGTGAAACCTCTCCCTGTTTTGCCTGAGAAATTCCAACCTCCAAGGTGATATTTAGACTACAGAGTTGTTATTGGGTGTCTTACTTATAGTAGTTTCTATCTAGTAGGCATGGTCAAAATATTTTGATGGTACAGTTTTCCACTGGAACACTCTGTTTCATCTAATGTTTTGAGGGAGTGTCATTGTTGATATTTTTGGAAATTTTAGATGGAAAGGTTTAGAAATGGAATACCAATTTCAAATAATAGTATTTTATTTCACGATGAAATGCAAGTGACATATTAGAGAAACTGTAGCGAGCATGGAGAGAATCTGGAAAGGATTCAGAGGCGAGCGACAAAGATGATTGAAGAACTGGAATGCAAGCCATATGAGCAAAGATTGAAGGAACTAGGTATGTTTAGTCTGGAAAAGAGGAGATTGGGGGGGGGGATACGATAGCAGTCTTCACATGTTTGAAAGTTGTTCATTCTTGCAACAGAGGGCAGGACAAGAGGCAATCGGTTCAAACTACAGCATAGCAGATTTAGATTAAATCTCAGTGAAAACTTCCTACCTGTAAGAACAGTAGGACAATGGAACAAACTACCTAAGGAGGTTGTGGAAGCTCCTTCATTGGAGGTTTTCAAAAGGAGGCGGGGTAGCCATCTGTCTTGGATGGTTTAGACATCACAAATCCTGCATCTTGGCAGGGGGGTGGACTATGGTTCTATGATTCATAGACCACTGAAGGGAAATTTAGAGACTTGTGCAGAAGTAAGTTGGTTTATGATTTTATAAATGCAAATAACTGTTTTCCCTAAAAGCACCAAAGGAGTGCTTTAAATGAATGTGCCTGAGGCCATGTCTACATCTAAAATTTTGCAGCGCTGGTTGTTACAGCTGTATTATTACAGCTGTATAGGGCCAGCGCTGCAGAGTGGCCACACTTACAGCAACCAGCGCTGCAAGTGGTGTTAGATGTGGCCACACTGCAGCGCTGTTGGGCGGCTTCAAGGGGGGTTCGGGGAACGCGAGAGCAAACCGGGAAAGGAGACCAGCTTCGCCGCGGTTTGCTCTCGCGTTCCCCGAACCCCCCTGCAAACCGCAGGGAAGGAGACCTGCTTGCTCGGGGGTTCGGGGAACGCGAGAGCAAACCGGGAAAGGAGACCAGCTTCGCCGCGGTTTGCTCTCGCGTTCCCCGAACCACCCTGCAAACCGCAGGGAAGGAGACCTGCTTGTTCGGGGAACGCGAGAGCAAACCGGGAAAGGAGACCAGCTTCGCCGCGGTTTGCTCTCGCGTTCCCCGAACCACCCTGCAAACCGCAGGGAAGGAGACCTGCTTGCTCGGGGGTTCGGGGAACGAGAGAGCAAACCGGGAAAGGAGACCAGCTTCGCCGCGGTTTGCTCTCGCGTTCCCGGAACCACCCAGCAAACCTCAGGGAAGGAGACCTGCTTGCTCGGGGTTCGGGGAACGCGAGAGCAAGCTGGGGAAGGAGACCAGTTTGATTACCAGAGGCTTCCTCAGGTATGCTGGGATACCTGCTTATTCCACGGAGGTCAAGAAAAGCGCTGGTAAGTGTCTACACTTGATTACCAGCGCTGGATCACCAGCGCTGGATCCTCTACACCCGAGACAAAATGGGAGTACGGCCAGCGCTGCAAACAGGGAGTTGCAGCGCTGGTGGTGCCCTGCAGATGTGTACACCTCCTAAGTTGCAGCGCTGTAACTCCCTCACCAGCGCTGCAACTTTCTGATGTAGACAAGCCCTGAGTCTTACTCTCACACTGAACCATTCAGTATTAAAGAGAATTGGCTGAGAAAACTATGCACAGCCATCTGAATTACAATAAATACACACTAGTCAGTTGATTACATTATCAGTACACCCACCAGTTTGTGCGCATGCATCTGAATGAATATCCTCAAATGGATGGACTCTGAATTACTCAACCATGTGTCCAAAGCCCTAAACGGTGAATGGAATTTTTCCTCTGCGAGTTGCACCGAGTGGCGAGCAAACAGCATCAGGTATTTTACAAGTTTGCTATGATGCAGTATATTTATTGCCTACTCCTTCCTCTCTGCTGTATTTTAAAAAACTAGTCTGGCCTAAAAATGCTCCTTAATAGACTCCTCAAATCATTGGCAATAACAGTCATTCAACATCAGTTACTTGGAACGTTGCCTCAAACATATCATGAGTCACCGTAATCTCAGTTACTGAATCATGTTACTGCAGCTTACAAATATGTTTTTGTGCCCTAGATCTTATTAAAGCAACACCCTCAAGGCACAACCCACTGTGATATGTTCTGCATTCCTGTTCCTTTACATTTGTGGTCCTTGTTAAAAGGCAAGTTTCCTGCCACATCTGTTAAAAGTGAGATGCACCTGCCAGCTCTTATTCATTCTTCTATACCACTCATTATTTCTTTGTACGATACAGAAAGAGGGGAAAGTACTAAAACCTAAGGAGATTAGCAGTGTTCAGAAACATCTAGCTTCTTATTAATAGAAGACAGACACTGATATCACAATGAAAAATGCAACTTCATTGTCCCAGTTTCAGGTGTTTTCTTGTGCTGCATCTAATTCACATAGGAAGAAAGAAGCTGGGTTAGCCCCAGGCCATTCTCAGTTATTACTTTCAGGAGGAGTATGATCCAGTGAATAAGGCACTGGACTGAGAATCAGGGGATCTGGGTTCTAGTCATGTCCATAACATGGATCATCAGGATGACCTTGACCAAGTCACTTTGCCCTTGCTTCCCCTTCTTCTCTTTGTCTTGTCTTTTAGATTTAAAGTTATTTGGGGCAGTGGCTATTTATTATTCTGTATTTGTACAGCTCCTGGTTCAATGGGGCCCTCAATCTCAACTGAGGCCTGTAGGTGCTACCATAATATAAGTACCAGTAAGTTATTATTTCTATTGTGATAGGGGCCAAATGCCCCAACCGGCATTGGAGCACCGTGTTGTTAGGTGCTGTACAGAGTAAAAAACACCAGTCAGTCCCCTACTCTAAAAGGGCTTACACTATATGAAGGGGGAAAGGGACAGAACATATACCGCTCCTTTCTAGATATAATTATCTTTATGAACTGTCCTCCAGCTGACCCTCTAACAAACTGTTGCTTGTTTGATCACTAAATTGACTTATCCCAGACAGTTTTATTTTCATCTGTATCCATTTCTCCAATTAATATCCATCTGCCCACTGATTAGCGTTGACAAGGAAAGCCGTTAAATATACAGAATTCCCCTCCAAGCCAAAATACCTTCTTAAACAATTTGCACCCAACATCCATAAGGATGGCAATTCTCAGTCTGGCTTTAAAATGTGCCATCCAGCTAGCCCATATTTCGTCCCATTAACAGAAATCTCACACTCCCCAATGAGTTTGCACATGGGGAATTTCCAAAAAATATTTAACACGGGGAAAAAAACAAAACAAAAAACAAACCACTTTTAAGACCTGTCTCTCTGCTCTCTGAAACAAAGTGCATGTTCTTGTCTGCAGTGCATGTTGGAATCTCATTTATAAGCAAAGCATTCATTGCACTGCTGCAGTCTTGGGGACATAGATGAAAGTGAATTACTGCAGAGGGATTGCACTGAAGCCGGTGTAGGGATGCTGGCTGCTTGGTGGGGATTTTCCACCGAGCTGTGAAACAGCAGATGGAGCAAACAGGAGACTCGTCTCACAAAACATGAATTGTGCTAACAGAACGGCAAAAGATTAGCCAAGAGGTTAGGGAAGGTAGGTCACGGTGACCCAAAGGAACTACTAGATGGCTGACTTCTAATCCTGTTCGGGAAGAAAAGAGCTTTGCAGGTCATTTTCTAAGGCTAACAGCCTAGATTGGTTCCATTGCAAGAAAATTGTTTTACCTATCCACTCTTACAGAAAATTCATTGCTATAATGTCATTTGATTGCAACTTACATTGTTCTGCAATCTATTGCACTGTATTTTATAATGCAGGACAGCCTTAAACCGAGTAACACTGGAAATAGCACACAGCCACACAATTTCCTTCAGAGGATGAGAAGTGGTGTGTAAGGTGATCAGATAGCAAGTGTGAAAAATCAGGACGGGGGCAACAGGTGTCTATATAAGAAAAAAACATAAATATCGGGACTGTCCCTATAAAATCAGGACATCTGGTCACCCAAGTGGTATGTGAGGCTGGAACATGCTGCTGGGGACACCCAGAGCTGGGAGTCACCGTGTTTACTCACTGCCTCAGCAAGAGTGAGCTTTGCTGGAGATTAAACTGCGTGTCAGCTCCCTGCCACACCAGTCTGTCTTCTTCATCAGCTGACTCCACCAGGCTCTCCCAGCCCAAACATTGCCTAGCAGGTAACAATCACTGAACATCAGCTCCCCGCCCTCTGCACTTCAGAGATGTTTCTCTGCAATGTACAACCCCTTCACAGAAGATACTACATTTGCTGCTATGTTAGAGTTGGTGCATTGCAGCTTATTACTTAACTGGGGTAAACAGACCCTTCTCTTCAAATGCAGCATGGAATTGATTTATAGTAAAAACACATTTATTAAACAAAAGTCATAGGTTTAAATACACAGTAGAAGGAATAAAGGTAGAAAGTATTACAATGAAATAAAAGGAAAAATACACTTCTAAGACTAAAACCTAACAAACTAGGGCTTTTTGTTTCAAAGCGGTTTTCTCACAATAGTTCTTATTCCACTATATCTGGCTAAGTCTTAGCCAGAATCCTCACAGAGTCTAAGGTGCTGGTTTCCTTCCCTCCTCATTCGAAGGATAACTTTGGCATTCCCTCCCCTTCTCTTTATAGTCCAGTAAGCCATTGAAATGTAGTCTTCTGAAACATAGCTTCAGATAAAATTAATTTCCCCTGCTGGGTGTAGCCTCCAAGCCACCTTCTGCTTATCTTTACAAAGCAAAGGATCTTTTCCCGAGACAAATGAATATTTCAATGAATTTGGCCACACTTGCTCTTTCCTTTGGAGAAACCCTGTCTAGCAAGTCCCCCATGACATGTCTGGTTTGAACACCTTTTAGTCAGAGACTTTAAAGCTTAATATCAGTAAGTATCTATAATTCCACATATAGCATTGTCACATACATTTCTTAATGATATTATTGACCAATGTGTTATTGGGTTTTGAATGGTACCTCAAAAACATATTTGTACAAATATTATTGCAGTAGTGTGTACTTAGCTATTTTACCAACCAGCCCCTTTCATATATTCTTGAGAAGGATGGCTCAACTAGGACAATCGCTTTTCAAAGCTATTGTCAGCCAGCAAGGTAACTTACATCCATAATGGTCTAATAGAAAATGCATATAACTTTTTAATGTGGGAAGGAAATTCTTTGCTCCTCCTTCCCATATGTTTATCTTTAGACTGGCAACTCTTTGGGGAACCAGTTCTCTTGGTTTCTTTGTTTTGTACTCCACAGAGCACCTTGCTGGTGCTAACCAAACTGCATGATCTCAGACAAACAATGCCCTGTATTTCCATAGAGACTTTTGATCAAGGAGCTCACTACTAAGTAATTAACCCTCAATACCCCTGGGAGGCTGACAGTGTCATTTGCTCCATTTTACAAATGGAAAAACTATGGCACAGAGAGAGGAAGTTACTTGCCCAAAGTTACACGGCAAATCTGGCAGAGCAGAGAACAGAAACCAGGAGCTCTGCAGGTCTGCTGATCTTTCCAGATAATAGATCTTGCACAATAAGCTGGCCCATGAAAGCTAGCCTACTGTTATAGTCCTTCTAACAACTAATGGTAAGTAAACATCTAAAAGTTCATAGTTTAGGTGAAAAACAATTGAGCATCTAAAAACCCCTTGAGAGTACATGAATGGGTTGGTCACTGGCAGAGAAGTGACCTTCTTGGAAGTGGCCTTCTCATTTTCTTTGTATATGCTGCCAGCTAGAATCCTGAAATATAAAGATGTGCCAGAGAAAAAGCTTTCCAAACAGTTTAGAATCTCAAAAATCTGTTTTTTAAAAACCATTAGCAATTCAGCTATCCATTAAAGCCATCTGATGAAAAGCTTCTGTTAACTGGGTTAGTTTATATGTACAGTCAAAGCAGTTCACAGCAAGATCCCTGGCTTTTAGTCACACAAGGAGAAATTCACGCACATCCAGTTGGCCAACACAAGGTTGACCACCACTTACAGCCTGCTTACCTCTATTTTGGAGGCTTAAGGCCAACATCAGTGATTAATAGCCCTTGTGTGAGCACTTGGCAGGGGTGAGTTTCACCCTGTGTGCAGGTACCACTATCCCCTGCTTTGCAGTATATCTGTATATCTCATATAGCATCCTGGCAACATTGAGATATCCTTACTTGCCCTAAATAGCTCCACTGCAGCCAAAAGGGATACTTATAAAGTAAGGTACTATGTCTGGTGACTAAATATCACAATGCAGCTCTCAATGAATATGCACAAGCTACTGTGAAGCAGCCATTCCTTGTTTGCATTAGTGAAGCTTGGATTTCATTTCAAGTTTGCTTGCACAGAAGTTTGATACGTAACATTGCATTAGAGAATTAGATACTTGATCACTGCCTGTTTCTCCTCAGGGCAGAGGTAAGTCAGTGCAATTAATCTGAAGAGAGCTGGCTACCACTGTTGATTATGAAATACCTTCGGAAAATGTATTTAGAATGGAGTTGAAATGAAACTGCTTATCAAAATTCCCAAATATTTTTGCATCTCCTTGCTGGGTGGGAAATGGGTTTCCTGTCCCACAAACATTTTTGAAATCTTAATAAAGTTCTCGATCTGTACTGGGATGAAACCACAATTTTTCCGTGAGAAAAAAAATCAGAGACCCAGCCAGAATAACCTGAGGGCTTCCCTCAGATATGAGACACCCAGCTTCAAGCCTCTGCTCTAAATCTGGCAGAGCAGAAATTTGAACCTGGGTCTTCCATATCCCAAGTGAGTGCTTTAACCAGCAGGCTATTTTTGTGGGGGGAGGGAAAAAAAGGTGGTGTCTCTCTCCTCCCATACACCCTGGAATTGAGAAACCTTCCCAGCAGAAGTTTTGTTAAAACTGATTCATTAAAAACAAAACTTTTTCATGGGAATATATCAGCATTCATGGACAAAAAGTCATTTGTCAGAACAATTTCCAAACAAACTTAGTCCTGTCCTGGAACTGATGGTTAATCCCCTAATCAATTGCTATCTGGTATTTACAGCCTGCTCAGGCCTAACTGTTGATCAGGGCCTATAATATCTAGAACCCAGCCAATGAGCTCCAAAACTTTTCCATTGTTCATAAATGAAAACTTGCATTCCTATTGGATTCTACTGGACTTCTCTACAAACAAGACATAAAATTTAAAAAGATGGGTTTATTTTTGATACTTCACACAGTATGTTAGAAAACACTTATGCTATATAAGTGATTTCTAAGGGCCCTGAATCAACATGAAGTGTTCCATCTGAACAACCCCTGCCAACGCATTTATTTTAGGAGTTGAACATAACAGCATGAAATAAAAAGCACTAAAACGGGAGGTGGTTTTATTACAGTAATTCCAAAACTTCATGTAGCGGAGCGGGGCCGGGGCTCAACCCTCCTTGAAGGCAGGGGGGAGCCACGCCGGCTTACTGCATACTGTTGGCCCGGGGCCCGCCCCTTGCTTTGGGGCTGTGCGGCCGCCCACTGTCACTTAGGGCTCAGGCCCTCTGTTGCAGGGCTGAGCAAACAGACACAGTTAGCAGGTGGCTCAGGCCCTTTGTTGCAGAGCTGAGCAGACAAGCAAACAGTCAACAGGTGGCTCAGGCCCTCTGCTGCAGGGCTGAGCAAACAAGCAACCAGGTAATAGAGGGCTCAGGCCCTCTGTTGTAGGGCTGAGCAAACAGGCACAGTTAATAGGGGGCTCAGGCCCTTTGTTGCAGGACTGAGCAGACAAGCAGTTCAGGTGCAGAAAGCCCGGGCCCTGGCCCAGGGCGGGGCAACAAGCGACTCAGGGCCCAGGCCCTTCAGGAGGGGTTGAGCCAACACACACCAGGAATGGCCTCTTCAGGCCAGGGAGGAGGGGGAGTCTGCCACCCTTGAAGGGGTGGCAGGGGGAACGCAGGCCCTCCCACTCCACTGCGTCCCAGCCCAGGGCCCTAGTAGCGGTCAACACTGCTGCCGGTCAGTGGGGGATCCTGACCGAACCACACTGACATCGGCTCAGGTGAGTCTGCAACCTGACTGGAGTCGGCTGCCCCCGGGCCACTTCCAACCTCCCCCTCACTGGGTACCTGCCATCCGCCGGCGTCGTCCGGTGGGTCCCAGACCATGGGTTCCTCAGGATACTGAACGTTGGGAGGTCCAGTCCACTCCTCTGGGGATTGGGCGTCGGGAGGTCCAGTCCACTCCTCTGGGTACAGGGTGTTGGGAGGTTCCGACAGCTCCTCCGAAGGCCGGCCGTTGGGAAGTTCAGGCAGCTCCTCTGGGTACTGGGCATGGGGTAGGTCCAGCCAGTACTCCTCCGGGTATCGAGCACGGGGCAGGTCAGCCCAACACTCCTCTGGGTACTGAGCACGGGGTAGGCTGGGCCCAGCAGGAGCTCGGGCCTCAGCGTCTGCCTTCTCCAGCAGCCTTCTCTCAACTGAGCGCTGGGGCCGGGCTTTTATATTTCCTGTCTCGTCCCTTGACTTCTGGGGCGCCGGGACAGGCGAGGGGTAGCGTTGGACTTCCTGTCCCACCCCTTGACTTCCGGGGGGCGAGGACAGGCAGCGGTGGCTCCGCCCGTTGCTGCACCTGTTCTGGCCTGTTCCTCTCAGGCACGGCGGGGAGTGAGGCCCCCTCGCTACACTTCACAACATACATCTTACATCACTCTACTCTATGCTGGGCACGTTGCCGTTAATATTCACAGTAAAGTATTTTTATCAGTACACACACGGCAGTGTTTTATTGCAGAACCGAGCCTACTCCATGAAATTGATGAGATTTTGCATCTGCTGCCCTCTGTCACAGTAAGCATAAGATTAGCACTGTATTGAGTGTCTTTTCCCCCCACTCTCTCATTTATCCATAGGCAGAGAAAATAGAATGTTAGCCTTAAATAGTGCTTATCAGCATAAGGAGGAAAAGAAAAGTGAGACATTTGATGAATCTACTTCAAAGTTATGCACTCAAAATTATCCTTCTGTAGAATAATCATATGAAGGGAGAAGACGACATTCAATATATGTTTGATTTGAAAGGAAAGAGAAAGGCTGCTCCCTGGAAGGATGTCAGTAAATGTTGGTTTTATCCTGCTGTGTGGGAGGAAGCCCCTCCAGAGCTGAGCCATGTAAAGGAATTCCACCGTTGATGTTACATTACCCTTGCTTCTAGACATCAGTAGTAATAAAATTGCTTCTAGCCATCAAGAGTAACATCTAGGAAAAAATTCTAATGCTGTGTATTATACGGGAAAGATTGAGCTTTCTTAATAGCCACAAAGAACAGGAAAGAAATAAATACTTACATACAGGAGGGTTGCTTGAGATTTTTCAGATGAAACATTTTTCCCACCAAAAAGGGCAGATTCAAATTAACTTGAACATTTTGTGAATTAGTGCTAAATTTGCTAAACTGTTTCATTAAAAAAAATCCCCAAAAAGTTGAAGTGTTCAATTCAACGATTTCAAAATGTGTTTATTTTTCAATTTGAACTGACTTTTTGTTTTGAATTTTAGTTCAATTTTCTTTTAAAAAAAAGATTAAAAAACAACAATCCTCAAATGTTTTATATTTGGGTAAAAAAGATATTTAGTTCAACTGGATATTTTTTTCTTCCATTTTTTGGTTTGGCCACCGAACTGAAACTCACCCACTCCCCACAATTATTTGCCTCGTTCTGTATGCAAGAGTGGTTGAGGAGAAAGCTAAGGTCTGCCACTGAACACATGTGTTTAGGAAATCTGAACCCAATCCTCATGTGGCATGTTAGTGGATGTATTTAGATGGTTATGGTAATGCTACTATATGGTATATTTTTGGATCTATTTCGATTGCAAAGGAAGTTGTCACTCCTTTTTCACTCCTACTTTACTCAGGCAAACTCCCACTGAAATTAACAGGTGTTTGCCTAGCAAGCAGAAAAGCAATATAATCAAAAATTAAAAGAAGTTTAGCCAAGCTAAATATTTTAGCAAAAGTAACAGAGCAGATAAAAAGATGAATAAAAAATTCTCAAATTTTGCCTTAAACACACTTGTGTGTGCAATAATTTTAAAGATTTGTCCAAAATTTGAGAGTTGCCTCCTCTTGCAAGACATTTCAGCAGGATATTTTGATGTCACAAATAACTAGGCAGTATTAACTGAAATTAGCAATTCATGTCAGTGAATGTAGTCTATGAATAATACATACATATTTGTTAGTACTTGACATAAAACTGCTCTTCCTGCTTGTGCATTCATTATGATTCCTTGGTATTAGCTGAATACTTATCAGTATAATGTGAATAATCACATGTTCCATGCAACATGTCTTACATACATACATATTCGCTTACATAGTAGCTGCAAAGCAAGCTGGGAATACAGAAGCTACTGAAAAACTATGATAATCTTATAACATCAGAGGCAGTTATTGCCAGAGCAGCAAAGACAATCGTGATTTGTTTCCCTATTTAAGGGAACATCAATATCAATTCAAGATGCAAGTGCACAGCAATCAAAAGCAATGCTACACTTAAATGCAAGTGACCATATGCTAGTATTGGTGTTTAATTAAAATAATAAAAAAACAAAAAGGACTGGCAGCAGACAGACTTGAGTGTTGTTAATTTCACTATCCAAACAATGAATACTCTCTGCAGCCACAGACACACACACACTAGCCAAAATCCTCGATGGATCATCCCAGATCATTGAACTGAAGAGATACTTACTGAGAAGGAATTGACTGTGGCTGAACAACTGCTGACGTGTAAATAGAGCTCTCATGAAGCCACATACACTTTGCTAGGTATGACCTCAGTAACAGGAAGCTTTGTCTGTGTAGAATCCAAATCCTAAGGAGCAGAAACTAGCTGGCATGGATTGACTTGAAATATCGGCATAATATTTCTGCAGCATCACTGAATTGGGCCAAGGGCTATCTACTTACCTACATACTTATGGAGCTCCCATTTCCAGAGTATCTGAGCAGCTTCCATTTGTGCAGACATTGATGGAGACCCCAAGGAGCACAGAGTCCAGGGGTATGAGGCTGAGCAAGTACCAAGAAGCTGCTGACCTCACCCCTGCTAGGGGCGACTGGTTCCAGGAGAGGCAGCTAGGGAGGGGGCATAACTTAGGCAGCTGGGGATGAATCCATAACTCACAGCAGACTACAAGACCCTAAAATCTACCCTTTCCAGCAGAACTCTACCCAAGAGAAGGTAGGCAGCAGCAACACTACCTGCCCTTGTTCAGAGTAACCCACCCACCAGGTGCGAGGCAGCTTGCAGGCAGAGAGAAGTATTTGTAGTCTGCTGCCATGGGAGGGTGTCGGGTGATTATACACTTGAGCAGGTTTGACATATCCTTCAGCAGAGAGCAGTGGCAAGATGTATTATAGCCTACAGGTGAGGCAGTAATGCATTGAGCCTACAGGCCTCAAGATCTGTAAAATAATAGCTTAACTAAACAAGGCAGATGGCCCCAAAGCCTTAGTATAAGCAGCTAGCTAGGAGTAACCCTAGATCATAAGCTATCACAAGATAGAATGGTGCAACGAACACTGTGGACAGGTGTTAGTTATTCCAGCTTGGGATATTATATGTTGGGAACTTCAGCAGATGTCTGACCACAAAGTGCCATTGGTAACTGACTGACGTATATACTAATGACCTTGAGGTACCAGGCCTAGTAACCTATGGGAGAAGGGCACCTCCACATTAGTAGGGTGAGGATATGCAAATAAGGAAAAGGGGAGAAACCCCTTACTGAATATGCATTAGGCATAGTGGCATCAGTGTAACACATTATAAAAGTTTTATAGTGGCCAGTGTGCCTTGGGAGATGCCAGGATAATGACCACTGGGGCATCGTTACAAATGGTGGCCTGTATGGGGATCTGAATTGCTGTGGACTTCTGAGAAAATCAGATCCAGCTTCCCTGGCCATGGGGAGTGACACCCATTCTGAATCTGTGTGATTATGGGTTTCTGATTCTAAACTACTGCCTCCAAACGAATGGAGTTAGTTCTTTAAAACCATAAGCCTCTACTGCCTGAGTTAGAGCTCAAGCCCCACAAACAACCTGACAAAGGGCATCATTACACATGCCCCTGGCAGGAGGGAAGATACACAAAGATAATGTATTATTTTAAGAGAGTGAGAAACTTGTGATGGCCACTGGGTAGATGATGGTTGGCTGATGGTAGAATGAACCCAGTGTCAGTGGGATGCCAGCTGGAGTGGAAGGAACAGGCTGCCTGTTAGTCACTTTGGAAACAGCAGCTTCACTTCCCAGAGATGGGATGAATTACATCAGGGCCCTTCCACATGACTGAAGTACTGCAGCAGCAAGACCCAGTTGTGGGAAAATGGCCTTCAAACCTCAGAAGACCTAGGTGACTCACCTGGCTAGCTGCTTCAATGCCAGAGTTATTCGATAAATTCAGATCTGGGAGGTACAACTCCCCAGAATCTCAGGTATCCTTTTGATGTCTTGTCAACATGAGCAGAGTTGCAGAGCAAGGGTCTTGCCATGTTTTACTCCAGTCTTCCAGACAAGGATAGACAATGAAAATGTAGCAAGCCAAAAATGTTAGTTGAATGCAGTAACTCAAGGCTCCAACAAAACCTTCAGAAAAAGGTTAAGAATCAAAGGGGAGGGGTTTGCTCCTCATATCCTACAGCTCTGAGTTGTTACAGAAAAGGGAATTCTCCTTCACCGCTCCATAAAAATTGCCTCACAAAAGGAACCAAAACTGTTCGTTTTTGGAACTGTTTGAACTACAATAAACCTAACAATGAGGAGTGTGCTAAACCAGAGATGAAATTGCCCCTTAAAAATAACTTTATATTTTAATCCAGAAGAAACTTAGCAACACTTTCCGCAGATGCTACTAAGCATTCAGCCGTATATAATAAGAGAATATTTAGGTATCAGCTTTGCAATTAAATTATACCAGGCCGTTGCTACAGTGCTGCCTTCTCCGCAGAAGTTAAAATATCAAGTAGTAATTCCATACAAATATACCATCTCAATACCATAAGACCAGTTACAAATATTAGCTAGGCGGCAGATGCTATATGTGAAATTTATAGGGCATAGGTGGGAGAATGCCATAGGAAGGGGCTGAAGCTGTGGATGGAGCTGAGGACTGAAGCTTGCACATTAAATTGTAGCATTCATTGCTACCTAGGACTTCACGGTTGTTGCTATGCAACACACCACGGCCACTTGGAATTTATAGCAGCAGGGAGAGAACAATTTCCCAGTTCCAGAAGCACAGGTTCCTACTGCATAAGCTGATGAAGAATCTCCAGTGCCAGTTAGGGCTTTTCTGCTATGATGCATCTGAGCAGCTCTGGTTCTATCCAGTAGATGAGAGTGGTACACGCATTTGCACACACACTTGTATGTCAGTTCACTGCAGCGTGTTTAAGAAAAGAAAATGCAAAACTCTGTTAAGGGTGGGGAAAAAAGAATTCCAAGACTAGATAAAAGCATTTGTAGCAAAGGAAAAGGCAGTTTGGAAAGAACATGTGCGGGATTTCCCTCTCCTCCCCACCTGTTTCTAATAAAAACTTTTCATTAACTGAATAGCTGACACTGCCCTATGGGAAAGATTTTGACTTAAAAGGTTGTTCTCCAGCATGATGAATCTCCACAAGCAAGAGTCGCATATCATCTCAGGTGTCATGCTCTCATTTCTATGAAATGTTGATGAAATAGTATATAAATAACTGCCACAACACATGGGCTCAATTTCCTACTCCAGCCCTTCAAGCTTACCCAGCTTCAAGTCAAAACACTATGTGCCATGCATCAAGCATTTATCAAGTGGTGCTACCATTGACTTTGTGTTAATCAATGGAGCAAAATTGAGTCCTACGAATCTGTGGCTGAAGGACAAAGACACATGGTCAATCAGTTGCCTCCTAGGAGCACTTTGAAAGGCCTCTATGATGTAAAACTGAGTTAATCATACAGCTTCAGTTAAATAGGTTCATTGGAAAGAACTTTTATGAATGAAATACTATATACTAGGTCAGCCTCTCTCTAGTCCACCTTCTCCCATAAAGAAGAATCCATGCCACAAGCAGAAGAGGGTTTTTTTAAAAAGCCATTCAAAGTTTTTTTTAAAAAGCCTTCTCCAGTATAGGTTCAGGGAGATCCTGGAATGTTAAGTGTCTCATACCCTTCAGCTTGTAAAACATGGAATGACGACTCCACAGTGTAGAACAAGAAGGGTATAAAGCTCTTACCATCTTTAGCAGTGTCCTGTTGTCTCTGAGGGACCCAACCATTCCAATAAAGGAAACAGCAAACATTGTGATGCCCAGCAGAAGGAGAACCACAGCTGGAGCTAGGAAGATCCCTTCCAAGGTTCTGTGTTTCTGTCTTTCCACTTCTGCATAGATGCCAATGCATAGAATCACCAAGCCGATTATCTGCAATAGAAATACATACATTACATCAGACTCAAGGGTGCAACAGGGTTGCAATAAAACAAAACCAGTTTTTACACAGAGAGACAGAAGGGTGAGATGATTTGGAGTTAAACTCACCAGGGACCAGATCTGAGCTCATTTTCACCAGCTTACCATGATGGGTGGTTAGAAAAACTTGGTTTGCCATGGTAGCCACCCAGCACTGGGGATTGAAATCTCCATTGAATCATAGACTCTCAGGTTGGAAGGGACCTCAGGAGGTCATCTAGTCCAACCCCCTGCTCAAAGCAGGACCAATCCCCAATTAAATCATCCACTGAAATGCTTTGGCTCTGCTGTGGGTACCACAGCAAAGTGAATTCAGCATTAGTGCTATATCAACGCTAACTCCATTGAAGGAAATGGAGTTCTATCTGGGTGGAAAGCAGCGAGATCAGAATGATTGGGCCTCCAAATTTCTATTAAAAAAATCCATCTAAGCTTGGACCCTCATAACCCAACCCACAAACTCTGCATGTCTGAAATACAAACTCTGATCTAGCTTTTGCAAATGGCCTCTATCTTTCTAGTAGGCCAAACAAAAATACTCTAGATGTAAATGCATCCCAAACAATAGGTGCTTTGAAATGTGAACCCAAAGATTGCAGCTTCCGCCCTTCAATACCCTCCCTGTGAAACACCCTCCCTGTGATAGCCTGAATTAGAGAGGGGTGACAAAGTATGAAAAACCAGCAGAGGAGCCTGTTTTGTTCTCAGTTGCTCATTGGGAGCTGATGCTCCATGCTAGCTTTTTGTTCTCCAGCTTAAGTCAGATATTGGAGCAGCACTTCCGAGTGAAAAGGTTCCGTATTGTTTCTACTGAAGTGACAAGGTATGGAACAGAAGGTGAATGGAAATGAAATTTAAAAATTAGATAGCAAAGAACAGTTAGCTATCTGAAGGCTGTAGCAGCTTGGTCTGCAGCAGTGACATTTTAATATCTGCTGTAACTCTCTGGACTCAAGAGGAAACACTTGCTGAGCACCCCCTAATGCCTCTGACTTCAACAGGAGCAGCAGATGCTCAAGACCTTTGAAAATTATGCCATTGGTGCTCTACATGTTCACTTGCCATTTTACTGTTCAGCATTTCACTGTTTTACCCTAACAAGCGCAACTGCTGGTGAAAACAGCAGTTCTAGAGGTTGCACTCTCCTTTCTAAGTCAGTAGTTACTCAACACCCCACCATGGATACAGCACTAGACAGGATACTGGACTGAGAGTCAAGAGACATGGCTTCTATTCCCAGACCTGCCACTGACCAATGTGCCTTGGGGCAAGTTGCTTCTCTTATGTCACCAGCATACACAAAGAGAAGTTAGATAAAAACATAAAATACTCTTTCAAACAGGTGTCATAACACCATTTTATTTCTTAGAATCCAGAATTCTAACACACAAGAACCAAAAACAGAGAGAAACTGAAAGCAAGCTGCTCCATAAGGCCAAGAGACACAACTCAGTGCAATTTGCTCTAGCCTGGCTCTCTGCAGACTGACTGCACAAGACCCAGTCCCAGATTGCATACTTCCCTACAGACCCTCCTAGCTTGCAAGCAGGACCAGGAAACTCCTTAAACTTAAAGTCATAAGTAATTTAAAGACTTTAGTATACTACAACTTTGCTTCTCTATGCTTCCATTTCCTTTTCTAATCCCTTTCCCTGTTTAAATTCTAAGGTTTTTGGAGCATGAATTGTCTCATGGAGTGTTGGTATAGCGACTGGCAGAAAAGGGGTCCTAAACTTGGTTGGGACCTCTAGGCACTGCTATAATAGCACAGTGTGTGTATCATCTTTCAGATAGCCTTAAAAATCAAGGTCCTGCCCACTAGATTATTACAGGGAGCTCTGGCTGCTCAGCATTTCTAAAAAACCAGGCCCAGACCGGCCAGGCATTCACTCATTAAGGCAGCCAAAGTCAGTGTCCACTTCTGAAACTATTTTTTTTTAACCTTAACCTCTCCAAACATGTTACACTGGCTATACAAGGGGGCAGCACTCACATATCCCACAGGGCTGTTGTGATGCTTAATTAAATGATTCGTGTCCATAAACAGCACTGAGATCTTCAGATGAAGGCATGATATGAATGTGCTCATTACTAAAGATGCAGAATCTGAATCTTCTCAGAATATAGCAAAGAATGATTAAGAGTCAAACATTATGTGTGTTCTCAAGTCTAACTTCTGTTTCTCAGTGGCCTATCTGTAATTCTTAAGAATCATTCTAATGTAAACACAGTTTATTAAAAGGATCTTGCATGATTCTTCATAAGGGAAACTGGATCAGATATTGAACAGAGTGTCAAATTAGCTGGATTCTGTTCCTGTAATGTGCTGCATGACCCTGAGGAAGTCATGTCTCTATGTGCCTCAGTTTCACTATTTATAAATTAAGCTAACAATACTTAGTCACTAGGTTCTTTGAGACCTATTGTTGCAAAGCACTATGCAAAATCTCCCTATTAAGACAGTCTTCCCTCCTCGACTTCTTTGAGATGGCCCTAATTTAAAAAGAGAACAGAAAATTTCTACAAAACAATTTCCTAACAAGGGAAGGCTTAAAGCTCTACATCTAAGAATAGGTTCTTGCACACATACTGAAACACATTAAGTTGATGGGTGACAATTTATCTTAGCCACTTGCATGCTTTAGATTGAAACTGGCAATTAGTTCTGAAGTGCTTCATGTTGTCAAATTCTGGTTTGCTTTATGCCCATCAACTATGCAGCACCATGGCTCTGCAGAAATGGAAGGGGAAGAGAACTGATTACTTCTCAGCCAGCTTCCAGCTGACATCTGAAAAGGTTAGCAAGAAAACCCAAGGTGCATTCAGCCTTAACAACGCTTCATGCTTCCACAAGCACTGCAGGAAACAGTAGTTTCCAGCCCTTTCAGTTATGGGGGATTTGAAATCATGTAGCGTGCGAATTTCCCAGTGACAGGTGAATGCATGAAGAAGAACATTCAAACTACTGTACTTGGGTTGATTGGGCCCACATGGTGCTCAGTATTTGGGAGGGGGTGTGATGAGACTCTGGATTGGTGCCTATAAAAGAGCTCCCATGATGATATGGATGCAAAGGAGATAAAAAACAATGGATGCCTTTGCAGTGTTCCCCATGTATGCATTCATAACTTGTTTTCTTATAGGTGCTTTCAGAGCTAGGGAAAGATATAAGATGGACAGCCCAGGAGAGTTCAAATACAGGATGAGAAATGCAGAGCTGAATGTTACATCCTGTCCCATCAAATATTTCATCCTTGACCTACTGGGGGAATTATTTCTAGAGCTACGGGGGTAACACATGCTCCATGCCAATTCAACCTGTCTAATAAGCCTGCCAATAAGAGGAACACTTAGGAACAGTATTTAATGATTCAGAAGAACCCCAACCTCCAAAGAAGAGAGAAACCCAACTTCCCTGTCTGCCATAGACACCTGTTTCCCTTGTGACTCCACACTTGCAGGTTGTATTTCAGCAACTTCTGTCATAGAGGTAAGGAGAGAGGGGGAGACAGGTGCTCATGGGCTGTCAGGGACTCTAACCCAGACAGCAAAGTTCGTTGTCTGACCGCGAGAGAGACAGGAAACACCAGCAAGGTCTGATTAAAAGCTTTTTATTGACAAGTGCATGCATCAATAGAGAGCAGCTCGTCTTCAGAGAGAACCAGCCTGCTTTTTACATTTTAGTATAAGCCTATATAGAGAGTTTTGTCGCATCATAAATTATTTACTGGAGCAACCCACCCCCTTCTTTTAACAACTAGAAACTAGACACCTTTAGTATACATGCATACGTAAAGTTAGAAATGTAGGGGAGTTAAAAACAAACAAAGAACAAAACCAGGGAGTGAAAACAAGGAGACTGGGAAACTAGGACTCTTATTAGTTCTTCGAAGGAGCTGCCCGAACACAGCACATTTGGTACTATGCCAGGAATGCAGCTTTTCTCTTATTTTACTTTTTTCCAGCGCTTGTGAGACATGCTGCTGCTTCTCAGTGTTTTCCATTTAGGGATTACCCACAAACCTTTGTTAGCCTGACTTTGGTCAGGTTGGCATACCTGGTTTTGTCTGCTATATCTTTATTCAGGCCTAACAGGGCTATTTAGGTTCAATTCCTGGCTCTGCCATGGGTTTCCTGTGTGGTCTTGCACAAATACTCAGCTTCCCATGTGTAAAATCAGGATGAAACACTCTTCCCCACCCCCCCTCTATAATATATGAAGATTGCAAACTCTCTGAAGCAGGGTCTCTTACTAAGTGTATATACAGCATCTTGCGTAATGAGTCTCCAATCTCATTTGTGGCCTGGAGTTCCTACTGTCACACTACTGCTTTATTAAGTGCTTGTGTAGCCCTCTGGAAAGGAAAACATTCCTTTTTTTATTGACAGAAATTTCTTGGACACTAATCACAATAATATCAGTATTACAATACAGAAATGCAATTTCATATTGCACATAGCAAGTATTTTAGTGACATGACTTTGCCTTTCCAAGCTAGCTGCACAGTTTCACTGCTTCTGTCCTAACCATTTCATTTGATTTCTCCAGTGTTTTCATCCTAATTTATGATATGTTGATATGTTAATCCTTAACTTTCATGCATCTTCAATCCTCGCTCTTTTCTGGAGTTTTTAAAATTGTAGTCAGATTATTTCTGGAACATAATTAACATCTGGTTTATGTCCATCAATCACTGTCTACCTTCAGGCTACTAATTTTTCATTTTTAAAAGAAAATTAAATCTATAGAGAAGTGAGGGTTCAACTCATGATACTTTTAGTTATTCAAAATTGAACTGGCAGAAATTATTCTGATAAAGTGCCATTAATCATCATTTTATCTTTAGATTCTAGTGGGCACTGGGGCCAGGTTTGGTTTAAAGTTACTTTAAATCTTATCTGGTGTTCCAGACAATATACCAAGATTTGGACAATTAAGGAAAAGACAAGTCCCTCCTTGATCAGTTTCTCTATTGTTCCTAATCTTTGTGTCACTGTTCGAAGTTGATAAACCCTGAACACTTCTTGTTTTTTAATTAATGAGTATGTCATAATGAATTATGAAACAGTTCAATGGCACCTGTATGTATATATAAGATTTTGAAGTTGGTTCAAGAGTTCGCTGCTCATGTGCTCTAGCAAGAAAATCTTGACTTCCATTAATTACTGAAAGCTTGTGAAACTGACAAAGCAGGACCAAAGGAAGTACACCCAATGCGCTATGCTATCCAGGAATATAAAACCAAGCTGGTGTTTGGCATGTGGACACCTGCATTTTGCATGCTTCTTTAAAAGTGACCCTTCTGAGACTAAGGTTAACATGGCATATCTGAAGCAGGGTTTGTTCTAGGCATATTCCAAAGTGCGGGGTGGATCAGGGGCCCACACATATATTTAGATGGTGCTGGCTTCACACGAGCTGGGCAAAAAATTGAGAGAATTTTTTCCCCAAAAATGCAAATTTGAGGCAACAGCTGTTTTGCGAATTCATGTCAATTTTGCCAAACTGTTTTTGTAACAAATCAAATACAAATAAATAACCTTTTGAATAAAAAAGGACTTTTCATTTAGAAATTGGCTTCAATTTTATTAAAAATATAAAAAACAACATTTTTTAAAAAGCTAAATATCAGAAATGTTTCATTACACACCAAACTAATTATTTTTTATTTTTTGCAGTGCCAGTGAACCAAAAAAAACAGGTATGTGCATAGCTCTAATTGTAAGCAACCTGCTCCATAAAAACACAGAACGCCTCACTGACCTCCAGTGATGGACTACAGGGCTCCCAGTATCTACCCACTCCCCCTTCAAAAGCTGACTCCCTGCAGCGGTGCTCACTCACCCTTACAGGGCCCCCTTGCATCAGTGCGGGATGTTGCCAGTATCTTTGGCTTCAGCCACTCATGCTGACTGCCTGCCTCTGGCCCTGGATCTTCTGTGGCTCAGCCCAAGTCACCCAAGTTTAGACCCTTTCCAGGGTATCATGAACAAGTCCACCCAAAACTGAATAACTCTTCTGCCCACTTGGGCTACTGAAGTCTTCTCTTCTCTGCTTACATCAAGGCAGGAAACAGAGTCAGTAAGACCACCTACACTGCAGCTGGCAGTGAATGTCCCAGCCCAGATAGACAGAATCACCCTAGGAGGGCTCAAGCTAGCACAGTTCAGTCTCTCAAGCCCACTTAACCCACTGGATCCAAGCTTGGGTGACTAGCCTGTGTCTCCACTGGCACTGCCACGTCCTCATAACCAGTTTTAGTATCCTAGCTGATCAGAGGCCATTTGTTAGAGTCTATGGAATCAAACAGAACTTGAGTTTAGCATCAGGCTGCTGCAGCCAACAGGTATTTAAGAGTGCATCCACTCAGCCTCTTCCTATCACCCCCATGCTGTGGAATGGGCTCCCACAGCACCAGCAGCTCTGGACCTACGCCTCAGCACAATGCAAAAGGATGTACTTACTACATAACAGTTCAAAATGTCATCAGATCATAAAATACTCCCCTATCTCAGAGGAGGTATTGAGAGTCTTATTTGATATTGAAGTGTTTTGAGATCCCAATGAAAAGCATGATGCAGGGAAGGAGAGCTATTAACAGCTGGCAATAAACACATTCAAGTACAGATTTCTTTACATTGCCCAAATTAAAGAGAGACCTGCATCTCTCGTGTGTACTATAAGAAACCGCAACATTTTATTCCAAGCATGACAACGGAGCAAAGGAATCAAAGTTGGCAAATATTGAACTAATACGCTGCAGAAAATTTTGAAATGCTTCTTCCCATCAAACACCAGTTTAATTTCATTTTGTAAAAGGTCAGCCATTTGAACCAAGCAGCAGCAGCCGCTCTTTGAGTGAAATACAGCCTTCTCTGTCTCTAGCTTTCTCCATGCATGGACAGCGGTGCATCATCAGACGCTTCCCATTTTAAACACTTCTGAGCCCTTTACTCACTTTTGTAGTGTTTTTCCTCCACAGTCAATTTAGAGTGTGCCAATCAAATCTACTCACTCTGAGTTTAATTTTAGTTCTGAGGAGAACAATTGTATTCAACACTTTGATGGCTAGTATGTCCTTGTCCCAGATCTGGTCCAGGTCCCCCTGCTGGACACTGCTGTGACGGGATCCAAAGGCTGAATCCTGCATACCCTTCCCTTGCTGGAACTGTGTTAGTGGGGACCCTGTGGTCCAACTGCCTAGGTGCTGACATTAGTGCTGTCTCCTACAGGCCTCCTCCCAGCATGGTCCCCAGAATCCCATGGAAGTTGTGAGCCTTCTAGGTTACAGTTTACTCTTCAGAGGCATGTGAGCCTTCTAGGTTACAGCTTACTCTTCAGAGGCATGTGGCCGTGAAAGTAAATAGACACAGGGTTAGCAAAAAGTTTCTAACTCAATGACTCTTTACTCAAAAGATAAAGCACAATAGGAAACAGAATCCCTGAATGCAATGCCACTCACTGTATCTCATCTTTCCTTTGGGCATCAATCTGTGTTCAGGTAGCCATGGTTTCCTCCTCTTCCTCAAAACAGTCTTCCCTTAGCTTGAGCTGATGAAAGCTCTTGCCCTGTTATAGCCTCCCAATCTCCTCTGTCACGTGAGCTTCAGGTCTCCCTCAACAGAGGAGCACAGACCCCTATTAGCTGACTCCATTGCCAGACAACCTCTTCTCTGCAAAATCAGTTCTGTTGGTTAGGAGCTAGCCTTTTGTCTAGAGTGCTGCTATTTGAGTGAAGGACCATCAAGGTTAAACGACCCTCTCTTGTTAGCCCTATGCCTCTCTCTACCCTTTGGAATTCCAGTCCAACACGAGCTCTCAAAAAAAAAAATTCAACAGCAGTAAAATTATTTCCATGGAGTCATTTTAATCTATATTACTTTATTAACTTTTTCAAAGATGCCCAAGAGATTAGAGCAGTTCCCTTACAGAATTCATACTGATTCTTATCCATGTCTTGTACTAGCCTATTCTCAATTTCACTCAGTTTTCCCTATTTCCAAGGTGAAGCTCACCAATCTATCATTACGGAACTACAGATATGAGAAGTTCCAAGTCCCTGAACTGGGTTAAACTGACATTAAGAGCCTGTCATATCGGCTTTCCTTCAGCTATATTGGTAGTTGTTACACAGGCAGGTGCTTGCATGTGAGCTGAAAGGGAGGGAAGGTTACAAAATGGCAGCAGGCTAAAAACCAGAAAAATGATTGGAGATGGTTTTCCTTTCTCTGAAATAGAACAGGCTTTTTGCAGTTCAATGAAGTTTTCTAGGCAACATAAGCAGAGGCTTGTGGCTGTATAGGATCCAATGGCACTTTTTGGAAGTGCAGAGATATTCAAGGTAACCTTAATACCCTGGCCAGATTCCCATTTGGATAATTATATACTATCTGCCTAAAAGCCCCTCTAGTTTGAATTGACCAGAGCAGTGGTTTATCACCTTTTCCCTCTGGATCTTGGACAATGTATCTGAATTCAGGACAACTGTCCCAGGCATTTCAAACTGTACATTCAACTACTATGAAGGGAAGAAAGCTTACACAGAAAAAAAAAGCAGAAATTCGGTGCACATTACAAGAGGAAAACATGAAAATGTAGTAAACTGGCGATTTACAAAAATGTTACCATTATGTTTTTCCCCTACACAAACAGCTAATATATACTTTCAGTCCAGATAGAATAGTTTAGATTGAAGGAAAAACAACAAAAGCAAAGTCTCCCGGAGAGAGCACAGTGTGCCACCCTGCATTGGCCTGTAACAATTCTGCCTCTAAATAACTGTCTCTCTCTTTAGAAAGCATAGTCCTTGACATCTATACATGCAGTGCATAGCAAACAAAGGTATAATAGTAACAGACCCACATTCCTTGACAAGTCAAATCTGAACACCTTTACACACACAAGTAACATCACTGAATGCACAGGCATGTGGGCCCATTTGATTTCATGAATGTGAGTATTTACTGGATTTGGGATTAGTTTCTTTTAAACCAAGCCAAGGCAGAATGTACTGAAAAAATTGATGGATCAGTTAAAAATTGATCCAATTTATTCAATGTTCCTTAAATAAATAAAGATGCTTTCTGAAAAAATAACTTGGTTGCATTGCCATAGCAACAACTATCAAATTATATATCGAATGCCTGGGTAATAAATATGTCTTTCCTGAGGAAATCAACAGTAATCAAAGTATAGGCAGCCATCACTGACATCAAACCAGGTGAAACTTGGTGGCAGCAGCTAACATGCTGAAGCCTTGAATTCAAGCAGCAGGAAAAGTTTGCACAATCCACACTGCAAAGAAAATCTGCAGTTGACTCCCTGACTCTGGGTTCCATCACTGGTTTTTTTCTGTGGGAATTTGATTAGTGCCAATGCTTTTGATTCACAGTGGCACACATATTCTCTGCTACCCACTTTTAATTACTTGGCAACACATATAATAGAGTTTGCTGGTAAATCCTCTGTAATTACATAGTACTTTCCTAGTGATCTCCTTAATATAATACAAAGGCAACAATTTTCAGCAGCCTGTAATTACTGTGGGCCTTGCACTGCATCCGAGGGAACACAGGCAAGCCTGCATTTACCCTGTAATGAGATGGTAAGTACCCAGTTACTACATGGCAATAGACATACAATTCAATGATCAATATTCACAAGCTTAAGTCAAGAGATACCAACAGAGACTCTGCAAAGGAGTGGTAGTGGTGGGGGAGCAGGGGGACAGCCCTCACCACATCACACTAGAGGAACATTTGCAAGAGATGATGCAAAAACAGTGTGCCCTGCCATTACCTGTGCAGTAACAGCCCCATGGATTTAAAGGCTTCAGCCTCCACTCTATCAGTGTCTGTCACTCCCTCCCATCTTACATGTCTTTGGGATGTTACACTGCAACCAGGAGGTGGGATTGCAGCATGTGTAGACACACACGAGCTAGCTTTTATATAGCTCTCTTCAACAACAATAGCAGTGAAGCTGTGGCAACACAGGCTAACCATCCAAGTGCATACCCAGGGTCCCAAGCAAGCTGCCTGTGCTGTCATTGTTTTATTACCATTATTTCAGTTAGCTAGATCAAAGCTAGCTTGGGTAGGTCTACACGTACTGCAGTCACACATCTGATTGCAGTGTAGACAAACCCTTTACCTTGCAAGCAACAAGTGCCCTCAGTTCCTCATAACACACCATTAGATTTACCATGGGCCTGCTTCGAAGTCCACCGAATTCGATGGAAAGACTCCCGTTGACTTCCAAGGTCTTTAGATCAGGCCCTAGGGCATGTCTGACATCAAACCAAGACAAGGGCCCTCCATACATTGTAAGACTGAAAGGGACTTAAGGCCCAAAGAGACTCGTACGTATCTGCTTTATTTCCCATCTACTCTGTTCATTTCAGATCAGGATATTCAGTTTGAATTGCTGGATTTTTCATGTCAATACAAGTCATTGGGACCCACAATCCCAAAGGCAAGAAATTCACTAAACAAGACTTAAATTGCTTGCTATCATTTTAGCATTTCAGAATTGCAATTAGACCTTGGGGGTGGTCTCATAAACAGATAGCTAAGGGTTAATGTCTCTTTCACCTGAAGCACTTGACCAGAGGACCAATCAGGAAACCGGATTTTTTTCAACTCTGGGTGGAGGGAAGTTTGTGTCTGAGTCTTTTGTCTGTCTGCCTGTTTTCTCTGAGCTTTGGAGAAGTAGTTTCTGCTTTCTAATCTTCTGTTTCTAAGTGTAAGGACAAAGAGATCAGATAGTAAGTTATATGGTTTCTTTTCTTTGGTATTTGCATAAATATAAGTGCTGGAGGGCTTTGATTTGTATTCTTTTTGAATAAGGCTGTTTATTCAATATTCTTTTAAGCAATCGACCCTGTATTTTGTCACCTTAATACAGAGAGACCATTTGTATGTATTTTTTTCTTCCTTTTTATATAAAGCTTTCTTTTTGAGACCTGTTGGAGTTTTCTTTTCTGGGAAATTTCAGGGAAATTGAGTCTGTACTCACCAGGGAATTGGTGGGAGGAAGAAATCAGGGGGAGATCTGTGTGTGTTGAATTTGCTAGCCTGATTTTACATTCCCTCTGGGTGAAGAGGAAAGTGCTTTTGTTTCCAGGACTGGGAACGGAGAGGGGGAGTCACTCTGTTTGGATTCCCAGAGCTTGTATCTGTGTATCTCTCCAGGAGCACCTGGAGGGGGGAAGGGAAAAAAATTATTTCCCTTTGTTGTGAGACTCAGGGGATTTGGGTCTTGGGATCCCCAGGGAAGGTTTTCCAGGGGGACCAGAGTGCCCCAAAACACTCTAATATTTTGGGTGGTGGCAGCAAGTACCAGGTCCAAGCTGGTAGCTAAGCTTGGAGGTTTTCATGCTAACCCCCATATTTTGGACGCTAAGGTCCAAATCTGGGACTAAAGTTATGACAGGTGGAAAATAGCAAAGACTAGAAATTCTGACAGGTTTCACCATGTTGTGACATGTTTTTGTACAGAATCTGCTGTGACAAAGTGCTAACGCAGCTTGATGTTGTATGAGCCATGAGAAATTAAACTCTGGATTTTATGAACACTGACAGTCTAAAGCAGTGGTTCTCAAAGCCGGTCCGCTGTTTGTTCAGGGAAAGCCGCTGGTGGGCCGAGACAGTTTGTTCACCTGCCGCGTCTGCAAGTTCGGCCAATCGTGGCTTCCACTGGCCACGGTTCGCCGCTCCAGGCCAATGGAGGCTGCAGGAAGCAGTGCAGGCTGAGGGATGTGCTGGCCGCCCTTCCTGCAGCTCCCATTGGCCTGGAGTGGCGAACCGTGGCCTGTGGGAGCCATGATTGGCCAATCCTGTGGACACAGCAGGTAAACAAACCGGCCCAGCCCACCAGGGGCTTTCCCTGAATAAGCAGCGGACCGGCTTTGAGAACCACTGGTCTAAAGAACACTTTTCTCTAGGTTACAATGAGCTGCATGTCTGCTGAAACTTTTTCCACTTCTCTCTAAACTTGTTATTTTGGAGGACTGTGGGGAAATAAATTATATCCTTATGATACCTTGTCCATCAATTTCTCCATACAATTGTATGGAAAAACAACAGTTTTGTTCATAATCAAAGCTCAGTAAAAGCAAAATGGATTCTTTTCCCTTTTTTGTGAGCATGTGAAAAGGGTAGAAATGACTCACCGTGATGATGTAGGGAACTACATTGTGAAACTGCTCATGAGCAAATATATAGAACAAAAGAACCTCCACAACAGATCAGATCAGTGGACCATCTATGCTAGTAACTTGTCTTGGATGTCCGTCAGCATCAAATGCTTCAGAGAAAGTGTAAATTCTCCAAATAATCAGGCAATAGCTAACCTATAGGAGAAGGTTTTTTCCTAATCTCAAGCAACAAGCAATAAGGTTTTTGTGCAAAAGCATGAAGGCTGGTAGTCTTTCTAATCTGTATTCTGGCTAGTGCAATTGTGAGTGATGGTCTTATTTTTCATAGAAATATCCATCCTCTTCCTGACTCTTGTAAACTCTTTGCATCAGTATCTCAAGGCAGCAAGCTCCACAGGCTAATTCATACTCCCCTGACACAGACTTTGGATGCAGGGCCAGATTTTCAAAAGTGAGCCTCTTATTTGCACTCAAAATGTGATACTTCAGAGGAAGAAGTTGCCTTCCTCCCTCCTGTAGAAACTATTATGCATGCAGTCAGTTTTGCAACGCTTTCCTTGGACTGGAAAGGAAATTCCTACCTACCCCTTCCCATGCAGTTCTCCATTTACTCTCCTGGGCATGAGATTTCATGGCCTTTTATTTTTGTAAATACACCCTCTGTTTCCTGATGGAGCTGTCAATATCAAACTTTCAAGGATCTTTAATACTTTCCTTTTATCTGCTCATTAACACTTCACAATAGCACTTCTCTCCAACTTATTCTTATGAAGCAGCAATTAGCTCTCAGGCTAAGTTCACCAGGGATCCAGCTCTCTAAACCCCACTGCCTTTGGGAGATGCTGTTCTTTAACCTGTCACTTAGACTGGATAGTGGTGTCATGGGGCTATTTCCTTTCAGGAAGGCAACCATGCATAATTGTCTACAGGAGAAAGTCATAGACTTCCATATGGGGCAATCCTCACCCTGTGAACTTAAGAGAAAAATTTAATTTGAAAATGGAAATTTATTCTCCTACCAAGTAAGCCTTGATCAGCAGGGCTTCTGATGATACATAATCATTCAAGACTAAGATCACTTACTTATGATAGCACCTGGTACAGGGCTGCCTGGTGGGGGGCAAGTGTGGCAATTTGCCCCAGACCCCGGGCGCCCGCAGGGGCCCCACGAGTCCTGACCCAGCGGCGGTGTGGGTCGTCAGTGGCATTTTGGCAGCGGGGGCGTCCTTCAGTGCTGCCAAAGATCCAGAGTGACTGAAGGCCACCCGCCGCCGAAATGCTGCTGAAGACCCGGACAACGCCGGGTGAGTACAAGCGCTACAGCCCCCCCCCGCTTAGCCCCAGGCCCCCTGAATCCTCTAGGCAGCCTTGACCTGGCATGTGCAAACTATGTTCCAAACACATAAAGACAGCCAATGTTACATTTAGTGATAAAGGCAGAGCCTCCCTTCTGCTGGACATGAGTAATGTAAAGCTCAAGGACCTGGGGTCCATGTCCCCGAGGTTGAAACTCTTGCAAAGCAGCAGCTGGAAGCTCTGCGTGACCCCTGCAGCTTAGTGACAAAACTCAAGGAAAGGAAATGCATAATGGGAGAAAGCTAATACATAAATAAGAGCAGAGGAACACAAGCTAGGGCATCACTCAAAACATCTTTGAGAAAGAGAAGCAACTCTGTTCAGGGACAAACTGCTATAATCAGATGAGTAAATGAGATGCAAATGAGAAGCCAGTAATTCATCGTTTTCAGAAACATCAGTGGGTCATGATGACAACAGCATCAAGGCCACATAGCTCTTCATATTAAAATCAGATTATTCAGAGAAGCCAAGTCCATATCAGGAGAGGGGTTCATATATGCACACTGACTTCCTGAATCATTTCTGACTGGGGTGAGGGAGATGATGTGGATACATCCCTCTGGTCTCAGCTTCTGTTCCATGTTGCTGTTACTTATGGTGGATGAACCTTAAAGAGTGGGAACTGGGGTTGGATAAGACCCCACAAGTTTGGATACTTATCTGAACTCTAAGGATCATGAATCTGTAAAATTTGGATGAAAATCTCATAAGAGGAAGTTCCTACCGGGGCCCAAGCTGCAAAATTCAAATCTGGATTTCAATCCCTCTGCCCAAAATTTTGGCCTTTCTAGACCTAGGGTTCAGATTTATTACTTGTCAGCCAAGGTTTTTGGTAGCTACTGCTTCTAGCTGAATTAGAAATACTGGGAAGCCAGCTTCTGCCAACTAGAATTTCTGCCCTTCTAGAAACAGAAATTCCCCAGTGCAACAAAAATAATGGGATGCTGTCTGTAGTGTATATCTGGAGTGTGTGCATATGGAGTCTGGCAGGACATGTGTGGAAGTTAACCAAACTTTTCAGAATTTAGTTAATTTTTCCATTCCAGAAGAGGGCTACAATTAGGGATTGATAGAGAATTTTTATTTCCCCCCCAGATCCAAACCACCCTATTTTTTAATGTTGCAGAACCAATACCCAATAATCTTG
Organism: Gopherus evgoodei; assembly: GCF_007399415.2. Classification (NCBI taxonomy): domain Eukaryota; kingdom Metazoa; phylum Chordata; order Testudines; family Testudinidae; genus Gopherus; species Gopherus evgoodei. Next base: position 150,681,744 of record NC_044323.1, read on the forward strand.
ACACATCTCCAGTTTGCTGAAACCCACTACAATTGAATCTTCCTAACTGGTGCATCCCACTGGAAATAAACATGCCAATTAAAAATGTTTTTATCAGAGGTCCATAGGAACATAATCCACTGGGAAATGGTCACAAAAAAAATTGCAGGGAAAAGAGATATGAGTCCAGTAAAACATTGACAAGTACATTGATCATGGTACTGAGTCATTGTTTCATCCAGCAATGACCCCGTCAGATGACCACGTGGTATCTGAGAGCTCAGAAGTTGGAGCAACTAAGAACAGGAGGGGATAAGCCATCTTTCAGCTAAGCCACACTCCCTTGAAAATTCAAGAACAGCGATGACACAGATGAAAAAGTGAGCTCCTGGCATCTGACTCAGAATATGAGTTACAGATGACAGCTATTACGGTTTTTCCCCCCACACTCAGAGGAGAACATAACACTAAATTTGGATTTTTATTTTAGGTAAAGGAAAACTAAACAGATAATATAAAATCACCACAAAGGGGGCAGAGGGCAGTGTCTCTCTTGCTCCAAGTTCTGCCATTTTAATAACCCCTCACTGCCCTGATCCGTAGCAGACAAGCAGGACTTCTTACATTTGGAGACATAGAACTGGAAAGGGTTCCTGGGTTACTGAGTGCAGTCTGCTGCTGTCACAGACAATCACCCCATCATATAATCCCTTTCATAAAATTTACCAAGCTCCATTTCAACACTAGTAGGCTGTTTGCCTACACTCCTCTGATTGGGAGGCCGTTCCAAAGTCTTTCTTCTCTGACGGTTAGAAACCTTCTAATTTCCATCCTATATTTATTCACAATCCATTTATAACCCTTTGTTCTTGTGCCAACATCGTCCTTTAGCTCAAGTAGCTTCTCCCCCTCCTTGAGGTATGAATAGAGAGCAATCATTTCCTCTCCCAACCTTTGCTTTGCTAGGTTAAACAAAATGTGATCATCCTAGTAACCTTTCCCTGCACCTATTCCAGATGGAAGTCCTCATTCTTGAACATGGGTGACCAAAACTGTACACAGCATTCCTGATACCAATGTCTTGTGGAACAAATTCACTATTTACAGACACAATGCAAAGGAAAGCAGAATCACAGCTATGTTCACCAGAGCTGGCCTTTTTCATTGGTGCACAGACCCAGATGGTTTAGGCTCAGTCAGAACGGCTTTGATAAAGCTTAAGCACATATTGTTCAACAGAACTTGCCAGGGCAACTATGCCTAATTGACAACACTGAATTGCTTGAGTCACCCACCAAGCTGCAGATTATTGCAGAATAACTGTGAAACTAACATGCTCCCATTCACATACTGAACAAGTTTAGCTCTAGCTTTTTCACAATCCTTTCCTTGGGAAATACATTTCATGGAGCAGGACCTCAAGGAATCAATTCTGAAGAACTTAGAGGAAAGGAAAGTGATCAGGAACAATCAACATAGATTCACCAAGAGTAGGTCATGCCTGACTAACCTAACTGCCTTCTATGACGAGATAACTGGCTCTGTGGATGAGGGGAAAACAGTGGACGAGTTATTCCTTGACTTTATCAAAGCTTTTGATATAGTCTCCCATGGTATTCTTGCCAGCAAGTTAAAGAAGTATGGGCTGGATGAATGGACTGTAAGGTGCAATGGATCATCAGGCTCAATGGGTAGTGATCAATGACTCCATGTCTAGTTGCCTGCCGGTACCAAGCGGAGTGCCCCAAGAGTCAGTCCTGGGGTTGGGTTTGTTCAATATCTTCATTAATGATCTGGAGGATGGCGTGGATTGCACCCTCAGCAAGTTTGCAGATGACACTGAACTAGGAGCAGTGACAGATACGTTGGAGGATAGGAATACGATACAGAGGGACCTAGACAAATTAGAGGATTGGGCCAAAAGAAATCTGATGAGGTTCAACAAGGACAAGTGCAGAGTCCTGCACTTAGGACGGAAGAATCCCATGCACTGCTACAGACTAGGGACCTAGTGACTAGGCTGCAGTTCTGCTGAAAAGGACTTAGGGGTTACAATGGGCAAGAACCTGGATATAAGTCAACGGTGTGCCCTAGTTGCCAAGAAGGCTAAAGGCATTTTGGGCTGTAAGAGCATTACCAGCAGATCGAGGGACGTGCTCTATTCAGCATTAGTGAGGCCTCATCTGAAGTACTGTGTCCAGTTTCACTGTGACGCTTACCAGTCTAAAGACTTCTACAGTGTAAACTAACTTTAAGGCAAATGGAGTGAAATGATGCAAAAGGGACTTGGTGCTGTGTATCAGGAATTATTTCATCTGGAATAGTCTAGGGAAAGGATTGAGGCAGGACTGGAAAATAACACTAGATTGTTGATGTAGGCTCACCCTCCCATCATAATTGGGAAAGACTAAATACATCCTATCTAACGTGAGGTTATCCATGATACTTATTCACTTGGAACGTACCAATCTGATGCCAGGTTCCACTCTTCAGACTGCCTATAGCTTTGGAAGATTAAAGAGTTAACAAAGCTGACTACCTTAGGATTTCTCAATGTATTTCCACCTCCCATATTCTTGGCTGAATAGCTATAAATACTTTCCCCATTCTACTGCATTACAATAGCAGTTGGGTTTCCTTTCAGCTGTATTATTGCATCTGAGGTGTAGCAGAAGGGGATTTCAATGAGGGCCTGTAAACAGTACTATTCTCAGCCATCTCTCTAGCTCAAGAAGTGCCTTAAAATTAATGGGAAACTTTTCCGTGATCTTTTACTAAGGGTATGGCTACACTTGAAATTTCAAAGTGCTGCCGCGGCAGCACTTTGAAGTGTGAGTGTGGTTGGAGCGCCAGCGCTGGGAGAGAGCTCTCCCAGTGCTGCACGTAAACCACATCCTCTATGGGTGTAACTTGCAGCGCTGGGAGCCGTGCTCCCAGCACTGCGGCACTGATTACATTGAGGGTTTACAGTGCTGTATCTTGCAGTGTTCAGGGGGGTGTTTTTTCACACCCCTGAGCACGAAAGTTGCAGCGCTGTAAAGTGCCAGTGTAGCTAAGGCCTTAGACTGTTGAAGGTGGGAGCTTATCAAGGGATTTTGAGGAACCAAATAGCCTAGTAATCAGGGTTACAAAGTGAGGACCGCTGGCTTCTTTCTGGTTCTGCAGCTGGCTTATGCTGTAGCCATAGGTAACTGAGGGCTGCTGGAAGTGGCGGCCAATAAGTCCCGCGCTGCTTCCAGCAACTCCCATTGGCCTGGAGCAGAGAACCGCAGCCAGTAGGAGCCGTGATCAGCTGGACCTGCAGATGGGGCAGGTAAACAAATTGGCCCAGCCCACCAGGGGCTTTCCCTACACAAGCTGTGACCCTAGTTTGAGAAACACTGTTCTAAACAACCATGCTATATGTACAGCTAGTTTTGAATACTGTACACTCCTGATTATCCAAATAGCTGGAGGGGGGGACACAGATTTTATTTGGATAATCAGGAGCTTGGGTAATCAAAAGAACAGGAGCCATTCAGCAGCAGCGCGGCCTCCCCCACAACTGGGGGCTCTTCTTCTACCTCATAGTCTTGCCCAGGGGTCTCTACTCACTCCCATGACAGCAGGGCTGTAGAGGTCTCCCTGCCTCCCTCATTGTAGGATCCCAGAACATCTGGATTTCAGTCAAACAGCCTTTTAGTTGGAGCCCCTTAGCTCAAGTCAGCTGGCATGCGCCAGCCATGGGAGGCAGAGAAGGCTAGTGTAGACAGAAGGTCCCTGCTTCCCTTAGAATTGGCAGTCAGTTTCCAAATCAAACTCAAATCTGTTTTTAAAGTGGCTGTCCAGAGAGAAGAAAGTCAAGAACTTAAACTAATCTTGCATTTCTTACTGATATGCTCACCTAGAAATAATTGCCCTCATTACAGGCATGTGCTGAAAGGTAGCCTGCGGTGGTGCTGCCTCAGACTTCCTATCCACGGGCTCTCTCTCTCATCAGTACCCAGTGCAGAGAGAGGAGTGGAAAGAAAACCCAAACGATACCATAAGTAAAGCACTTGCAATCACAGCTGGAACTGAACAGTCGGCGCACAGGTCATTTATTCAAACTGAACAGTGAAATTAGAGCTACATTAATTTTAATGAGCTAGACCCCTCCAAATGCCTTGGATAGCTTTGAATATCTCAGTCAAAATGGATTATTCTTTGTAATACAAAAGCACCCAGAAGCCCCAATCAGAATTAGAGCCCTATTGTGCTTGGTGCTGAACAAATGTTACAGGGCTGGTGATCTTCTGATTTAGAACGGTTTAATGTCAGTAGAGTACAGACTTTCTGATTTAGAATGGTGATGAAACTGTGTTCTCCATTGAAGTTTTCTTTACTAAGGTGGTTGGAAGCAGGGTTGAAACTGGGTAGTTGGAGACCTTGTTCAATTTAAGTACAAAAGGTTCCAATAATAATTCTACTAAGTGCATTTAAAACCCAGCTAAGTATCCAGGGATGGCCCACTCCTGGAATATAATTAGTAGGACTTTCTCACCCTCCAAATGGCTCTGAGTGCTGCAGGATTTGTAAGATGACAGATTTGGAAATGAGGAGAACTATGCAAGTCACTTGCTGAAAAGGTTAAGTAGGTTTCCCAGTTTCTATGGGCCAATGACTTTTCTGAGGCAGAGCAGTTTAAAAACTATCCCTCAGGGAGTTTAGAAATTGGTAATGGTCACTAAGTCAACAGTTTGAAGGCAGCCCCAGTTAGGAGTCATTGACAGTTATTTCCTTTTTATAGCACTGTCTTAGGCTGTGTGAAATGATCTGTTCTCTGTTTATTTCTTGTGGATAGGTGTTTTTCTCACAAGCATGCACAGCAGCTCACTTTCCTCTTTGTCAGTCTTTGCAAAGATGCCCTGGTCTGACTACTCCAGTTAGCTCGGTATAATTTGGGTTTTATATTGTGCTTAGCATGACCTATTAGTCAGTTACATTTGCAGAGTGTCAAATGCAACATTGATTGAGTTTGATTGGAAGAAAAATATATCCCTGTCTCACTACTAGAACTGTTCAATGCTTTTATGAAAAAAATCTCCAAACCAGGCAAAACCCACCTGGTTTTCAGTTAAACCCTAAGCGTAGTCCTGGCTCAACAGGAGTTTCACCGAAGTTTACAAAACCTTTTCATGAACCTGAGCCAAATTATTTGGTGTGACAGGGAAAATCAGCACAAAGCTAATATGCTTGAGGTTCACTTAGGTTAAAATCTGGCTACAGAGAGGCTGACAAGGCAAAATTCTTCTTCCAGGCCTGGACTCCTTTGGCAAGAAGTGTTCAGGATGCTGCTTACCACACACAGTCACTTCAGGAAACTGAATTGGCTCCTGGGGATGGTAGGTGGATAATGTGCCTACATCCAGTTGGATCATAAGTTCCATTCTTTTATAAACTAATGAAAACTGAACCCACATTGTTGGACACTTTAGTAAACTCAGAAGTTTTGGTCAGAGATTTCTGCAAACCACCTACTTATATTTGGGGTTTCCCTTCAACTGTTCGCCAAGTTATGGCTTGAATTAGCCACAAAAGTCCAAAAGAGAACTCCAGAGAAACCATCAGCTATTGCCTAAGATTTGGGACAAATTATTTGAATCTATAGAGTATTATACTGTTGCCACCCATAGCCCAAAAGTCACCCTACTCTTGCTCAAACATTAGACTACATTGACTTACACGGTCGGTGAGTTTGGATGTATTTGCTGGGGGTTTTGATGTGTTAGGAAACTCACATTATGCAAGTTGCACCTAGCTTTATTAAGAGCTTCATACCACTACATCCTAGACACATTTCTTTCCATACTCCGGTCCCAGAATGTCTCTTTTTCCTGAGCTGATGTAGAGACACACTGTGTACAGTCCTAACTTACCCTCCTTTCCTGAGGTTTGGCTTGAACAAAGAAATCAAGATAAAGCTCTGCTCAAATCACTCCACAGGTTTGGCTGCTCCTTCAGGACTGAGATCCTTTCTCCCATTCCCACTCCCTGACATCTTTCTAGGGGAAGTCGCAAGTCACTCAGTGAAACGTTATAACCCACTTGATCCTGCTGGGACCGACAAAACTGCCAGTCTGAGTTCATTCATCAAAAATTCATTCTCAGAGGGTCATTATTTGTTTGTATTCCTGTTTGAGTCAGCAAACCAGGGAGCTGAAATAATACCATGTGACCAACGATACACTAAAAATGCTGAATGCCTTGTAGTAAATAATTCATAAGATGAACATGATTAGTCAAAACTGTCAAATATTTATGAATAACAAAGGGAATAACTTCATAATAAATAGTCTCACTGAATAATTTAGTTATAATAAAGTTTCACAAGCAATGCTGCAATGCACAAAGTCTAAAGCGAGAGAAATAATCTACTCATTTGCTGTTCTGCTGTATGTAATTACTGTTTGCAGAAACTAATGTGAATCTTCCTTTCGTCTCATTTACGTAGGTTCACAACAACGTCTGCACTGCTAATACCACACTGACCTGGTTTGCATTAAGAATTAACATATTCAAAATTGTGCTGATTAAATGGAGATTTAAAAAAAAAATTAAAAAGAACAAGTCTGGCCCAAACCACAATCATCAAGAACTCAGGGATATTAGTAACCGCAGCTGGCAGATTTCACATCCAATTCCTGCCTGATCTTCATTGAAAGAGACAAGACTTTAAGCATGGAGCCAAAGGCAAATGTAGAGTATAAACAATCTAGCTAGGAGTATTGTGAAGTAAACGTTTGCACTATTAAGACGTTAGATTCCTGATGTGATTTGTATTTTTTAAATAAAGGGGTGTCTGATATATGAACCAGGTCATGGCTTTTTAAAGGGGCAGAGGGAGAGGGGGGGAGATCAGGCAGAAATAATATTAAATCCAGCAAAATGGAGATCATCCTGTATTAAATACAAACAGAATTCTAGCAGCACAAATGGACACCTCCTAGGTTGCAGCCCAATTCCAAACAGCATTATTAACCAGTAGATTTTATATTTCAGAGGGTAAAGCTCTAAGAAACAGAAAGTAAAACAAACCACCAGGCAGGTACTGTGTGTTAATTCCCATAAACAACATAAAAGTTGGAAATGATTGAAAGACCTACCGAAAACAGGGTGGAATAGGCAGAGAGAGCAAATTTGATGCAGTAGTAATAGAGGAGGGAATCTTTCCCCTCTGATTCTTTTGTCATCTTTTCAGCTCACTGCTCTTGAGTGTGTGGATTGGGCACTGTCTCCTAGTCTCAGTGGCTGGAATAAAAAAAAAACAAAAAAAACCACCCTTAAACTTCAACTGCTCTCTACAACTTCCGCCTGGGAGGAACAGAAAGCAATTAGACAGGAGGCAGGAACATTAACCCTTTACTGCATTTATTGCCTAATGGAACTAGTGTGGATTTTTGTTTCTCAAACGAACGGGTCAAGATTCACTGCTTTTTTATTATTTCAGATGAATATGGATATTCATAAAATAGGTGCAATCAGAAACACAGGCAGCTGCCTACCCTTTGAGCTACATTCTTTTAAAAAAATAACTGTGTTACAGGCAACAAATCACAACAGGAGACACTTGTCTTGCCTTTTATGGCATAAAAAGCACACTACAATTCTGTGATCTCAGGGGTATTACTCACTTTCATAAAGCTCTGTTTACTTTTACAGATATGGATATTGAAGCATCAAGAGGTTAAGTAACTGCTCAAAGTCAAAGAGGGAGTCAGTGGCAGAGTTGGGAATACAAATCCAGATTTTCCACCTTCCAGTCTTGCATTCATCCTTTAGTTACCGGCTGTGACACATCCTCTGACAGCTGACATTATCTTTACACAGGGAAATGGGCTCATTGGTCTAAGAGTCAGCATTTTCCAATGAATGGGGTACAAGATGGGGAGGTAGACACCAAATATAGTGTGACAAAGTTCCTCCTCCATCTTGATGGGTCCTGCGCTTATTGGCAGATTTGCTCACCTCAGTGATCTTCCCCACAGTCTGGATCAACTCCTCCCATGTCTGATCAGGAGTTGGGAGGTTTGGGGGAAACCCGGGCCCGCCGTCTACTCCAGGTTCCAGCCCAGGGCCCTGTGGATCGTAGAGCTGTCTATAGTGCCTCCTGTAACAGCTGCATGACAGCTACAACTCCCTGGGCTACTTCCCCATGGCCTCCTCCAAACACCTTTCTTTATCCTCACCACAGGACCTTCCTCCTGGTGTCTGATAACGCTTGTACTCCTTAGTCCTCCAGCAGCACACCCTCTCACTCTCAACTCCTTGCACCTCTTGCTCCCAGCTCCTCACACCCCCCCCCCCAAACTGAAGTGAGCTCCTTTTTTAAACCCAGGTGCCCCGATTAGCTTGCCTTGATTGGCTGCACGTGATCTAATCGGCCTGTCTGCCTTAATTGGTTCTAGCAGGTTCCTGATTACTCTAGTGCAGCCCCTGCCCTGGTCAGTCAGGGAACAGAAAACTACTCACCCAGTGACCAGTATATTTGCCCTCTATCAGACTCCTGTATGGGCGTTGTCCGGGGTTCTCTGCTTGGTGTCCCCATCAGGTTCCCTTCATTTAGCCCTATGACCTCACTCCCGATCCTGCTTTTTCATTAGTTGTCCCACGGAATCATTTGGTGTCACAGACCTGTGGATCCTCCCCTTAGGCTGGGGGAGGTCCTTTAGAAGTAGGCTGGCCCACCTCCTGGATGCCAATAGGATCAGACTCCTGTACCCCACTTGTCTGGCTCTGTCAATAGATATTACAGTTTTGATCAGGATTTACTATGTGTAATATCAAGTATCAGGGGGTAGCCGTGTTAGTTTGTATCCACAAAAACAACAAGGACTCTGATGGCACCTTTAAAGACTAACAGATTTATTTGAGTATAAGTTTTTGTGGGTGAAAAACCACTTCTTCAGATGCATGGACTGAAAATTACAGATGAAGGCATTATATACTGACTCATGAAGAGAAGGGCGTTACCTCACAAGTGGAGAACCAGTGAGGACAGGGCCAAATCGATTAGGGTGGAAGTAGTCCACTCCCAATAATTGATGAGGAGGTGTCAGAAGCAAAGCTGCTCCTTCAGTAAATAGTCTAATAGGGTGGGATTTTCAGAAGCAGCCAGCAGAGTTTGATTTTTAAAATCAGGTGGGCTCCTAACTGTCATGTATTTTTGAAATTCTCATTCTTAACATTCAAGATATCATAGCCATGGAGAAAGAGAGCTCCAGCAATGACATATATGATGATTACTTAACCACAGTTCATTGAACATAGAGAAGATCTGGTCTGAATAAGTCAGAGAAACTGGTCTCCTTCACCGTCATGGAAATTACTCAATTGTATGTTATATTTGTAATACCGGGTATCTCAACGTGCCCTTTTGTTAGATCTTTTGTCCTTACTCTGCTGTTAGCATTTTTATTATTGGTATGCATTGTGGAGACACAATAAAGTATTCATCAAGAGCCTTCGCACCCACTGAGTTACTTCCAATTACTGCTTGTATAGCTTCCTCTCCAGCAATTTTCTCAGTGGGTTCTATTTTGCTACTTAGTATGTGACCCTGTTCCAAGTCATCTGGTTTCAGTTACGGTAACATTTAACAATGTCTGTACTTTAATGAAGCCCATATTAAGTAGAAGACTTAACAAAAGCAGGCTCATGGGCCAGACTCTCTGGTCTAAGTCCACTTCATGCGCTCAGGCACTACAAAATGGACAGATTCCAGCTGCAGGTGGCCATTGGAGAATTCCTTAGTAGAGGGGAAATCTCTGCTAGCACTTGGCTTGCAGAGGCTGCTCCTGTTGTACTCACCTCTCACCTCCAGCATTCCAAATGCTAGGTAGAAAGTGGGCAGAACCCTGTGCTTGCTCCTCCACTGGTGTAAAGTCATTGAGGGACCTCATGCCAGTGGCATGAAACAGAGATGCTCCTCAGCATCTCTCAAGTATTCTAGGACCAGACTGTGTGGGATCAGTTACATTGTTCTGTATTCAGCCTTGGTGTGTGGAAAACGTGAGCTATGGGCTCATGACCCAGAGGCTGCCAAGGCTTCCTGAGGGATAGCGATAATTTTTTATTCTGTTGGGGAAGCTGTTGCCTGTTAGCTCCCTCTAAGTGGATCTCATTTTCTTTCCTTATTCTCTGCCCTTCTCTAGTTTTTAAAGTGTATTTTATACAAATCAAGTATAATTATATGGCTATTAGCACAGTGACGGATTTTAATATGGTTATCAATGCGATGCTCCATAGCAGCACCTCTAGCCTCAGCTTTTGTTTTGTTTTAACGAACTAGCAGTAACAGCTCTGCAATGTTCTCTATATTGCTGACTTTTAAAAAAAAAAAAATGAAATGCTCTGGATGCTGATGAATTTCCTTTCCTTGTTCAATGTTCATGATTTCATCTGCCATGAAATGGGAAAGGCAGGCACTCCATTACATTGATTCAAAAGTAGTTCCAGACTTAGCTATGTCCCCAAGCCAGCTAGATCTGGGCAACATCCAGTCATTGTCTAATTGTGGGCCTCTAGGGTTCATTTTTGGGTGCGGACCCTCTGTCTGGCCCCCTTTCTAGAACTGTGGAGTCCCACGGCCCAGCTGCTCTAGAAACTGAACTCAGCTGGTCTCCTGAGCCTCCCAGTCATTATTCATGCTCTGCTAGAGTCCACCTCCATGGGTACGCTGGATTATCGTTTGGCTCTTCGGGGACACATGGAAGGTAAAGGAAGGCTTTGCACAAGAAAGCGCAGATGAGTTTTGAAACTTTAGGAAAACAGAAGCCTATATATTCTCACCCACCCTTCACCCCTCTTGTGAGGCCTTAGGCCCAGTCCGTGTGTCAGGCAGAAAGACTCTCTGCAGTCCTTCTCTCTGGCGGTGTTCAGCTAGTGAGAGTGAGGCGAGAGCAGGTCTTACCCTTATTACATAAGGTTAGATTCCTAACCCACTGACCAGCTTCAGAGCACCAGTCAGATGGTTAAAGTCCTAGCTACACACTCAAACTGCAAGACACGTTTTTTAAAAATGGCAGTTCGAATATCAAGGGACGATCACATTTTGATACCAACTCATACAGACTATCAGTGTCATTGGCACATTCTTTCACTGTAGATTCTCTAAGTACCTCTGTGAACTGTGGTTTTGTAACAGTAGTCAGTACACTCTAAGAGGAAATTCCCCAGGATTGTTTCAGGAGTTGCCTGCTGGAAAGGAATGTGGAGGAATTATTTTTCTTCTCTCACTAGCGTAACGGTAGAAAACCAGCTCTATGAGAAGTGCTGGGCTACACCTTGCATGGCTCAGAGGCTCTGATCCATTACCAGTCGTTTCTCCTCTAGGCTGCTGGTTTAAATCTGGCCCAGTTGAAAAATTACTGAAAATCATAAGCCATGTGTTGGTGGGTCAATGTCATTTCCTAGTGGATAAGTTCCAGATCACAAGAGCCAGAAGTGCTTCTGACACTAGTTTGCTCCCCACATTGATACCCTCAGCAGGGAGGCCAAAGACCAGGAGTCGAATTCTGAAGTAACTCGTTACCTTCAATGAGAATCGCAGACGCTCACTGTTAAATGCCCACATACATATATGAGAGCTCCCTTCTTCCGGATTAAGGGAAACAAGCACAAAAATAGAAACACCACAGTGCGAGCACATGCATCTCCATCACAGGCATTGGCAACTCTGAAAACAAAATGACTGCTGTCTCTGTACACAGGAAGCTGTGAGATCTTTGAAGAGAGGCATCACTCATTCACAGCTATATTTGCTGTGCACAGCACCTTTCTGGATCCAGCCCTGATTGAGAATGAATACTAAATTCTCTTTCAGAGGTGATCCCACAGAGATCAGGGTTGAGATGGCTGTGCAAACTTCTGCCATCCTCCACTGCTTGTGTTGGATCTATCCTAGGGCTAAACAGAGAAGTTCAGTCTTATGAGTGTCAACAATAAATTAACTAATGTCAATTGGAATTTTTTCATACCAAAACTAAGCGGTATTTGCACTAGTAGGAAATGTCTCACTATTGCACCATGATAGGTGCAGTTCTGCCCAGGATAGTGTAAACACCCTGGTGTTCTTACCATTGTGTCATCTAACCCTGTTTAGAGGAAGGAAGTCTAGACAATGCTGTGATAACACTGTTTGCTCGCTAACCCTAAGATCTGGTTGTTGCTACCACCAGTGGGAGATTTCCTCAGAAATGCTAGTGTGTAAAGAAGGTTTCGAAGTCCAGAACTAACAACTGGACACATTGGTGATGAGTCATTGCAATGAAATCAACTACAGAAAACCAAGAAACTGACTTTTTTTGGCAGGATTTAAAAACAAAACAAACAAAAAAGCACAGTCATTGATCCTAGTATTTCCTTAGCCCTATTTTTGTTATTCCAAACTTACAAAACTCCAGTGCCCCCCTGAGATTTGACAGGCCAGAACAAAGAGACAGTGGGATCAATAGGAACAGTCACTACCTTAAATTGCACAGAACAGTTTTCACAAGACACCCTTCACACACAGAAATTCAAACCTCTTACACTGCCCAACACGTGACATATAGATTAGAAGTGTCTGGGGAACTTTATTTTTATTTTGTAACAGCATTTTTTTTAATTGATTTGAGGTAAGAGGTGTCATAACCTATTCCCAGATTTGGACCTTAGCGTCCAAAATATGGGGGTTAGCATGAAAACCTCCAAGCTTAGTTACCAGCTTGGACCTGGTAAAGCTGCCACCACCCAAAAAATTAGAGTGTTTTGGGGCACTCTGGTCCCCCCAAAAACCTTCCCTGGGGACCCCAAGACCCAAATTCCTTGAGTCTCACAAGAAAGGGGAATAAACCATTTCCCTTCCCTTCTCCCTTCCAGTATTCCCTCCCTGGGTTCCTGGAGAGATACACAGAAGCAAGCCCCATGAATCTAAACAGAGGAATTCTACCCTCTCTATTTTCAGCCCTGGAAAACACAAGCACCGAGAGAGAGCCAAGCTCCCCCCCACCCACGCGCCCTTCACCCAGAGGGAATGCAAAGTCAGGCTAGTAAATCTAACACACACAGATTTCCCCCTGACTTCCTCCTCCCACCAATTCCCTGGTGAGCTACAGACTCAATTCCCTGGAGTTCCCCACTAAAGAAAAACTCCAACAGGTCTTAAAAAGAAAGCTTTATGTAAAAAGAAAGAAAAATACATAAAAATGGTCTCTCTGTATTAAGGTGACAAATACAGGGTCAATTGCTTAAAAGAAATATGAATAAACAGCCTTATTCAAAAGAACACAATTCAAAACACTCCAGCAACTACACACATGTAAATACAAAATAAAAAACCTATAAATCACTATCTTATCTTTTGTACTTACAACTGGGAAACAGAAGATTAGAAAGCAGGAGATAGAAAAATCCTTCCCATAGCCGAGAGGGACAGACAGAACACAAGAACAAAGGACTCACACACAAACTTCCCTCCACCCAGATTTGAAAAAGTCTGGTTTCCTGATTGGTCCTCTGGTCAGGTGTTTCAGGTTACTCCTTTCCAGGTGTAAGAGACATTAACCCTTAGCTATCTGTTTATGACAAGAGGTCAGGAGGTGAGACCAATAATGGGATTAACCAAACCAGCACACAATACTGAGAGGTGGGAACACAAAGATGGTAGCAAACTTTATTACTGCTTAAAACATGTTATATTGCATTATGCCAAATCTCACAAAGGAAGCAGTGGAAGTCCTGTCATTTGGAACATGTAAAACTAGAATGGATGAAATGTAATGTATTGAACAATGCCCTCCAGCAGATGAACTACAGAAGATAAAAGCCTTACTACTACTTCCACAACTTAGATCTAATCCATTAGCTCAAGTGGTATAAGCTAATGGTTAATGGAGAACAGGAAGTCCATATTTATGCAGTGTATGAGGAGCTCATTATAGAAGCCCTAAAAATTACACTCTAGGGGGGGAATTCTGCACTAGCAGAGGGATTGACACTGACTCTAATAGAACTTTTCCATCTCATATTTTGTATGAAATTTGCTATGCAAAACACTAGGGCCAGTGCAATTCCATCAGGATAGGTGTTTGAGAGGAGAAGTCAGCTGAGGACCAAATTTCTTTTTAGTTTATACCTTACACAAAACCCATCAGCTTCAGAGGGATTGCAAGGCAGGGGGCAGTTCTGGATATATTGGAGTCTGTTTTAAACAAGCTTTCCAAAGTTTGGATCAGCCAGCCCGTCAGGGTCAGGAACAGTTGTCGATGTCACATTACTGACAAGAGCAATAACAATGCATCAGCAACAAGCGATGCATTACATGCTCCACTCGCCATGAACTGAACAGTTACCCATAGGAAAGCGAGTCCCACAAGTCAACACAGCCTGCTACTTACTGTGCATCTTTGCAACACCACAACATGCTCCTTTCTACTTCACTTCATTTTGATCCTTTTAAGTAAATAACATCAAAAAGATTCACAGCTGTATGATTTTATTGAGTAATTTTGAGATGCTTCTGCTGATACCTCGTGGGGGTGTTCAAATGAAGCAAAGCATGATGGCTGGGACTGCATTCTGGGGGCCTTTAATAACGCACTCCTGAGATGCTTTTGAAGGCATGAGGCCACAGCAGTTCTGTTTGTGCAGCTCTGTTCCTAACCAGTATCACTGACTTTTTAAAAAAGATTGTTAAGAACATAATTGGGAGTATGTGCAATAATGACAGGCCTCTGCCAGGGAAAGAAAAGCCTAGACACATGTGTTATTAATTGGGTTGTGAATAGGCATTGGCTTCTGTGGAATTACTGTCTATGACCAGGTTCTCTTATCTGCTCCCCCAAGCAGAAGCCAGACAAAAACAGAGCTGGATTCTAGGTGAGAAAGGAGAGGATAGTACTAGAGCCAGAAATACTACCTCTGTTGGTACTCTGCAAAGGCAGCTTCACTGGAGCTCTATTAAGTAAGGCTCCACAGGTATTCCGGAGGAGCAGTTACTCTCTGAAACATGATCCCCTTCTGACCAGTGACTAATCTATAACACATCACTGAACCTGGCAGGATCCCCTCCACAGCTATTACTGTGAAGCTTTGAGGCAAAGATGAGAAGGGGAAGGGAGACAGTGCCAGCAGTGTGAAGAGACAAGGTCCTTGTAGGTCTCCTAAAAATCGATTTCTATAATATCGACCTAATTTCATAGTGTAGACAGACCCTGAGATTCTCCATGGAGCTCAGGGCATCTGCTAGTTTTGGGAACACCAAAGCTATGGAGTCTCCCACACTATGCACATGCAAAAGCTATGTGGGGAAGAAAGTGGTCCTTAAGACATAGCAAGTGGTATTAGACTATCAACCTAAGTATCAGCCTAGGATAAGACACAAATGGATAAGACACAAATGTTTATGTCTCCCTCCCCCCGCCAAGTTTATCTTCCTTACTTTCACTAGGATTTTAAATATCACTGTACCGATACTGCTGTACCATGCCACTGTAAAAGTGCTCGTGTAGCCGCTCTATGCCGATGGGAGAGAGCTCTTCCATTGACATAATAAAATCCCCCAAATGAGCGGTGGCAGCCATGTTGGCCATAGATCATCCCCTGCCTACATAGTGCTGTGCAGATGAGTGCTTATGCTGGCAAAACTTATGTCGCTCAGGGGTGTGAAAATACACCCTCCCAAGTGACATAAGTTTTGCCAACACATGTGGAAGTGTAGACATGACCTTAGTTAACACTGGTTAATTTAACATGGGTTAAAAATACATCTCTTTTCCTAGTCAAAGCAAGACCACAATGGATACTTGATCTACACACAGGCCTCACCAACCCATGCCTTTTTTATTGGCTTAACTGTTTTGGTTGCACTGAAATTCTCTTTGGAAATAATTATCAGTACAACCAATCCAGTTATATCAATATAAGGTGCCTTAGACCAGTATAGCTTACTCCCCTTCCTGTACTGGAATAAGAGCCTGTCTATACTGCTATAGTGCTTCAGTGAAGACGCTACATACACCAACGGAAGAGGTTCTCCTGTCAATGTAGGTACTCCAGCTCCTTAAGAGGCAGTAGCTAGGCTGATGGGAAAATTCTCCTGTTTACTTACTGTGGTCTATACGAGCGGCTAGGTTAGTTTAATTGCATTGCTCAGGAATGTGGACTTTTCACACCCTTAAGTGATGGTATTATAAAGACCTATTTTCCTGTTGTAGACCACGCCCAAGTTATAACCACATAAACAGCTTTATTCCAGTATAACTGCATCTACCGTATGTGTTTGTACTGAATTATACTGGCATAGGTAAAGCGGTATGATGTTTGCATTTAGACGAGCCCACAGCCTTATAATGAAATAACTGAAGGTGTGAATTAATACTGATTTAGTTATTTCAGTTCCAGCTTATGGGTACACAATCCTTGCCCCAAAGATTCTAAACAGACCAGACAGACAAAGGGCCAGGCAAATATTAACTATCTCTATTATATTAGTTGAGGCAGATTTTTTTTTTTAGCCTGTATATTCAATATTCAGTTAGGCTGTCTCAAGTTCATCCTCTCTGTTTAAGTGTTAGATAAAGTACATTGGGATATCACTATTTCTTTCACATAAGGAAAAATCTTATGGATAAACAAGCCGTGACGTGAGATATCTGGGAAGAGAAAGTAACTGGAAAAGTCAGTCTTATTTTAAACATTGATCTTTCAAGAGGGAATATAATTTGATTGTCTAACAAAGTGGGTTTTTTAAGTAAGCATCAGAAGCAGATCTCAGACATGCAAATATATGACACATTTTTCACGTTATTTCCCCTTCCTTACTAGGTATGTGACTATTTTACAAAATCCAGAACAGCTTTAATTTCATGAAATTGCTAACAAGAGCTCATTACTTGGCCTTGCATAGTTGTAAAATAAATAAATAAATAAATAAAATTACAAAAAAACAAAAACCACCTAAAGGGAAAGTGGTTTCAGGCTTGACTCATCTGACATCAGATAAGCATGTTAAGGAAATGGTCATTGGCAGAAAGAATTCATTAAAAAGAACAAGTTCTTCCCCTGATCTTTTACCCTGTGCGGACTATAGCAGTCAAATCCCACAGCAATAGCCAGATGTCAGTTTAGCTGGTATTGGAGTAATGTCTGATTAAAAATGGGACTCAGTCTCTCTAGTCTCATTTCCTTTAATCACAACTTAGTTAGTGCTTTAAATGTTGTTGATGTGGTATTTCGGCAAAGCCAATATTTCTCTTCACAGGATAATCCCAGGCATGAACAAGAGAAAGGCATTTTGACCATGTTATGCAAAGGCTAAGAAAATACTGCATTCAGAAAAATATACTGCATAATATTTACTTGTCCTTAAAGGGAGACTTATCAAGCCAAGTCATTTTCAGGCATTCCTGACTCGTGTTACTAACTGTTTAGATAAGGAAAATGGGAAATTCTAGAGGGTTGATTTAATTGTCCTCCATGAACTTATCTAATTTTTTTGAACCCAGTTATACTTTTGGCCTTTGCAACATGGGAATGGGAAGAGACTGTCTGGGACAGAGTACAGCAGAACGGGATCAAGGGGTTATAGTGGATCACAAGCTAAATATGAGTCAACAGTGTGATGCTGTTGCAAAAAAAGCAAATGTGATTCTGGGATGCATTAACAAGTGTGTTGTGAGCAAGACACGAGAAGTCATTCTTCAGCTCTACTCTGCGCTGGTCAGGCCTCAGCTGGAGTATTGAGCCCAGTTCCGGACACTGCATTTCAAGAAAGATGTGGAGAAATTGGAGAGGATCCAGAGAAGGGCAACAAGAATGATTAAAGGTCTTGAGAACATGACCTATGAAGGAAGGCTGAAAGAATTGGGTTTATTTAGTTTGGAAAAGAGAAGACTGAGAGCGGACATGATAGCAGTTTTCAGGTATCTAAAAGGGTGTCTTAAAGAGGAGAGAGAAAACTTGTTCATCTTAGCCTCTAAGGATAGAACAAGAAGCAATGGGCTTAAACTGCAGCAAGGGAGGTTTAGGTTGGACATTAGGAAGGAGATCCTAACTGTCAGGGTGGTTAAACACTGGAATAAATTGCCTAAGGAGGTTGTGGAATCTCCATCTCTGGAGATATTTAAGAGTAGGTTAGATAAATGTCTGTCAGAGATGGTCTAGGCAGTATTTGGCCCTTCCATGAGGGGAGGGAACTGGACTTGATGACCTCGAGGTCCCTTCCAGTCCTAGAATCTATGAATCTATGAAACATCCCCTGGCAATGAGTTCCACAGGTTCACTATGTGTGAAGTAGTACTTCCTTATGTATGTACATTACTATTTACATGATAATAGATTATGGTCTTCATTTCACTTAGCTTTGCCAGTGAAACTAGAATGATAAGTTTCATTTTAGGGACTCATCCTTCCCCCCATTGAAAACAATGATAAGTGTCCTATTGATTTTATAGGAAGCTGGATCTGGCTCTTAGGGTACGTATTTACAGCTAAAAAAGGAAAAAAGACGACCTGATCTCAGAGCCCAGGTCAACTGACTCAGGCTGCGGGGCTTTGGCCGCACGCCATGTAGACATTTAGGCTCTGGCTGCCTGAGGTCTGAAAACTGGCAAAGGAGAGGGTCTCAGAGCCGTATACTGCTATTTTCAGCCCTGCCACTCAAGCTCAAGTCAATTCTCCAGGCTGAGAGTTCCTGCAGGGTTTTTGTGGGGTTTTTTTTTGGTGTGTAGATGTACCCTTAGGGCCTAACTCTGCAAACTCTCATTTGTAGGAGTGGTTCCACTGAGCTCAATGAGAGTTTGAGAGAGAGTAAGGACTAGTCATGTGAGTAAGGGTTCACAGAACTGCATTTTTAGAGCTTGATCCAAATATCACTGAAGTCGATGGAAACATTCTGACTGATTTCAATGGGTTCTAGATTAGGCCCTCAATCCTACAAGTTGATGAGCAGACTGAGCCTAATCTAGAAAAGCACTTAAGAACATAAGTGGTCCCAAAATGACTTGACCTGGATTTATTTGTTTAAAATCTCTGACTCCCTGTAACAGGTTGGACTCACTACTGCAAGCCTCCTGCTGGTTTTTCTGGGAATTAGCTCTGTCCAACTCTGAAGCGCCCTTTGCAGGTGGTGTTTCACCTGTTGTTTGCTCTGCTGTTTCCTTTGAGGGCCTACATCACTCCTGGACTGCAGCATCCTCTTCAGGGCGTGGCCCTTTGGCTGTGCCCCACCTCTCTTGTCTCCCCTCCTTCCGGGGGAGCCAGCAGTTCTTCGTTTGGCTTCTTGCCACAGTGGCGAACTAGAGCCTGTAGTCTAGCCAGAGCCAGTTCCAGGCACCAGTGCAGCAAGCAGGTGCTTGGGGTGGCCAATGGGAAGGGGCAGCACGTCCGGCTCTTCGGCAGTGGGTCCCTCAGTCCCTCTTGGAGGGAAGGACCTGCCACCGAAAAATGAAGTGGCGGCAGTAGAGCAGCCGCCGAAGTGCTGCCGATCACTATTTGTTTGTTTTTTCCACTACTTGGGGCAGTGTAGCGGGGTGGTTACTCACTCCTGCCCTTTGGGGCTTAAAACAGCCCAGGAGAGGGCCGTGGCTGGGGCAAGAAGGGCTTAAAAGCTGCAGCTCTAAAAGCTGGGCTGATTGGAGAAGTGGCAGCAGCTGGGCCACAAAAGGCCAGGGAAGCCAGGAGCAAACAGTCTCTCTCTGCCTTTAGAGGGAGAAGGGCCTGGCTGCTGGGGAGTGTACCTGGGTGCCCAAGGGGGAGCAGGGCTGGGGAAAGGCAAGAGGAGCTGGGAGCTCTGGCCTGGAAACCTCCTCCCAGGCTGCAGGCCTACGGTAAGGTCAGCTGGGTACTGGGGTTGAAAAGGGGCAGCCCATGGGTAGGCAGAGGCATCAGGTCCAAACCCCTTTTGCCTATGATAAGTGGCTGATACTGCAGTCAGTCCCAGTGAACGGAGGCTAGATGGAGACTGGGCAGTAGCCAAAACTGAGGCAAAGTGGGGATAGTGGGTTGGGTGTTCCCCAGGGAGGGGAGACCCAGATTGGTGAGGCACTGCCAGGGGGCAGCACCCCAGTTAAAAGGGCACCGGGGTCCAGGGAGGGACATGAGGGCCAAGAGGACAGGCGGGTAACTGGCCTGCAGAGGGCGCTCCTGGCTGGAAGTGAGCTAGTTCCTGAGGACGACCAGCAGGAGGTGCTGCAGGGGTGAGTCCGCACATCTACAGATAGCTATGATCAAAACCAGCCTTTGAGACTTGATGAAAGAATAAGATAAAGAATGAGAAAAACAATTTAAGAAAACAAGCATTCAAACAATAATAGATTACAGCATGACGGTGCAAAACTCATTGGTCCCAACGAAAGAAAATCACTATATAAACAGGGTGCCTGGGGGTTCTTCCTGCCAAGACTTCCCCGGAGCATCACGTTACGACCAACAGAACTCAGCTCCTACCTCCCTGTGATCAACCTAGCTGGCCACTAGATTGATCCAGACTCTGGACTGGTAACTCTAACACTGACTGGCGGGACCGTGTGTGTGCATGATTAAATGCATATGCTAATTGTTGTATCTTCAATAAACATGGCATATTGCCTTTTCCCCTGAAAAAGATCTCATGTGCTTCTTATAAGCATAACATTTTTGGAGGAGAATTGCAAAAGAGGGAAAACATGCACCATGATTGTTGAAAATACAGCTAAAAGATATACCATATGTATAAAGTGATTGCTCATTCAGGTGTGCACACCCCCGGTTGTAGAGGTGCCGGGCAATAGTGGGAGGATTAGAGTCCTCTCTCTAACCCATTTGTCAGGGAAAACTATACAGATAGATATAAACTGTTTGTACAAACTGTCTAGGTATATACACCCCAGGTCGTAGAGGTGCCGAGCCCCAAGTGGGAGTATTACAAGAGAGCTGGTCTAGAAACTTTTAATAGCATTTAATATGGAAGGTGAATAAAACCTTTGAGGACCGGAGGAGTTGGGCATCTGAGTGTTAAAGACAGAAACACTTCTTTAAACAGCTTTCACGTTAAGTCTGCAGCTTTGGGGCACGTGGTTCAGACCTTGGGTCTGGGTTGGAGCAGACTGGTGTGTCTGGCTCAGCAAGACAGGATGCTGGATTCTCAGGCTGGCAGGGAAAGCAGGGACAGAAGTAGTCTTGGCACATCAGTTGGCAGTTCTCAAGGGGGTTTCTGTGATCCAACCCATCACAGTATTCCTCCACTGCTGTCCCAGCAGCCAGGAACTGTGGGGTATGCTCGCCGCCTGAGGTGGCTTGGAGCTTCAGGGACCACCAGAGGCTGCTGGGGTACCCCGCAGCTCCCTGCCCCTGCCAGTGGGGTGGGGGAATGGGATGACCCTGAAGCTCCTGACCACTATAGACTGAAGTCACGGAGGTCACTGGAAGTCATGGATTCCGTGAATTCTGTGAACCTCCGGGACTAAATCGTAGCCTCTCTTATAAGCAATTGAAAACAGGATCTGATAAATGGGAAGGAGATGTCAAGCAACCTTAAATGTAAGTGGCATTACCCACTCTGCCTAACACACTCACTCCTCATTCAAGGAACGTTAGTATCAACTTTAGAATGATATTTAATAAGCAAGTTGTTCCACTCAGGACCCACATCTTGTTGCACTATCAATCATTTACTAGACTTCTCCCACTGCATTGGGCTGGTAATACAGGAAGTGGCTGTAGCCAGCAACGTACAGAAGCCTCCCCTGCAGTATTCCCTCTTTGAGATGTCACCGATCCACTACAATAGCAGATGTGTTTATTTTTATACAATGGCTTCAATTTACACATCCCATTTGGTAGCTCAATTCCATAATCATGGCTACAAAAATTTGCTGTTTTCTGAAATGCTCAGTTAATGCTCTTCCCACACTGATGGAATGAACTAAAACAGCTTGTGTTTAACACCATTTGTTTAGCCATGTTACTATTGCCAGAGGGTGTTTTAGCAGCACAGACAAATTCTCAGGAGTTCTCAGAACCATGTTCAAGACTAACTCCCCTTCTCCATCCTAGAAGAGTTGGTGCCTGAGGGTTCTGAACTGCTGCTGAACTGAGACCACAAAAGCGTATCCCCCAGGCTTTGGAGAGAATATTGGTGTTTTAGATCTGAGGCCAGATCCACATTGTATAAATGGCTCATGTATTTAAGGACTAAACAAAAATACTGGAGCCAAACTTTGGAGTCTTCAGAATCTGAATCTAGATTTTTGTAGCATCTAATCTGAGGTCGTCTAATTTCAACCTGTTTCTAAAACATGGTTTGAAAATTGGTTTATACCCACACTAGACAAGCACCCCAGTTTTATACAAGTTTTAGCAGGAAGGATACTTACTAGGGGGATGGACCAAATTCAGTAGGAAAGACATAGGTTCCTCCCAGAAGGGTACTTGCCTTGTTGCTGTTTGGCCTATTGCAACCACTTAGCTCCAATCTTGCATTTGGCTTGACCAGAACTCTAGCCTAAACCTGATTTGGATCTGGATGCTGCTTCTTGGCTCATCTCTGATATATGCAAGTTTAGTTCCCAATGAGACATTATGCCCATTTCTTTTTTTAAAAGGATGTTGCAGCATGTGAAACATACAGAAGAAAAAAAACACTTTCTGTTACATGCTGTTTTGCTTCTCAAACATCTTTCAGATCCTTCAGTTTTTACAGTGTGTGGGTGCAGAGATTACAGGCATATTTTCAACTCATCGCACAGATAAATAGTTGAGTTTGGTGACTAATTTCCCACACACTCAGCTAAATATATAACCTGTTTTCTTCATCTTAATTAGCGAGCTAATTTAATGCTTAGAAAGTGAGGGAGAAAAGACACTTTGTTGAACTAGGAGTAACACAG
This sequence comes from Gopherus evgoodei, assembly GCF_007399415.2. Lineage (NCBI taxonomy): Eukaryota > Metazoa > Chordata > Testudines > Testudinidae > Gopherus > Gopherus evgoodei. The sequence continues at coordinate 150,704,588 of NC_044323.1, forward strand.
GCAGGTGTTGTTAAAGGCAGCCAACATACAGTACCTATGAACTTAATCTCAACCAGCAGAACCACCAGATAATCCATGCCTGATACCCCAAGGACACCCCTTGCTCCTGCCCTGTTCTGTAAATGCTTCTCAAGGCCTTCAAGTCCCTCAGGCATCTTGAAACCTGGGCTCTCATATAGTTACGCCAATCTGCCTTGACCTGGAGCACGTGTGGGCATGTGTACACTGCAGCAGGCAGCGAGGCTCCCAGCATGAGTAGACAGACTCATGCTAGCAAAACTGGAGCTAGAATGCTAAAAATAGCACTGTGGATATTCCCATTGAGGCTGGAGCTTGGGCTCTGAAGCATAGGCGACTGGATCAGGTTGAGAGCCTGACTTTCTGCTGGAGCGGGAACATCCATCTTGCTACTGTTAGCACACTAGCATGAGTCTGTCTGCTCAGGCTAGAAAACTCACTCCCAGCAGCAGTGTAGACACACTCCTTGAGTCCTGCTATACCAATCTGGTCTCTACACAGCTCACATAGCAGAGCTGGCAGTTTGAATTGTTTGGCCCAACGGACCTGCTTCTGAGCAATTCAGAGCCATTTGTTCCTGGCAGTTCTGACACCACACAAGTGTGATGTTATCTGGCCTCTAGGGTGGCACTCACTGGTTTTGATTGTAAATTCTTCAAAGGAGAAACCTTTGAGGACCTGGGGAACAACATCTAGCTCTGAGACCAAGATGGGGCAGCCCATGCTGTCCCAATTTGAAGACTGCCAGGGCCTAGTTTGACCCCCCCACACACACACCTCCCAAGCACAATTGAGGACAGCCAGAGTAGCTACCTTAACTTGTGCTCTGGCTTCAAACCCCCCCCCCCCACAGGCCATTACACGACCATGAAATAGTGAGCATCCTGGTCATCTTCTCACCACTCCAATGCTAGGGCTCTTCGGAGGGTGAAACTTGTCTTAAAGCCATTTATATTGGCTCTGCAGCTGCTGAGGCGGTTCCATACAACTGGGGAACTGTAGCTGCCTTGTGGCCAGTTTACACTGGCAGAACCATGTAGTATCCTTGTTGTCTGGCCCATTGGTCAGGAACCTACTAGCTGTTGGCAAAGAGTTGCACTGAGATCCAGCACAGGATCCAGTGCGTAAAGGCTTCCTTTGGGAAATTGCCCCAGCGCGTTTTCAAGGACCGTGACCTATGGAAAGATACCAAGATCCAGGTCTGTAAGACAACTGTTGTTCCTACACTTCTCTATGGATGTGAAACCTGGACAACACATTGATAGCATGTAGATGTGCAGACTCACCCCTGCGGCACCTCCTGCTGGTTGTCCTCAGGAATTAGCTCACTGCCAGCCAGGAGCGCCCTCTGCAGGCCGGTGATCTGCCTGTCCTCTGGCCTTGCATCCCTCCCTCCCTGGACCCCGGTGCCTCTTTTAACTAGGGTGCTGCCCCCTGGCAGTGCCCCACCAATCTGGGTCTCCCCTCCCTGGGGAACCCCCAACCCACTATCCCCACTTTGCCTCAGTTTTGGCTACTGCCCAGTCTCCATCCAGCCTCCATTCACTTGGACAGACTGCAGTATCAGCCACTCATCTTAGGCAAAGGGGTTTGGACCTGCTGCCTTTGCCTACCCCTGGGCTGCCCCCTGAAACCCCCAGTACCTCTTGGCCTTACCCTAGGCCACAGCCTGGGCCTTTCCAGGCAGGAGCTCCCCAGCTCCTCTGCCTTTCCCCAGCCTTGCTCCACTCCAGTACCCTATGTCTAGCTCCCTGCAGCCAGGCCCTCCTCCCTCTACAAGCAGAGGGAGACTTCCTGGGCTGCTGGCTCCCAGCCTCTTTATAGGGCCAGCTGGGCTCTGATTGGGGCGTGGCCCAGCTGCGGCCGCTTCCCCAATCAGCCCAACTTTTAGAGCTGCAGCTTTCAAGCCCTCCCAGGCTGCTTTTTAAACCCCTCAGGGCAGCAGCAGGTAACCACCCTGCTACACAGCACCTCAAGAATTTGGAGAGGTACCACCAACAATGCCTTCGGAAGATCCTTTGCATCAAGTGTGAAGATCACCGCACTAACACCAGCATCATCACTGAAGCCAATGTCACCAGCACTGAGGCAATGATCCTCATGCACCAACTTCGCTGGGCTGAACATTGTGTGCGGATGCCAGACTCTTGCCTCCCAAAACAAGTCCTCTACTCTCAGTTGACCCATGGTCAGTGATACTGAGGTGGTCAGAGGAAACGCTGCAAAGACACACTGAAAATGTATCACAAGCTGGGAGAAGCAAGCCACCAACCAACCCCAATGGCGCCATATCCTTCATCAGATAGATATATAGACTGAGCTAAAACTGCACTATAAAAAAACCCAAACCGTGTCTGGAGCTTGCTAGGGTCTCTACTCTTGCATGCTGGATATCTGTTGTGGCTGTCAGGGAAAGTAAATTACAATGAATCTTATCTGTGACTCACTTACCTTTGAGAGGTTTCATAAAGTCAAGTCACATATCAAGGCTAGAATTCTTAAACACAGGACTTCCCCTAGGAATTTCAGATCTTTCATTGGATGTTCAGAAGTGGTGGATGTGGTTTTATTTTTAAATTTTATGTTGCTTCTATTGTTGATTTTATAACACCACTTCCTTTCCGAAATCAAGGGGAAATGGCTGGTTTCATCTCTAGAATCCAGCCATGCTTAAGGAATGATCCTCCACCTGACAGATGCATTTTTATTTCACCCAAGGACCCTTCATGAATTTGCACTTAAAAATGCTTTGAGATCCTTAGAAAGAAGGCAATCTGCACACATTAATTTAGGCTACAACTACCCATAGCAGATGGGACTGATACAGTATCTATTCTACTGCTGAAGAAATTTAGACTTACCTTTTATCAAAATGAACCTTTCGGTAGTGTAAGTTCACCTAGTGGCACCCACAGTTTTGCTCTGTTTAACAATAGGAAAGTTGATCCCCAGCTAAGGATCAAGACTTAAGTGACTTGTCTTAAGTTAAGAAGCAAGTCTGTGGAAGAGATGGGAATAGAGCCTGACTTTCTGAATGGCCTCTCTTTTGCCTTAACTGCACAACTGCTCCTTCTCCACCTCCACCTCCATTCTGTCCTGACCTCCCACTTGCATTACACACATTTCCTCCCCACGAGACGCTATTGGACTGTGCAGAGTCGCAATGGAAGAACAATGAGCAATCAATCTGGTAGCTGCACCAGTGCCTCTGCCAATAAATCGTCCTCCCTGAACAGTTCCTATTTGACAGAAATGGCAGTGATGCCAAAGCACCACTAAGAGTCCTTGATGGTGCTTCCTGATAGCTTATTTGATCCTTGAAATTGGAAGTCACAGTGCATCCGGCACCATTAGCCAAGACTGACACATGGAGGCTAGAATTTTCCTGCAAAATACCTCTTGTCTCTTTTAAAAAAAATAATAATCCAAAGCACTCATTTCCCCACAATTACATTTGCTGCTTGATTTGTTTGCAGCATGTAGGAAAGGTGAAGGTTGGTGAAAGCTCAACTGCACTGGTCCACTGAAACCCTGACCTAGCACATCCAGGAAGGAGCAAAACCTTATTTATTGGCTTAACTGCTTATTTAATGATTAACTGCTTCTGGCAGTGCCTCAGTAAACATTTGCTTTATCAGATCACACCTTTACCATTGGATTCCTCTCAATAGTTGCCCATAATAAACTCTCTTTATTTGTCTTATTGCTGATTTTACTTCATCATTTACTACAGACTCTGAAAATAGGCAGTATTCAGCACACCATGCATGGCTGAAATGTCACAAGAACATACACAGGTATTTGGAGCATGGCTGGCTTTTTTATGATTGTTACTGAACCTTTTTCATCCGAAAAATGAGGGACAGGGAAAGGCCAGTCTTATGTATCATAACGAACAGGCTACTATGCGCGCACACCACCGTCCTGCACTGGGTAGAATTGGAGCTGTTCAGCTGTGTGTCATAGATCCTTCACTGCTTTTGGTGCAAGACGGTTTAGTTTCTGTCCCCACTGTTGCAAGTTCAGAGTGGCCACAGCCTGCAGCATCATGACAACCAGAAAGTTCTTAGATATCCATGGCTAGATATCCCTTTGTGCACGAGGGAGAGGGTGTGTTGCAGGGAGTGGACCTTGTGCTTTCAGTTTGCCTCACTAAATCAGTGCCGTGTTAACTCCTTCCACTTGTGGGAAGCACAATAGCGCGGAGGATAACCTCTGCTATCTTTTCTGGGTTGTGATCAGCTACAGTGTTCTACTGCAGCCGGGAACAATTGTTGTAGGTGCGGGCTCTGGGGAGGGTTCAGTGACCGGGAAAATTCCAGCCCCATCTAGCTTTGCAGTCACTCACACATTGAAACAACCAGTAAACATTTTTTCTGCCTATAATATTCTGTTTTGTTGGGTGAACACCTGTTCTACACATATGGTAGAAATGGTTCCTGGCAGCGCTCTCATTTCTACTTTCAGGGGAAGAGTTACTCATTTTAAGAGAATGGAGGAAAATATATTTTCTCTCTCACCCATCTCAGCCAAACCACAGTGTTATTCATTTCAGCAATAGTCCAAGGTTGCGTGTTGGCTTCAGCCTCAATTAAGGCCAGGGATCAAGGCTGAGATTTGCTAGCACCAACACTCCAAAGCTGTTCTCACAAGATTTCAGCCCAAATGGCAGAAATGTCATGTTCACTGCAACTAAATGATAGGCTTCTTGGAGGTTTGCATCCAACCCAAAACCAAGAGATATATTCAGAAGCCATGATTTGAACCAGACTCTCCCATGTCATGTTGCCCCTGAAAGCCACAAGCACCTCAGCCACCTAAATTCTGCATCCCACAGTTCAGTGCCTCACATCTGATTGCCACAAAGACCAGTTCCCAACAACAGTACTGGGCACTGTGGGCCAGGAATTTCAGAATGGTTGAACCACAACTGACGGACACACTCTAGGATGATGCACTAAACCTTCACAGGGTCAAATGAGACAGCTGACCATGCAATCAATGTCCCAGTATGAATTCAGAATGCTGAATGTATTCAGTAAAGCTGTTAGCTCTTTACTCTAACAAAGAGCTTTAACCTATTAATTATAAAACAGCATTATTGCAAACCTGCAGCAGAAGCCAGTCATCCCAGCTGGCATGGCAGTGTTGTCATTTTCTGCTATGCCCGTTTAATCTTTACTGAAGAAAAAGATGGATGTATGTCCCAAAGCAACAGATGAGGGGCCAGATCTGTGGCTGATGTAAATCAGCATAAATACATGGAATTCAATAAAGCTAGGCCCAGTTTTTCACATGGTGCATCAGGCCTGAGAAATGCGACTGACTTATTTATTACAAGTGGCTTGAAAGTGCAAACATGGATAAAGCACTATATACACAGGCTAACTGGCCGGGAAAACCACAGTGGGCTAGAATGTAAATGGAAGTGCTTTAGCCTGCACTTCAAACTCACTCAGTTTGGAAAGGCAGGGAATGTTAACAACATGCTGTCAGGGCCAGGAAGTAGGCAGCCAGGCCTAGTGGCTAGCATAGGGCAGGAGGCCAGGTCCCCATGCCAGTTGGGGTTCAGAACCAGGAGGTCAGGAGCTGCCATCAGGAATCAGGAGCCAGATACCAGGAATCAGGCCAAGTCAGAAAATCAGGAGGCCAGGACCATGAGACAGGAGCAGGTAGGACTGGTGAACAGTCTAAAGCAGGGAGGAGCCAAGCTGTATGGACAACACCCTGTTCCTTTGTCTGGTTTAAATACGGGGAGTGGGCCCAACAGGAGCTCCAGTGTTCCAGTTTGGGGCACGGGGGTGGTGCCTTCTATCTGAGCTGGGCTTCAAGAAGGCCTGGTTCTAGATGATGCCAGGAGGTTGCCAGAGTTGGAACATAAAGATGCTCAGTAAACCTGCGGACCTGGATTCGAGTCCCTTGACTTATGACACCTGCTTCAGTCAGACATCCCTGAATGAGAAGGAAGAGCCTCACCAGCTGAGATTAACTTTTTCAGTTAAGTGTGTAGGAAGTGTCAGAAATCCAGAGCTCAGATGCATCGGAAGACTGGCTTGGATAGGTAATAGATCATTTGTACTTCCATAGTGCCATTCATCCATGGCCTCACGGGGGTTTACAAAAGTCATTCATCCTTTCATCACCCCTGTGAGGTAAATACCTAGCTCTAATCTAGCACTTTTTATCTGTAGATTTCAAAGTGCTGTACCAAAGAGGTCAGTATAATTATCTCCATTTTACAGACAGAGAAACTGAGGCACTGAGAGGGGAAATGCCCAAGTCACTCAGCAGGCCAGTAGCAGAACTGAGACTAGAACCCAGATCTCCTGGTGGGTGAAATGACTGCTATCATTTTAGCAGCTGTCTAGCAGTAGACAGTAATACCATACAACAGTTTAGAATGGGAAGAAGAAAGAATTACATCTCCATGGATTGCAAAATTCACCTTCCTCATTCGCTCTGTGTTTGATTTTTTTTGGAGGGTCCTGGCATGTAAAATGTCATTAGTTTTTCATAATCATCTTGGTAAAGGATGGGTGAGCTGATTTAGTGCTTTGGCTGGTAAATGTCATGACAAGTTTACAAGACTTGCTGTATCCAATTGAAAAGGCAGATGGAAAATAAGGGAAACAGAATGTAATTTCTTAACTTGGAAATTGCTCAAGACGTCATGGTTACCCAACCGGACTAAAAAACCATGGGATCTTTAAGAGCTACAAATGGTCAGGATCTTGGCTTAGCCATCTCATTCAGAAGGAGAGTTTCTCCAACAGCACAGAGTCCCGTAGCAACATAGAATCATAGAAATATAAGGCTGGAAGGGACCTCAAGAGGTCACCCATTCCATCTCCCCACTCTGATGCACATATCTAGACTATCCTTAACTGGTGTTTTTGTCTAACCTGTTCTTAAAAACCTCCAAGGATATGGATTCCATAACCTCCCTAAGGAACCTGTTCCAGAGCTTAACTGTCCTTATAGTTCAAATGTTTTTCCTAACATCCAACCTAAATCTCTTTTGCTGCAAACTAAGCCAATTGCTTCTCATCCTACCCTTGGTGGACATGGAGAACAACTGTTCACTGTCCTCTTCATAAAAGACAGTTATTCACCTTTGTAACTGTTGTTCTTCGAGATGTGTTCCTCATATCCATTCCAGTTAGGTGTGCGCGCCGCGCGTGCACGTCTGCCGGAAACTTTTTACCCTAGCAACTCCAGTGGGCCGGCAGGTCGCCCCCTAGAGTGGCGCCGCCATGGCGCTTGATATATACCCCTGCCGGCCCGCCCACTCCTCAGTTCCTTCTTGCCGGCTACTCCGACAGTGGGGAAGGAGGGCGGGTGTGGAATGGATATGAGCAACACATCTCGAAGAACAACAGTTACAAAGGTGAGTAACCGTCTTTTCTTCTTCGACTGATTGCTCATATCCATTCCAGTTAGGTGAATCCCAAGCCTTACCTAGGCGGTGGGGTCGGAGTGAGAAGTCGCGGCATGCAGCACTGCTGAGCCGAAGGCCGCGTCATCTCTGGACTGCTGGACCAGGGCCTAATGGGAAGCGAAAGTGTGGACCGATGACCAGGTCGCCGCCCTACAGATCTCTTGGATTGGCACTCGGGCAAGGAAAGCCAGTGATGATGCCTGTGCCCTGGTAGAGTGTGCAGTCACACGGCCCATAGGGATGTGAGCCAAGTCATAACAGGTCCTGATACAGGACGTTACCCACGAGGATATCCTCTGCGAGGAAATAGGAAGGCCCTTGACACGGTCCGCTATCGCCACGAAGAGTTGGGGGGACTTGCGGAACGGTTTGGTCCTCTCCACATAAAATGCTAGTGCTCGACGGACATCCAGCGAGTGGAGCTGTTGCTCCCTGCGGGACGAATGGGGCTTTGGGAAAAAGATGGGAAGGAAGATCTCCTGGTTAATGTGAAAAGCTGAGACCACCTTAGGGAGAAAGGCAGGATGCAGTCTCAGCTGCACTTTGTCCTTATGGAAGACCGTATACGGGGGGTCTACCGTGAGAGCCCGGAGTTCCGACACCTGTCTAGCTGAGGTGATGGCCACTAGAAAGGCAGTCTTCCAGGAGAGGTAGGGCAGGGAGCAAGTTGCTAATGGCTCAAATGGAGGGCCCATGAGCCGAGCCAGAACGAGGTTGAGATCCCATGAAGGGGCAGGGGGACGGACCTGTGGGTAGAGACGTTCCAGCCCCTTCAGGAATCTTGCCACCATAGGTTGGGAGAAGACAGAACGGCCATCTCCTCCCGGATGAAAGGTGGAGATGGCCGCTAGGTGAACCCGAAGGGACGATATCGCCAGACCCTGGACCTTGAGGGACCAGATGTAGTTCAGAATATTGGCGATGGAAACCTCCATAGGGAGAAAACCCTTCTCCGAGCACCAGCAGGAAAAACGCTTCCACTTGGCTGAATACGTAGCTCTAATGGAAGGCCTCCTACTGCCCAGGAGAACCTCCCGAACCGGGGTAGAGCAGCGTAACTCGGAGCTGGTCAGCCACGCAGGAGCCACGTCATGAGATGCAGAGACCGTAGGTCCGGGTGACAGAGTCTGCCGTGGTCCTGGGTGATCAGATCCAGGTGAAGGGGCAGGGGAACTGGGTTGGTTATTGAGAGGTCCAGCAACATGGGGTACCAATGTTGCCTGGGCCACGCTGGAGCTATCAGAATCACGCGAGCCCTGTCCCTGCGCACCTTGAGGAGGACCTTGTGGACCAGCGGAAACGGAGGGAACGCATAAAACAGATGGGTTGCCCATGGGATAAGGAAGGCGTCCGCTAATGACCCGGGCTCCCAACCCTGAAAGGAGCAGAATGCCTGGCATTTCCTGTTCTCCCTGGATGCGAAGAGGTCCATCCGGGAACGACCCCACCTCTGGAAGAGTGAGAGGGCGACGTCCGGGTGAAGGGACCACTCGTGTGAGCGGAAGGATCTGCTCAGGCGATCCGCCAGTGTGTTTCGTACTCCAGGTAGGTAGGAGGCCGTGAGGTGAATGGCATGGGCTATACAAAATTCCCAGAGCCGTGTCACCTCCTGACATAGGGGAGAGGATCTGGTGCCGCCCTGCTTGTTGATACACCACGACACAGTGACCTTGAAGGTGACGGACGAACGCTTGACAAGCAAGATGGACCACTCTCAACTCCCGTATGTTGATGTGGAGGTCCAGTTCCTGGGGGGACCACAGGCCCTGTGTCCTCAGGGTTCCGCTGTGCGCCCCCCAGCCCAGATCTGAGGCATCCGTCGTCAGGGATGCCAAGGGTTGGGGCGGATGGAACGGGAGCCCTGCACACACGACGGACTGGTCTAGCCACCGCCGGAGGGAGTCCAGTACCCCCTGGGGGATGGTGACAACTGTGTCTAATGAATGTCTGGCCAGCCGGTACTGCGCGATGAGCCAAGATTGGAGAGGCCTCATGCGGAGTCGAGCATACGCGGTCACGAACGTACAGGCCGCCATGTGGCCCAGGAGGGTCAGACATGTTCTTATGGAGGTCAGAGGGGCCACCTGCAAGCGCAGAATGATGGCCGATAGCGACTGGAACCTGGGCAATGGTAGCAAGGCCCTGGCCAAGGTGGAATCCAGAACGGCCCCTATGAACTCTATCCTCTGCGTAGGGAGCAGAGTGGACTTGTCCACGTTGAAAATGAGGCCTAGGGCAGCAAAGAGGTTGCTGATCCTGCGGACGTGGTCGCGGACCTGCAGCTCTGATGTGCCTCGGACCAACCAGTCGTCGAGGTAGGGGAACACGTGAATGCGGCTGCGCCGAAGATGTGCGACGACAACTGCCATGCATTTCGTGAATACCTTCGGGGCCGTAGAAAGGCCAAATGGGAGGACTGCAAATTGATAATGCTTGCGGTCGACCACGAAGCGAAGGAAACGCCTGTGCTGTGGAAATATGGCGATATGAAAGTAAGCGTCCTGCATGTCGAGGGCGGCGTACCAGTCTCCAGGATCCAGTGATGGGATGATGGTCCTCAGGGATACCATGCGGAACTTCAACTTCACCATATGCTTGTTGAGTTCTCGCAGGTCGAGGATAGGCCTCAGGCCTCCCTTGGCCTTGGGGATCAGAAAGTAACGGGAATAAAACCCCTTGCCCTTCTCGCTTTCTGGAACCTCCTCTATGGCTCCCTTGTCGAGGAGCGTCTGTACCTCCTGATGGAGGAATTGCTTGTGAGAGGGGTCCCTGAAGAGGGATGAGGGTGGGGGGGGGCGATGAAAACTGCAGGCGGTAACCGGCCTGTACAGTGCATAAGACCCAGCAGTCTGATGTTATTCGGGTCCATGCCTGGAGAAAAAATGAAAGACGGTTGGAAAACTGTGGAGAAGGATCCGAAGGGGAAACTGGTACTGCGCCCTCGGGCGCACCTTCAAAATGAAGGCTTGGGTCCGGGTGGGGCCTTGGAGGAGCCTTGGTTCTGCCCCTCTTGGCCACCCGACTGTCTGTGCCTACTGCTCCTGCCCCGGCGCCTATTAAGGTCCTGCCGTGGGCGGAACTGGGGATACGGCCGGCGTTGTTGCTGCTGGTTCTGCGGCTGGAAGGGTCTGCGCTGCGTCACGGGCGCATGCATCCCCAAAGAGCGCATGATGACGCGATTGTCTTTAAGGCTCTTTAGCCTGGGGTCTGTCTTGTCTGAAAACAGGCCCTGGCCTTCGAAGGGGAGGTCCTGGATGGTATACTGGAGCTCCGGTGGAAGGCCAGAGATCTGAAGCCAGGATATGCGGCGCATCGTAAGCCCTGAGGCAAGGGTCCGAGCGGCCGAGTCTGCAGTGTCCAATGAGGCCTGCAGCGAGGTCCTTGCGACCTTCTTGCCCTCGTCAAGAATCGCCGCAAATTCTTGACGTGCCTCCTGCGGCAACAGCTCCTTAAACTTGTCCGCCGCTACCCAGGAGTTAAATGAGTAGCGGCTAAGGAGGGCCTGTTGATTGGAGACCCTGAGCTGTAGCGTCCCCGCCGAATAGACTTTACGGCCTAGGAGGTCCATCCGCCTCGCCTCCTTAGATTTGGTCGCTGGGGCCTCTTGTCCATGGCGCTCCCTCTCGTTCACCGACTGTACCACGAGGGAGCACGGTGTCGGGTGGATGTGCAGGAATTCATAGCCCTTAGAGGGGGCCATGTACTTTCTCTCCACGCCTCGTGCAGTAGGAGGGATGGAGGCCGGTGACTGCCAGATAGTGGTGGCGTTGGCCTGAATGGTCCTAATGAAAGGCAGGGCAACCCTGGTGGGAGCATCTGCGGAGAGGATGCTGACCACTGGATCCTCGATCTCAGCGACCTCCTCCGCTTGTAAATTTAAGTTTTGCGCCACGCGCCTGAGGAGGTCCTGATGTGCCCTGAGGTTGAGAGGGGGAGGGCTGGAGGACGAGGTGCCTGCCACTGCCTCATCAGGGGAAGATGACGAGGAGACCCCTGGCAGCAGAGCGTCCACAGGGGGTTCCGTCTGGACCCGGCCCTCCGGCTGCGGAGGGAGCTCTGGGTCCTGGTGGCTGGACCTGTCCTCGCCTTCCAGAGAGGGAGGGGGGCGAGACAGCATTGACTCTGGTGGTCTTCAGTCCGCCGCAGGCCGGGGAGAAGTATGTTGCGGACCCTGGGCTTGATGGTATGCCCAGGGAGTCCAAAACCCCCACTGCTGTGGCCCTTGGTCTTGAGGAGGAGGGTCCTGGAAGAGGGCCGCGTGTCTGTCCAGGCCCAGCGTATAAATGCTGTCCGCCTGAGAGGAGACCGATGGCTGCCTCGAAGGCCATGGAGGTGCCAAACTCGGCTGATAGGCCTCCCTCAGTCCCGACGCCGACGATCCTCTCGGTGCCGAGGATCGGTAATGGGAGCCATACCGGTGCCGGGACCGGGACCGGGATCGGTCTGGTACTCGGTGCCAGGATCTGGACCGGGACCTGCCTCCAGCTCGGTGCCGGGATCGGGACCGCGATCTACGTCTGATGCGGTGCCGGGATGGCGCTGGGGACCAGGACCTACCACCGACGCAGTGCTGGGAGGTCGACCGGAACCTGCCACCGGCTCGGTGCCGGGAGGTCAACCGGGGAGTTGATCGCCGACGCGAACGGCTCCTAGAGTCCCGGTGCCGGTATGGAGAAGAGCCAGACCGGGACCGTACCGACATCGACCTGCGCCACGAGTGCGACCGGTGCCACCTAGGAGAGCAGTGCCGGGACTGCGAGCGGCGCCGAGAGCACGAGCGTCCACATCGTCGGGGCCTCGAAGGCGATCGATGCCTGGATTCCAGAGACGGCACTCTCAACGTCGGCTTGCCTCTGGAGATGACCCACACCGGGGGTACCGGGGGTTGAGGCTGGGATGGCTCAGTCAGAGCTATCAAGTCCCGCGCCGAAGCGAAGGTCTCCGGCGTGGACGGGACTAATGGCTCAACCCCAGATCTTAAGGGGGAGCTCGGAGGGGCCGGACTCGACGGACCTTCCGGGCCCGGAGTTGACGGCAACCCTGCAGGCGGTGCCGCGGCAGAGGTAGGTGCCGGGCGCTCCACTCGAGCCTGCCGAGATGATGTCGCAGACATTGAGGGTCTTTGATCAGATCCCGGTGCCGGGGATGGGCGGTGCCGGGGTGTCTTTCCGGTGCCGGCGCAGTCTGGTGCCGGTGTAGAGGTGGCCGGCTGCGCTGACGGTACTGGATTCAGTGCCGCTTCCATCAAGAGAGTCCGCAGTCTTTGATCTCTCTCTTTCTTTGTTCGAGGCTTAAAGGCCTTGCAGATGCGACACTTCTCAGCGATATGCGATTCCCCGAGGCACTTCAGGCACGCGTCATGGGGATTGCTAGTTGGCATCGGCCTCTTGCAGGCCGAGCACTGCTTGAAGCCCGGCGAACCAGGCATGGGCCCGGTGCCGGGCGCCGGGAAGGGCAACGGCCCAACCCGCGAATAAGTTCTATAAATTATATACAATAACTACTAATTACTATACAACTCTAACTGTATTATTAAACTATTTACAACTGCAACTATTGACAGTAACGAAGGAGAGCTAGGGACGTGGAGGACAGCAAGCCGCACTCCACAGTTCCAGCAACCGACACGGTGGTAAGAAGGAACTGAGGAGCGGGCGGGCCGGCAGGGGTATATATCAAGCGCCATGGCGGCGCCACTCTAGGGGGCGACCTGCTGGCCCACTGGAGTTGCTAGGGTAAAAAGTTTCCGGCAGACGTGCACGCGCGGCGCGCACACCTAACTGGAATGGATATGAGCAATCACTCGAAGAAGAACAAGCTTTTACATACTTGAAGACTTAAATGGGGGCATTGATTTAATAAGGACTCAGAGGGACAAAGCCACCCAGCAAGTCCTCATCACCACCTCCTGTACCTCCCTGGGTGTTCCTTGGAGGTCTCCCGTCCTAATATTCACTCAATACATTTCAATTTTAGCTTGTGAAATCTGGAAGGGTTCTAGCATTCCAGTCTCTGGCCCAAGATGTGATCAAACCCAAGTCTCTCTCAGCGATTTCAAAGAGTTTGGTTAGTTTTATCTGCATTTGTTAATTCTTCATCCTCTTCAATACACCCTACTTTCAGCTGGCAGGAGGAATGAATGTACTGAAATACCTTGGGATAGAGAAAGATTATTTCCATCCAAAGCAAAGCCCAACATGGAATGAGAGCATCATGAAGAAATCTGTTCTCTTGAGCTTTCCAGTCAGATTTCCAGGCCAAAGACGGGTTTAAATCTACATTTTGGATACGCTCCAAACTGAACTGAATCTCTGACCCTTTAGTCATATACTCATTACTGTAATTTATTGATGGTGACAAAGTTTCATAAAAGATATTTGCCTTTACTTGCTTTATTGTGCGTATCAGACCATAGTGTTTGCTCATGTCTGTGAGTATTGAGATACTAATCATACCTTTAGAGACGTTTAGTTTTAGTTTAAAGGGAAACAAAAAGAACAGAAGAGAAGTGTCCATGAGACAGTACAGTGCATATTTCCTGTGTATCATATCTGAAGAGAACACAACACGGCAAATGCCCCTAGCAGAAAGCAGGTATCTAGATATTTAAAGATGCAGTATGCCAAAAAAAAAAGTCACAGATACATTCTCATTCCCATAAACTGCCTTTTATTTTTGTCTTGGTTCAGGTATTAAAAAGGAAATATTTATGTTTATTCAATTCCCAACCACCCAGTCTATACAGCCCACCTTCCTCTTACCAGCTTTTCCAGATTAAAACAAACACAAGCCTGTTTTTTAAATGACTACTGTAAATTTTTGTAAACCTGAAGCTCAGATTTATTACAACAATTAGTGCATCCTCTCTTATATACGATACTGGACATTTTAAATGACTGTGTAGTGGATTAAATGGTTCATTGTGTTACAAGGTTTATTTTTATGTTGTATTTGTATCATCACAAGGCAGTAAGTTTAATTTTGTAGATTTACTGCCCTGCCAATTCAAAGTTCTGAGCCAGGACACCATGGCTAGAAAAGCAGCACTGGAACACCCATTCCATAAATGAACTTGTGATCTACAATCCACTTGTCAATGAATAGCAGGTGCCATCAATATTGTTGGCTGATACATGCCCTCCTTCAAAATAGTCCACAAGTATGAGGAATCTCCAGGACACACTCACTCTCACATACTGTGACTGTCTAGGATGCTGGTAGACAGCAAAGCTATGTAAATAAGCAGGCTTAGGGCCTATTTACGTGGTTGACTCAAAAAGGGCAAAGGCAAGGCTCCCTGTGATTGCCCTGAGGAGGCACCACTGCTGAATCTTATTAGTTTCTACTACATTATTTGCTGACTTGGCCCTTGCATCATCATTTGCAAACTTAATGTCTAAGTCATTTATGTACAAATATATCAGTGGAGAAGGCCGAGGTTAAATAATTAGAGAGAAGATCTTCAACAACTTCTCCATCTTGCAGTAAAGTGTCAGCACATGACCTTTGCAGAGATCTTTGCAATAGTCTTTCTCAGCCACTAGATGGAAGGCAAGACACAGACACCAGACCCTGGGGTGTTCCACCACTTGCCAGCATCCTCCCCTCAGCCAGTCTGAAGAAGAGCTCTGTATAGCTTGAAAACTTGGCTCTCTCACCAACAGAAGTTGGCACAATAAAATGTATTACCTCACCCACGTGGTCTACCTCATAGCCTGGGCCCAACACTTCTACAACACCACAACAGAGGCTTACTGTTAACATCTGTCATTGGCTAGCTAATGAAGGGTTCAGTCTTGCAAGGTGCTAACTGCATTGGTCCCAGTGCAGTGAAGCAGTTAATTACAGGCTCAACTTTCAGTAGATGAGTTAGGACTCACTTGGGCAGAAAGTTAAGCCTGCTGTCCTGGAACAGGGCAAAAGTACCCATGATCTTGCAAAGTTGAGCCCCAGATTATTAGGAAAGATGGTTCCTTCTATTCCTGTGCTATCCAATACTTTCTAACCTTATAATTTACTCCTCCTTACAACATTATGTCAGATACATTCTACTTGGATTTCATAAAGGTATCATTGCATTAGCTGCTTAGTTCTCTTGAAAGTCCACAGGACTTGCCCTATCGATTCTGATTGTTGGTCCTTTAAATCTGGTATCCTCCTGCACACACCATTAACTGAGTCCTCAGAGACAGGTAACTCCCACCTATCATGTACCTACCTAGGTATGCACTGCTATAAACTGATGGAGGAGAGTGCTTTTTCATCCCTGCAGCACTCACCATTAGACTCAAGCACTAGACTGGATAAAACCTACATTAAAATGCTACTACTGGTCAAAAGATCCTGCATCCCCCTTTTAAATCCAGCTATAGTATCAGGTCTTCAGTATGATCTCACTGACTGGTGTAACTTTATGATTTGCATCTGATTTCCATCAGCATAAGCAGAATGAATTCATTTGCCTTTTGAGTCCATAACCTTAGGGGGCTGTGAATTCTGTAGGATAACGCCACACTGTGTGGAAAAAAGTGGCATTGTTTTCATATTAAAGAACAAACAGCATAAAAAGGATGAACTGAACAATTACTACATCACCCTTCTTAAATCTTAAATACTTCAGTAATAATACAACATTCTGTGCAGACCTCTATCTTCTTTGACATTCTCTGGACCTTTTCAAGTTTTTGTTTTTTAAAGATACAGCAACCAAAAGGACGCTGTACTCAAATGAATGTGTAATATAATATTATTTTTAAAAATGGACCAAAAATGCACCCTGACATCCTGTTTGCTCTTTTAGCCACTAGCACATCAGTAATCTAACCACACTGATTCCCAGAGTGTCCTGCAAGCTCATAGACAACGAGAACTGGTAGGACCACAGTCAATACACTTACAGAGAATTTAGACTATATTCCAAGGGGACAGTACTCTGCAGATACTCAGGTTAATTTCCTCCATCATTGCATTGCCCTATCCCCCAAAGCATTTCCAGGACAGATTTTCAATGAGATTTTGTCATTTTAGCTATTCTTTACACCAGGGATTGGCAACCTTTGGTACACAGTCCATCAGGGAAATCTGCTGGCGGGCTGGGATGGTTTGTTTACCTGCAGCATCCTCAGGTTCAGCCAATCCCAGCTCCCGCTGGCCACGGTTCGCCATTCCCGGCCAATGGGGGCTGCAGGAAGTGGCGACCAGCACATCCCTCAGCCCACGCTGCTTCCTGCAGCCCCCATTGGCCTGGAATAGCGAACTGCGGCCAATGAGAACTACAATCTGCTGAACCTGCAGACACTGCAGGTAAACAAACCATCCCAGCCCACCAGTGGTTTTCCCTGACAGGTAAAACGTTGCCGATCCCTGCTTTACACCTTTGAAAATCTGCCCCTTAAAGTCCATCTGGAGCTCCTTGCAATCCCCTGTTGCTTTTACTAAAGGGGGAAAAACAAACAAATGAAGAACCAACTTAGTGTCCTCAGCAGAGTTCTCCAATTTGCTTTCCACTTCCTCCTCCAAGTCATTAACAACCTGATTGCTTCCTTCTTAATAGATTATATTGAAACCTTTGCATCCCTCTAATGATCATCAAGCTAAAGTGATTAAGCAAAGTTAGCCAACAATCACATTACCGGATAGTGATGATGACCTAAATGTTATGAACACAACTAGCTTAATAATAAGGGGAATGAACAATGGGTATGTAGAGTGATGCCTAAGAAAAGATTATTTGTATTGGATATAGAGCACCTGATACACCATCCTAAAGACCACATCCCCTGTTTATCTCTCCCTCTCTCTCTCTCTCTCTGTCACGCACACACACACACACAGTACAACAGCAGTTCAAGCTTCCTCTGTCCTGTCCTGGAGTTGGTCCCTTATCATTAATGACCATCAGCCATGTACTTGTTTGTCAGGCATTTTTATTGTGCCACTGACTATCTTAATGCCAAATGCATTTATTGTTACAATGGATCTAATATTGATTTCTGTAGGATTGCATTGCAACCGACTACAGATGAGTATGTTACTGTGACTATCTGGGTTAGGTTTAGTGCTCCAGATGGATTGCAAAGCTTTAGGACATGCCACTAAATCCCTGAGTATTTCTCACATACACAACCCTTTCCCTGCCCCCCTTTTCCCCTCCTCATTGAATTACCTCCAGGACTGGACGGGGTTGAAACACCAGAACCTCATGCAGAAGGCATCTGATCAACTATTAGCCATTTTTCAGAATGACACAATAGGGCCTAAATTATGGAGACTTCCATTTAATCTTAGGAAATGAGATGCTGCTAACACTGTCATCCATGTTCCTTTATGAAGGAAACCATATGTTAAGGAGATAGACAGAAACAGTGAAATGCAGATGATACAACCATTTCATGCCATTGAACAAATCCCAGATGGCACAGGTGCATTTTCTATTGATATTCCATGTGTTCCAATACCATTTGATTGAAAAGAAATAGCTGCTCAATTGCCAGAAATCCGTGACCACAATATGCAATAGAATATTAGTGTGGTTCAGGATGCAGACTCTTCCAAGCTATTCCATCAATTGTACTGAAGAATGGAGAGTTTCCCTGGGCCTCCAATCCTGAGTGAAATTTTCTAATATCCATTGTTGTACTCTAGTCCTAAGCAGCCACACAGGTGAGTAATGTCTCCTCTGCTATCAGCATAGGACCTGCCTGGATTTGGGGTCAAGGGAAGAGCAAGGGTTGCAGAGCTGACATGCTCTCTTGCAGGCAATCTGATGGGGAGTAGATGAAGCCATGGTTCTGCCCCTCTTGCCAGTTAGCAAAGCTGTCTGGATGTGAGAGGGGGAGTATGCCACATACTGTCCTCCTCCAATGCTGAAAATGGGTGCCTGGATAGGAATTGTCACTGGGGAGTTCCTAGTGCTCCTCCTGGGAAGGCAAATCTACCCATTTCTCCAAATTCAGGGCTGAGTCTGAAAACTCAATGTAGCCCTTACCATTTAGCTCCCTCTCTGACTCAGTGACTGAGCATGTCTCGTTTTCAAAGCACTTAGCAGACATTGATTCTCAGATCACCCCTGTAAAGCAAGCACTGCTTTTATAGACAAGGTGAGACAGAGAGGCTAATGTTTCCTAAAGTGGCTGCTGATTTTAGGTGCCTAAATAGTGACATACATGGCCTGGTTTTAACTGGAGCTATGAGTGCTCATTATGATGGAGGTGGAGCTGCTATATAAGTTATGAAAGCTGTGTGGTGACTTAGTTAGTGGGATGTTTACCACCTGACTATACTGTGTTAAATCAACAGGGCTATTGGAAAAAAAAGCACAAGAATGGCTTGAGATAAGCCACCTCCCTGGTAAACACTTCAGGGTTGTTAAGAGACAATGCCCATGTTCAATAACTGAGCATTCCAATTCTGGGTTCCAGCCAAGTTCCAGAACTTCTTTTGCTACATGGGGCCAGGGCAGGGAGCCAACAGACTAGGAGGATCAGAAACAGTTGAAGACTCTCTGTCATGAGGTGACAGTTGTTGTTGGGGAGCTGTTCAGGGTGCTTCCCAGGACTGGCCGCAGTGCCTGGAGAAGCTAGGCCTGCCTGGCCCACCATCAATAGCTGGCAGGGCTCTAGGTAAGATAGATATGTGTCTAGACTGTTGGTTGTTTTCAAATTCTTTTCTCAAAATGTTTTGTTCCTACTGTTATGATTAAATGATACTTTGGTTGCTATATTCACACACTCCTGAAGGGAAGAAACACAGGTGATGAACCCAGCTGGACCTGCTGGGTAAACCCAGTGGGTTTATTTACAGGGTGCTGCAGCCCTGGGCCTGGTTGAAGAGAGGGAAAAATGCATGATTCCATCATTGGCGAAATAGGAACACAAGATTAAGGCCTGATAACTCAGGACATACACTCAGAGAGAGGACAGAGGTGCAGCCAGTCTTGTAACTGTGACACTCACCCTTTTGGAAAAATCAGGCCAATGCAGTCTCCAGATGGGCATTCAAAAAATGGAGGCACCTCAGATCAGTGGCCACTTTTAGACTTCTGCCTAAGTCACTTGCCTAAGGCCACAAAGGGAATCTTTCAAAGCCAGGATAAGAACTCTGGAGCTTCTTGGCTCCTGACACCTGTGCTCTGGTCAGTAAATTAAAATTAACACTGTTAACTGGTTTAGGTGTAGATTATGGAGCCAAATGCAAATGGTGATGAAAGTGAGTTAGAAGACAGAGGTCAGTGCTCATAAGTGGCAAACATAACTTGCATTGACTTACCTGGCAGCTCGTGGGTGTGATGAACAAGCATGACTTCACGATGGCTAGATGGATGCAGCCAAAAAAGCAATTAGTGTCTGGAATGAGGGCAGCTTCTGCGATGTTGCATGTGTGCCAGGAAGACAGGATGGGGGCCAGTTCTGGCTGTTCTTCCCTTGCAAAGGCTAGCGATATTTTCATTTCACATCAAAAGCCACGTGCAACAGCAACCACATCCCTTTTGAATCAGAAAGACGTTGAAATGTCAGGATCACTGTGCCAGGATCGTTTGTGGGCTCACAACGCCCCATTGCAGCATCACTGGTCAGGTGTAAAAGACAAAAAGGTTTTAATGGGGCACCCCCTGCCACAGCCTCATTCAGCAGCAACAAGTCACTGGTTATGAATCACATCAGGCCTACCTTCCCTTAGGGTGGCTCTAACAGGCTGCTGTCTTTACTCGGCACAAACTGGAGGTCTGCCTTCTCTACCAGCCAGTTCCCAGCAGAGCTGGGCCCTCCCCAAGCCTGACACCTTTTTCAGGTGTCCTGAGGCATGGCTGACTGAGCCCACAGCAGCTCATTAACCCTTTCCTGGCCTGCATGGGTTTTAGATCCCTCATCATAGTCACCTGTGGCAGCAAAGGTCAAATTACAAGAAAATTCAAATAGGTCAATTTAAGCATGACTGAACTATAAATGAGCCGATGGGGCTTTTAGGGCACAAAACCTCGTTAAGCAAACCTGCTAGAGGTTCCACAGCTCAGCTATCCATCCTCAAGCCCTGGGACATAAAAAGATCATGGGCGGAATCAAGATAACATTTTTCCTCTGAATATTGTATGGTATTAGGAGAGGTTTATACCTTCTTATGCACTACCCCTGTCATTAGGCACCACTGGGATAGGTTAGGCATGAAGGATCATTGTGCAATTAAGGACTGGTTCTGACACAGATTTCCTGTGTGATCTTGGATAGGTGTCTCTCTTTGCCCCATTTTCTCCCATCTATAAACTGGGGTTATAATAATTCCCTGCTTCACAACAGAGTTTCACTAATGTTTGTGATGTGTTTAGATGAGGTAAGTAACTAGCTAGAAAGTTAAATCATTGGCCCCAGGTTCTGAAAGTTATTTAGATTTCTATCTTGATTTCAATGGAACCTAAATATCTTTGAGAATCTGAGCCTTGGTCTTTAATAAAAAATCAGTTCTTGTTCCTCCCTTTGTTAGCCTCATAAGAAATCACACAACTGTTTTGTTTGCTTCTTTCCAATCATATTTCATGCTACTTGCAGATCCCAAGCCTTTGTTCTGATGGATGGCAGAGGAAGACAAAGTTTACAAGGGGCCATGACTTCATTAGCTGATATTTATGCTAATCTTGAATTCGTTAATGAGCTTTGATGTGGGATTTTTAAAATATAAACACATCTCTCTAGCTAGCTCTTTGATTGAACATGTGTATCCATTTCTTTCAACACTGTCTTTGCTGAAGCAAATTCTAGAACTATGGGAGAGCAGCAGCTCTGTGGCCCATTGATACCAGGCCTTAGCACACAGACATCCAGGGGCTTTTGTTCTCAGGGCTTGGCTACACTGGAAAGTTGCAACGCTGGTGGTGGGTTTACAGCACTGCACCTTAGTAACTGTCCATACCTGCAAGGCACATCTAGCACTGCAACTCTCTGGCTGCAGCGCTGGCTGTACACCTGGTCTGCTTGGGGTGTAACGATTGCAGCGCTGGTGATGCAGTGCTGCTCATCAAGTGTGGCCACCAAAAGCGCTGTTATTAGCCTCCAGGGTATTAGGAGGTATCCCAGAATGCCTGCTCACAACAAACCAGAAGAATGGCTGAACTCCGAGCTCCCCCGAGCTGGTTATCTAAGGCCATGGCTACACTGGCACTTTACAGCGCTGCAACTTTCGCTCTTAGGGGTGTGAAAAAATACCCCCCCGAGCGCTGCAAGATACAGCGCTGTAAAGCCTCAGTGTAATCAGTGCTGCAGCGCCGGGAGCGCGGCTCCCAGTGCTGCAAGCTACACCGGTAGAGGATGTGGTTTACGTGCAGTGCTGGGAGAGCTCTCTCCCAGCCCTGGCGCTCCGACCACACTCACACTTCAAAGCGCTGCCGCGGCAGCGCTCCCGCAGCACTGCCACGGCAGCGCTTTGAAATTTCAAGTGTAGCCATACCCTAAAAAACAAACACAGCTCCTGTTTGCGCCAGTGAGCAGAGGCAGGCAGGGGAATTGCTTTGGAAGGTTCACAGCTGTTTGCTTGAAGAGCGAAGTCACACGGCAGAGGGGGAGGGAGGAGTCCGTGTTGAGCAGCTGCTTATGTGGTCTGAAGGCTATTTAGGAGTGCGTAATTTGCATTTAGTGAATAAGAGAGGGGTGGGGGAAGGGCTTTAAAGTTTTAAATTGATTGCAGGTTGGTGATGTGTATGTTCCAGTCCTTAGAACTTGCAAGGCAGGGAGCTGACAGATCCAAAAATCCACTCTCTCTCTCCCCCACGTTCCCCCTCACCTCCCTCTTTTGAAAAGCATGTTGCCGCCACTTGAACGCTGGGATAGCTGCCCACAATGCACCACTCCCAACAGCGCTGCAAATGTGGCCACACTGCAGCGCTTTCTCTACACAGCTGTACGAAGACAGCTGTAACTCCCAGCGCTGTACAACTGTAAGTGTAGCCATACCCTCAGAAAACAGTAACTGAGCTGACTAAGACTAGCCTGCCACACTAGTTTTTAATCTGCACAGAGAACAGCAAGTCATGATTTGTTTGCTTTGCCTCTCTTTCTAACAGTCCATTTGGGAGCTACATCTGTCATATTAGCAAGCCGGCCAACCCCTTTCAGTGTTTGCTGTTTTTCAGCCAAACATCAAGTCATTTTTCTTTACGGGGTGAGTAAACCAGGCTCTTGACTTGAAATGGAACATTGCACATTGCCAATCTGCAAGTGGCAAGGTACATTTTTACAAACAGGCCCTAAAAAATATGTACAGCCTGCTGTGCTGTTTCCCAGACTTCACCCTACTTCTCGGTGTCAGATTAATGCTCCAACCTGCTTATTAAATACACAACTGAATAAAAGGGCCTGCCATGCCGCAATTACACTGCTGTAATGACATGATGGCCTATAGTTTTACGTGCAAGCAGTGATTAAATTCCAAATGTTAATCCCTACCACTACAAACAATGAGACTGCTGGCTTTAGACAGCTGTGAACATGGGGCCATAAAGGACAAAGGGGCACCGCAGGTGGCTGGGAGGAATGATTGCTTAACAGAGTTAAGTTAATAACTGGGGATACTGGAAGATTATAAGTAGTACTAAAACTGAAGCATTAATGTGCAATTTTCTGATTTGCAAGATGCTTTGATTAAATGTGTATGAGACCAGCATACCTAATGTGCAGTAGATTCTGAAAGCTTGCTTGCGACAGGCCAAATTGTGTCATTTGTGCACTGGCCATTGCTGCAACATAACAGCAACTCAGGGAAACTCTGTGAGGGCTGCCACAGCATGCTGGTATTCGGTGTCAGTGACTGGGATGTGGGCAGTCAGGTCTAGTGGATAGAGCAGAAGTCAGCTGCTACAGCTGAAGTCAGGAATTGACATCCAGGGATCAAAGCTGGAGTCAGAGGCCAGTTCTCAGAGCCAATGGTCAGATCTGAACTAAAACATCGGAGCAGAGTCAGGACTGAGCTACCTTGAGTAAGGTAAGGCAGGGACAAGGTAGGAACAGGACAGAGGCCGAGGCCAAGGCAAGAACTGGGCTGGACCAAGCAGATGCTAAAGCTATTGCAGCTGTGGATGAGTGCTTTGAACAGCAGCTGAACTGCTGCTGCTGAGCTTTAGAGCCGACTCTTCCAACCAATCAGGCTGTGTAGCCAGTCAGGCAGCCTGATATAGGCCTACTGGGCTCAGTAGGATACCCAGAAACTGGCCTTGCTAGCCCTGCTTCCTGACATTCAGGAGGCACGTGCATGCATCCTGCACCAGCCCACTGGAGCTGGAGGCCCCTGTATTGTTACATGCAAATGACGAAATCCAAGTAATAGCATTTTGCTCTTCATTATTCTCCTAAACTAAAATTCAGCTGTGCGCTCAAGGAGCCAAAACAACAACAGAGAACGGGACCCAGATGACCAGTCACTCAACAGGAATTGTGAAGCGTCTGCAAGCTGCCCACAAGATAAAAGTTGTTTGAATCAATGTTTCATGAAATAATTATTATGGATCAATCTGTACAAAACAAAGTTTGCTTGCAAGCAATAAGATTATCAAAATTCATTGTGGACATTTGTAATGAATAGTTGGACCAATTCTCCTAATGCCACTTCTCCATCTCTTCATCAAAGAGTCTCTAATTACTTTACACCCATTACTTAAGCATCAGCACTGCTACAAATGTAGGCGTTGTCCACATTTTACAGAGCAGTAACCAGAAGTACAGAGTTTAGGTGACTTCTTCACGGTCATTCAGCATATCAGCGGCAGAGACAGAATGGAACCCAGGAGCCTGCTTGCCTGAGCCTCTCCCCAGCATGAGCTCACGTAGCCATTATTTACGATGAGAGCAGTATGTAGGATACGTGTAGCTACCCACTACCATGAAAAGCAGGCTGCAAGCACTGCATGGCAACATGTGGCAATGAAAAACTGGTAGGAGGAAGGCAGTGGGACACCACTAAAAATACCAGCGTAGATGTGGGATGCACTGCTTGGGTGTCTAGAAGGCCAGGTAAAGTACATACCTAAGGGTCTGACATGTCTTTACATGCCTAAGTCATGCCTTACCATCACTGCTATTTATACCCATGCTAGGGGGGCATGCAGTGTATGCACTGTCCAAGCCGCCATAAAGTGCACCCATAGCCTTAAATGCCTCTAAAATGGTGCCAGCCTAGGGGCAAAGGCCTCCATGAAATGCTAAATTAATGGGTTACAGCATCTCTGGGAGCTGCTGGAGATCCTCCCAGGAGCACATCAAAACAGTTTGAATTGACCTGCAGCGCTCACCCGGTGAAGCTGAAGAGAGATGACGGGTCACTTGAGGTGACAGAAATTGGGTTGCTTTGACTTTTGTATCCCGAGGAAGCGGAGATTAAGGATGGGGAGAGTGTTGAGGCAGAGCACTGGGAGGCACTCGTAAAAACTACTAGTGATGTCCCAAAACACAACAATATGGAGGCTACTACAGGCGCTTGGAGGTTTTGCTGTAGAAAAAACTATAGTATCTAAAAGGGAAGCAGAAGACAGGGATCAACAGGAGTGGAGGGAGGGAAAAGCTGAGACTGTTACAGTCCTTATGGAAAGGGGCGAGGCAGAGTGTATAAGGAAGTCAGAGGGCTTGGGGGAAAAGGACTCACTGAATGACAGAGGTTGGGAAAAGTGGGAGGAATAGTTGCTCATGTGCTGCACCAAGCCCAGAGTGGATAGAACCCAATGCCTGTGTATCTCCTATATGGGAGCTTTTACGTTAGATTAATTTCAGCAACGGGTGCACCAGCTCTTAAAAACCTATTAGGTCTTTGATGGTGAATATTGAGCACTGTTGCCAGATCTTGAAAGGATGCACGGAATACTCAGAGTGGGTGGGAACACCAAGAAAACCTCCTGGTCATGGATATGCAAGAATATGTGGCACCTGTATTGATGGATGTATTAGAAACACCTACGGTGTAGAGATTAGACAGATCTACTGCCCTGCTGAGCTGGGATTTCAGGTGTTTGTGAGGCTTCATCGATTTCTGTAGAGCATTTTGAGATCTCAGATGAAAGGTGCTAGGTACTTAATCACCACAGGTTCTGCTTTTTTGTTACTGGCAAACAATTCTAAAATTTAAAAGGTTTATGAAAATACCTCAGGGTATTTATCTGCATCTCACAGACACCATCATATCTAAGCTTCATATGAACTAACAGTGGGCCAGATTTTAAGTTAAACTCTCTGCATCTTGGGGCAGGGAAGGCAAGTAGAGAGGGGTTTATTCCTGTGGCAGCTCACATGTACAGCTGCCTGCAACAGCACTCTGTGAAACATTGCCACAACTCAAAATAACCAAAGCAAGTACAGTCTCTGGGCATCTCTCTGGCACACTCCTATGCTGGCAGACTGCAAGATAGAATAGCACAGGGCTCTGCTGATCCTAGGACACCCAGGGAAGCCTCCTAACCGAGGGGAATGCACTGTGGGCCAGTTCCTCTAGCTTTGTGGCCCATTTTATGCCACAGTGGAATTGACAATCGATGTCAGTGTTTTTCCAAGTGTCAGAGGAGTAGCAGTGTTAGTATGTATCCACAAAAACAGCTAGGAGTCCAGTGGAACCTTAAAGACTAACAGATTTATTTGGGCATAAGCCTTCGTGGGTAAAAAACCACTTCTTCAGATGCATCAGTGTTTTTTCAGTCATAAACTGCAAGCTACTTAGTTTGGGGAGAGAATGTGCCTGATTGTTTAGGATAACACTCTAAACCTAACCAGGAGAAAGCAGCTCATGGTATTGCTTTAGAGAGCAATAGAGCGATGTGTCAAGTATCAGAGGGGTAGCCATGTTAGTCTGAATCTGTAAAAGCAGCAAAGAATCCTGTGGCCACCTTATAGATTAACAGATGTTTTGGAGCATGAGCTTTCATGGGTGAATACCCACTTCGTCAGATGCATGTAGTGGAAATTTCCAGGGGCAGGTATATATATGCAGGCAAGCTAGAGATAATGAGGTTAGTTCAATCAGGGAGGATGAGGCCCTGTTCTAGCAGTTGAGGTGTGAAAACCAAGGGAGGAGAAACTGGTTTTTTTACTGAGCGATGTGTGATGCCTCTGGAACAAGATTATTTAGTGAATGAGGCAGTGGAACTAACATGCAGATTTAAGGATCAGCATGAAATACAATTGCTCTGTGCACATAAAGTAATATGATATACTGTATTATGGTTAAATCTATCAACTCATTTTGCAATGAACAGGGGGAAAAATCACTTCAGCCTAGATTTTGATTTGATTTATTTCATTTCTTCTCCTATTCTGATTTTTGCTGCTTTATTTTGTTTTCTTCTTTATCTAGCCAGATACTTCTGTGCCCATGACTGTAATATTGGAGAGACTTATTTTCTTTATAGGGGGAATTTCCTCACACTAGAACTGAGCACTTGGCAATTAGTTTACTATAAAGTGTTTTGGGATGTGGATTGTATTACCACCACCACCAAATACACTGCATTCCCTTTCAATACGCTGCTAGCTAATCTCCTATTATTTCTCTTTATGTGGGAAATGAGATTAAAAGGTATATTTTACACTGTGACTAATACAGCTATATTTTAAGAAGGAGAGCTCATAAGCACCTAAAGGAGTTTAGACACACAAGTCTCATTGAAAGTCAATATTATTTGTTCTCCCCTGTAGGCAATTTGAAAATCCTATCTATCCTAAATTTCTATCTATTGATCTAGGATTTTCTATAGTGCCCATCACCATTATATCTAAAGCCCCAATTCAGGAAAACATCCTTATTCAGAAGTGTCAGGAGTATGGCCCTGCACCTATTCAGGCTCTGGGAATGGATGCAGCTGCAGCTGCTTGGTTTCCAGCCAGCCTGAGTCAGCTAAGCTGCCTAGTAGACAGACCTGCCTGACAAGCTGAGAAGATGGCTGCTTAATGTGCTTGCTTCACGCCAAGTCCTGCTCCTGCTTTGCTTTGCTGCTCCATTGCTCCAGCCTAGATCCTGCCCTGCCCTCAGCCTCTATCCAGCCTGGACCCTGCCCTGCACCAGTCCTGTCCAAGCCTTGCTCCTTCCTGCCTTTCCTGACTCCAGATAATCCAGTTCTGACCTTTGGTGCCACTCGTTGACTCTGCTTTGACCCTTGGCTCTGGCATTTGGACTCTTGACTATGGTTCTGATCAGGGCTTAAATTCTCAGAGATTATTTCCTGGGGCTCTCAAGGCATCAGCCCTGTGGGAGACAGGGTGCCAGGGCTCAGAGCTTCAGCCCCACAGGACATAAGCCTGAGGGAGGCAACGGAGCTCTGGCTTTCAGAGTTCCGCAGAGCTCTTCTTCAGACCTGAAGCTTGTCTCTCTAATATCCTGGGACCGACATGGTTACAACTACACCAGATCCTCTAAAGTATTTAGATGCCGAACTTCCATTAGAAATCTGGGCCATTGTACCCAAGAGTTTTTAAGATTAGGGCCTTAGATATTTTAGACTGAGTTTTACAAAAGAGATCTGAGTGAAGGATATAAAATCTACTGAAACCAGGAAGACAACATAACAAGATGCTCTCATTCATTCTGCAAACAGGAGTTAGGGTTTGTTTGTTTATTTGTTACATTACTGTAACAAACTGAAATTGACTATTTTAAATACATATCTAGCATTTCCCAACCTTCATAAAAAAATTTCCTGTTTTTTTTCCATGTACATATTGAGATTTATTCAGAGAAATGAATATTTAATAGTTTACTTTCAGGCTAACTGAGATACCTGGAACTCTTATGCTGAATAAATGATAAAGCCACAAGCTACAGAATTTATTCAGTAAATTAGCAAGAGACCCTGTGTTGGAAAATCTTCTCCCACTGCATATGGAAGTTGTCAGAGTAGGTTTAATTATCTACAAATAATTTTGAGCATATCTTTATATTGTCTCTCTTATTTTTAAATGAAAAATTACTTGTCAGTTTCTTAATTTAAGATTACTGCAGAGTGTGAACCAATGCAATTAGGAAGCTGTAATGTCAATCCCCGTAATTACTCCTTGGGTGATTTGCCCCACTTTTTTTCTGGGACAATTCTACCCTGGGATTGGCTGCATTATATTAAATCTGAAGTAGAGTGGCTTGATTTTGGTGAAGATGTGGTGGAAGTGATTGAAAGCTGAGTTTAAAAACAGGAAATTATCATTAACAATGGAGGTAATAGTATCTTCCATAACACATCTTGGTGGATGCTACACAATTTTATTTTGTATTGCATCTGATGGATGAACTTGATACACAGCATAATAAATGCCTGTGCATCACTCCCCTCTATTGGATGGAACCACTGACCTGTTCAAGTCCCCATGACTATATCTAGTAGTGGCAGCTTACAGAAGCAATAAACTGTAGTACTACAACTAAGAGAAAGTCTCCATTAGCTCAACTAAGAGAGATTCTCAGTTAGCTCAAATCGTGGGGTAATCTGTGCTCATTAGAGCATAAGGCCCTAAATTCTCACACCAACTGTAGTTCTGTAGTCACAGAGTTACTACATATCACCTTCACCTTGATCCATCAGCCCTCTCAGAGAGAGTGCCAATCACAATATGACATTCGTGTTTTTCTAGCCAGTCCTTCAGCCATCTGCTGGCCAGGCTGTCAGTGGCACCAGACACTCGATCAGCATAACATACTTCAGTCCAGAGCCCCTGAGTGATCTCCCAGTCTCAGCCTTTCAAGTAGCTGGGATTACAGGCACATGCCACTATGCCTGACAGATGTCTCTACATATCTTTCACACAAATTGTATCCCAAAGCATCTTCCAAAGTTAAATAATAGGACTCGACAGAAAATACCCTAGAGGCTTACAGAACCATAAATTGGAGACTTAAAATCCACATCAGGAATGATGACAAAAGGAAGGTAGCAAAAAGACCAACAGTTTTGTGATGGAGGATGGAAGGATGAACTTTACGCGCAATCACAACAGACAGTTTATACTGACAAAGCAACTTTCATCCCAAAGCACTGTAGAGACTACCATATGGGTAGAGAAATTTCACCGCCTACTGAAATGAGTGAAATGTAGCAGCTATTTGAAATCACGCAGCAACACTCCCCACGTTGGAGCTAAGCAAAGCTCCCAAATGGCATACTCGCAAAGCTGGATGGCTTCAGTAAAGCTGCTGCTACTCAACACTGCACCTGAGTGCATTAAAGAATCTCTGTAACCTGGAACACCAGACTTTTCTTTCTCTTTTAAAATGTGTGTCCTGTCAGGACAGTTGAACATAGCATAGTAAATTACCAGTATAATTAGAAAGCACAGTGATAGGCTTGTAGACTCATCAACGATTTGTCCTTCTCAATCCCCCTCCCAGACTCTCCCTGAGAGAGAAAGTAATCCTAACACAGAGAGAAAATTAACCTTTCTCTCCCCTTCCCTCCTCTCTCCCCAGAATAAAAAAAAATCAGGTTTTTAAACAAGAAAAGCTTTTAATTAAAGAAAGAAAAAACAGTAAAAATTATCTTTGTAAATTTAAAATGGAATAGGTACAGGGTCTTTTAGCTATAGACACTGGGAACACCCTCCCAGCCTAAGTATACAAGTACAAATTAAAATCCTTTCAGCAAAATACAAATTTGAACTCCTTCCAGCCAAATACACATTTGCAAATAAAGAAAACAACCATAAGCCTAACTCGCTTTATCCACCTAGTACTCACTATTCTGAACTTATAAGAGCCTGTGTTTCGAGAGATTGGAGAGACACCTGGTTGCACGTCTGGTCCCTCTGAGCCACCAGAGTGAACAACAACCAAAACATAACAGCACACACAAAACTTCCCTCCTTCAAGATTTGAAAGTATCCTGTCCCCTGACTGGTCCTCTGGTCAGGTGACAGCCAGGCTTACTGAACTTGTTAACCCTTTACAGGCAAAAGAGACATGAAGTACTCCTGTTCTATTAACCCTTAACTATCTGTTTATGACACAAGGTCAAAACTAGCTACAGTTTCTGCTATTCAGAATGGGAGGAGAGGACAGACAAGTAAACGATTGAGACTAAATACCTTGGTGGTTGGAAACCTGGAGCCTAGACACCTCTGGTATTAAAAGTGTATTGAAAGTAAAAAAAGTGATGATCCAGTTGGGGTCATTATCATCTAGGTGTTTTGTAGCAGTTTGTTATAAAAGATTATCTAATAGAGTGTACTTTGGAGCAGTCCTCTGAAGCCATCTTGAGACACATTTTTCCTGACACCCTTTCTCCCCAGTGTGTGAGCAACTGGCCACTGCGAACTTGCTGTTAATTACTCAGTACTGTTCCAGATGTTAGGTAAATATCTAGGATGTTCAAAACCTATTGCTTATGTTTGTGTGCTTAAATCTGATACTTGTATGATACTTGTATGAATCTTATCAGATGGAATTGCTGTGTTCCTATTGATTTATTCCTTACACCAGCTGGAGTCAAATAGTTAAGTTGCCCCTGTTGGGGGTTCTGAAGACCCTAGGTAAAAGTATCATCTTAGTACCTAAGGGGCAGCTCCTGGGAGGTCAGCTTCCACTTATGTGAGCAAGAGCTGAGGGCAGCTTATAGGAGTTGCTCAGCAACTTTCAGCAACAGCCTGTGCCACTAAACCTGTGGCGGTTCACTATTCAATTGCGTGTGCGTAAAACACTGCAGAAGGCAGTGTCTGCTCTTCATGT
Source organism: Gopherus evgoodei (assembly GCF_007399415.2). NCBI lineage: Eukaryota > Metazoa > Chordata > Testudines > Testudinidae > Gopherus > Gopherus evgoodei. The sequence goes on from NC_044323.1 coordinate 150,735,708, forward strand.
TCATGTGGTATTGATCAAAGCTGCTGAGTGAGCAGAATGACAAGCCATAATGTCCTTAGTCCTCAGGTTGGCACACTGATGAGGTTCTAGCAGGTATGTAAGGTAGAATTGGTGTGTTGGTACCATGTATTGTATATTTGGTTCACAGCAACAAAGCAGCTAACAGGCATGTGTGTTGTTTGATGATCTTATTGATGGTTGAGACAGTCCTGGAGACTTAACATTACACCTGTCCTACAAGAAAGGACAGAAACCCGCTGTTATTCAATAGAGCTCACCTTGCAGGGTAGCAAATCTGCTGCAGTGTAGCCAGAGTTTTAAAGTTCCCCAGTTGTGTGCACAAGCACACATACACAAACACACACTAAAGTGTGTAACAGTGTCTCCTCCCCAGCTGCAAGTCCCCTTTGTTTTGATTGCCTGTTGTATCAGAAGTTTAAGCCTTTGACTTTCCCCTGTTGTGTTGAAAACTCTGAGAAGGGAAATGGAGCCACTGGAAGGCTGAAGACAAGCTGAAATTGACTGGATACCTGCAGATCAGCTTGGCAGAGAAAATTTTCAGGTTGAATTAAAAGCACTCACCGCTCAGGCTATCACAAGAGACTACATACAAGACAAAATGCAACAATGACCCCCTCCACTTAGAAAAGCTAAAAATGTCAGGTCCCAATTATGTCTGATGCTACATCTTTTTAAGTTCCCCAAAGGGATGTCTCAACCAGCTCAATCAAATATGACTAAGGGAAAAGCTTTAAAGCTGCCTTGGAGAGCAAAAAGCTGAAATCCACAGTAAGAGCAGATTATGGAAGGCAAATGCAGTACTGAGAGTACTCTTGGTTATGGAGCCTGGGGGGAAAAAACAGCTTTCCTCAAAGATGAGGTGGTGATAAGGCAGTCTTGTCATGGAAGAAGGTATCTCTGTGGATCAGGGGGCCAAAATCCATCCCAGGATAACTACTGTGTGAAAGACAGTTAAATCCGAGAAGCCAATTTTTGTCCCAGGTGCAGCATTATTCCTCGCTAACTTGACCCAAGACCTACACCAAGAGAGACCTCCTTATGGTTTGTCCTGATGGAGGACATGGTTGCATTACTCTTCATCACCACAGTTCGTTTTTTTTTTAATGTAAGGTACACAGCCAAGGTGATATTTGTACCTAACAGCTCTATTTTATGCTGAAACAGTAACACAGAGGACATTTTAATCAGAATTGGAACAAAAACATCATCAACAAATATTATTTCTCGTTAGTGTCTTTAAAATATGCCAATTATACTGCTCCATGTTAATTTAACAACCTGAGGATCCTCTGGGCAACCTCACTTGGATGCAGAGAGCTAGCAGCACAAGATTTTTATTGACTGAACCATTTTCTGTATTTCTGGGGAGAGCTGAGAAAAAGAAGGAGGACCCCACTTGAATACTTCTGTTATAAAACCCCAAGCCAGCTGTGAGTCTCCTCGTTTCGGATTTCATTGCCAACCCAAAAAGCAGCTGCTGTTCTTAGAGAGCCAGAACCATTTGTGCAAACCTAAGCCCAATTTTGATCCAAACCCAGAGATTACATTTCAGGTAAGATTTGCCCTGTTCAGTACTCCAGTGGAAAGCAAGAATTCTCAGAAGTCAATGCGCATCCATCCCAAGGAAAATTCCCTCCTGCCTCCAGTTCTGGATAGTGGTTTAAACCTCCCTATGAGAGCAAGAATCATTGCAGTTGAAATGTAGTTCCACCCTGAAAAATGCCATCATAGGGTTCTATGTTAATTGTCCCTCACCAACTCCAGATCAGTGGTTCAATGTATTAGTTAAAAGATTCTCTCCTTGGCCCCTCCCCTACCCCTGCTGACAATTCACCCCTGAGAAAATCAAGCTGGATCCTGTTTCACACATGACCCTTGTAATAAAGTTCAGAAAGCCAAATTCTACCTTCATTAGACAGTGTAACTGAGGGCAGAGTTGGGAGGATAGTTGCAGTGGGAGATTAATAACTCTGCTGATGATGCATGAGTCACAGTAGAATCCAGCTCAGTATCCCAGTAGTATCCAGCTTATGGAGGTGGCACTAAAATGCTAACGTAAGAACTAAAAATCTATTTTTATCACTAACATTGGTAGCAATGAATACACACAGGAAGCAGAAGGGACTCCTAAGATGCCACCTCAGCATAGTCAGTTTTCAGACAGGAACTAAACTTTTAAGTGTCTATTCCTATTTGCACCAAAAACAACTCCAAACTTTTCACTGGTTTGTAAAACTTTGCTCCTTAGCTTGTACTTTTATCAGGGCATCTGGATTCTTATAATTGGTTGGAAAATTTGATGGTATATGCTCCCTTTCTCTGGCTTTATTGTTTTTAACAACACTTCCAGAAGCACATTCACTTTCATCAGCATCTCTGGAGTGAGCGCCTCTTGTGAGGTGGAATCATTTTCAGATTCCACTGCTAGGTGGTCCAACGTAGGTGTTCCTTAGATGACACCTGCAATATTAAGTTTTCATTACGGCATTCATCAGCTGTTTTAGGGTGACCAGATGTCCCGATTTTATAGGGAGAGTCCTCATTTCTGGATCTTTTTCTTATATAGGCTCCTATTATCCCCCACCCCCATCCTGATTTTTCACATTTGCTGTATGGTCACTCTAGGCTGTTTCAGTTTCCCATCTGTCATTATCAGGATAGCTTTTCATTTTCTGGGGTAGGAAAGCAAAGGGCATTTATCCAAATGGTTAGATTTTCTTTATTTGATTCTGAGAAAAATTGCAGCATGAACAGGGCGGTGGAGAAAAGTTAGCCCCACCATCCCTCCCATTGTGCCCTGGACCTGGATTCCAGCAAGGGGTCCTACCATGGACCCCCTCCTCTCAAGCATGAATGCTAGATGAGGAGCATTTTAGCCAGGATGGAACCAGTCTGCAGGAGGGCAAGGAAAGGGTAGTCCAGGAAGGGCCCACATGAGTCTCACATCTCCTTGGACCTCCTGTAAAGACCTGGATTTTGAGTATGAACTCCTGGACTCCGCTTTCTGAATAGACCAGGATATCTGTATGGACTGGGCCTGGCCCCCAGATCCCATCATCAAGTGGACTGCCAGGACAGCGGAACTTAGGGACAGGGCCGGTGCGACCATTTAGGCGGACTAGGCGGTTGCCTAGGGCGCCGAGATTTGGGGGCACCAAAAAGCACCCCTCAATTTTTTTTTAAATGGTTGAGCAGCCACTGCTGCTGGGACAGAGAGGGAGTCTGAGCTGCCGGCGGCAGCCGGCAGCCCAGGGTGTCCCCTGGGTCAGGGCGCCTCCGCAGCAACCCGCAGTCCAGGGTGTCCCCTGGGTCAGGGCGCCTCCGCAGCAACCCGCAGTCCAGGGTGTCCCCTGGGTCAGGGCGCCTCCGCAGCAACCCGCAGTCCAGGGTGTCCCCTGGGTCAGGGCGCCGCCATGGCAGCCGGCAGTCCAGGGTGTCCCCTGGGTCAGGGCGCCACCGCGGCAGCCGGCAGTCCAGGGTGTCCCCTGGGTCAGGGCGCCTCCACAGCAACCCGCAGTCCAGGGTGTCCCCTGGGTCAGGGCGCCGCCACGGCAGCCGGCAGTCCAGGGTGTCCCCTGGGTCAGGGCGCCACCACGGCAGCCGGCAGTCCAGGGTGTCCCCTGGGTCAGGGCGCCTCCGCAGCAACCCGCAGTCCAGGGTGTCCCCTGGGTCAGGGCGCCACCACGGCAGCCTGCAGTCCAGGGTATCCCCTGGGTCAGGGCGCCGCCGCGGCAGCCGGCAGTCCAGGGTGTCCCCTGGGTCAGGGCGCCTCCGCAGCAACCCGCAGTCCAGGGTGTCCCCTGGGTCAGGGCGCCGCCACAGCAGCCGGCAGTCCAGGGTGTCCCCTGGGCCAGGGCGCCACCGCAGCAGCCTGCAGTCCAGGGTGTCCCCTGGGTCAGGGCGCCGCCGGAGGGGGCGGCAGGCAGCTCCCGTGGAGCTGCTGCAGTGGTGCCTGCAGGCGGTCCGGTGCTCCGCGGTTCGGGTGGAGACGCCACCATCGTGCCTGTGGACGGTCGGCTGCTCGCGCGGCTCCGGTGGACCTCCCACAGACACCACTGCAGCTGCTCCACCGGAGCTGCGGGACCAGCGCGCAGGGCGGCGAAATTGCCGTCCGCCTAGGGCGCTCAAAACCCTAGCGCCGGTCCTGCTTAGGGAGCCCACATAGGAATCACATGGGGGACAAGTCGCAGAGTTTAAAGTCAGAAGAGACCAGCCGGTCATCTTGTCTGACCTCCAGTACAGAACAGGCCACCAATCCCACCCAGCACTTGCACTCTAACCCCAAGAACTGAAATTAGACCAAAGTACTACTGCCCTAAGGAGATGAGACTATTATATGCCACACGCAGAGAATAGGAGGGACTGAGGTGCCCAAAGCCCCAACAATGGCAGGCAATTAAGTGAGAGATACGCAGATTAACCTCGCAAGTGACCTGGAGCCGCATGATGCAAGAAACAGCAAATAACAAACAAACAAACCCCCAAGTCCACTTCTAGAAAGCTGCCTCTTTGATGAAAGACTAGGGAAGCTGCCGAAACATCATCAGCTAATAAAAATGGCCAGTGAGATGGGCAGCCGGAGACACGTTCTGTGCTGTATTTTTTATATTTAAAAAATATGAAGCAGCAAGGAAACAAGCCAAGGACATTAAATAGTAAATAATAATCACAATATAAAATTAAAAACACTGAAATTTCCTGCATAACCATGTGGTCTTATCAGTGTTACCTTTGCTCCGCTCCCCCTCGCTATGATGTCTTGTTTGACAATTCAATTTATAAGCTCTTCTGTACAGTGTCCAACAAAACGGGGTCCTAACCCTGACTACGTCTTCTAGGTCCTTCAGTAATACAAATAATAATTAACAACAACCATATATTAGAACAAGCTGCAGTTTGTACAGTAGCCTTAAGCAGATACATTTTTTAGTGAATTTAGTGCTTGGGGTAGGCACTCTGTTGACCAAACTGGAGAACAAAGCCATCTATTCACAGAACACGTTTGACATGGGCAGCAGTAATGCAAGCTAGGGGTCAACCTCCCCCCACCACCTGCAATCTTTTTACTCTCCTCATGATCGAATCATAGAAATATAGGACAGGAAGGGACCTCAAAAGGTAATCAAGTCCAGTCCCCTGCGCTGAGGCAGGACCAAGTAAACCTAAACCATCCCTGACAGCTGTTTGTCCAACCTGTGATTAAAAACCTCCAATGATGGGGATTCCACAGCCTTTCTTGGAAGCCAATTCCAGAGCCTAACTACTCTTACCGTACGTCTACACTACCCACTGGATTGGCAGGTAGTGATCGATCTATTGGGGATCAATTTATCACATCTAGTGTAGATGCAGTAAAATCAAACCCCAATCGCTCTGTCATCAACTACAGAACTCCACCATGGCAAGAGGTGGAAGTGGAGTTGACGGGGGAGTGGCAGCAGTCAACTCACGGCCAGGTAATTCGCCCTAAGATACGCTATTAGAGTAGCTGAAGCGGCGTATCTTAGGTTGACCCCCCTCCCTAGTTTTGACCTAGCCTGAGAGTTAAAAAGTTTTACCCTTTTAGCTATCCACATTTTTCTGAAAGTGTGGTGCCAAGAACTAGACACAGTAGCCCTGCTGAGGCCTCACCAGTGATGGTCTTTTCAGGGCAGCTTCCTGAGTAATGCATTTCCACAGCCACATATTCATTTTGTTAAATGTGGCTGCACCTCCTTGTAGGTCATGGCAGATGCTATTCAACTTCAGTTACTGAGGTTCGCTACCTCTCCTAAAAGGAGCTTGCTGTCCTCTATTATAGGGCCTCATATAGCAGAGATGGGCCCTAATCAACATACTCGATCATAACAGCCCTGAACTTTGGGGAAGTTCAGATCTGGTTAGATGTGGCTCAAGCCCATACCTCATAGAGACATGAGCATGCATGGTAACCAAGCAATACGTTAACAGGCCCACCTACTGGGTGGCTTTATGTTTATCCCCAGTCTTCCTGCAAAAAAAGGAAATTAGGGCTTCAATTGAAGAAAATGTCCATATTCAGGATAGTATTTATGTACGTGTTTGACTGTAAGTGCCAGTGTATTCAATAAGACTTAAGCACATGGTTAAGCACAATTTTACATGCTTTCCTGAGAGAGAGCCTAAATGAATTAGAGAGACTGTCCTGATGAGCTTACATCTTCCTCCTGTTCTCCAAATGCTTTCTTTTGAACATACAGCCAATTACTAATATCCTGGCAAGTATGTTACACAGAAAGAGACGCTCAGCATGAAGTAGCCTTGACACTGCTCATGGTCCATGGAACCATTCCCAGAATCCATCTGGATACACCTAGGCAGGCATGCATTCATTCTGCTGTCATCATTCCAGCTATTAGAAAAGCATTAGCGCTCGCTGCATCAGCTCAGTGAGCAAAAGCAGGGAGCTTGGAGATCATCAAAAGGGTTCCGGAGAGTTATTTTTAGTATACACTAATTTTTACGTTTGGAGTACTTTGAAAAAAACAACAACCAAGGATAGAAATGCCATGACAACACAATACTGTCTCCTGGGACATGTGCATCATCCATTGTTCATGTTTTTTTCCCTCCATTGGCCTCAGGGATCCAAAGTAGTGTGAAATTTTGTCTTCTAAAGTACTTTAGTTCCTGGATGATGGAACTACTATGAGAACATGTATATATATATATGCCTCATATATAGCTTCCTGATGCAAATAAAATAAAAGGAAGTTCCTCAAGAAACAAATGCAAAGCTGTCATAAACAGATAGTTAAGGGTTAATGTCTCTTTTACCTGTAAAGGGTTAACAAACAGTGAACCGGACACCTGACCAGAGGACCAATCAGGAAACAAGATACTTTCAAATCTTGGTGGAGGGAAGCCTTTGTTTGTGTTTTTTGAGTTTTGCTTTGTTCTCTCTGGGTCCTGGAAGGGACTAGACGTGCAACCAGGTTTCTTGCCAATCTCCCTGCTACAGTATCTTATATATTCAGAATAGTGAGTAGTAGAGAGGGCGGTTATAGTCTTTTGATTGTTTTCTGTATTTGCAAATGTGTAGTTTCCTGGAAGTATTTTAAATTGTATTTTTGCTGCGGGGGGGGGCTTCTTTCTAGTGTCTATAAGCTGACAGACCCTGTAACTTTTACCATCTAAATTACAGAGATAACTTTTACCTTTTTCTTTCTTTTTTTATTAAAAGTTTTGTTTTTAAGACCTGTTTGATTTTTTCCCCTTGTTGAGGCTCAAGGGAATTGAGTCTGTACTTAACAGGGAAGGGGAAGGGAGGGGAGAAGGGGGAATCCCATTGTTTGGATTCACGGAGCTTGAATCTGTCTCTCTCTCCAGGAGCCCAGGGAGGGAACACCAGGAGGGGAAGAGCAGGGGAGGGAAATGGTTTATTCCCCTGTGTTGTAAGACTCAAGGAATTTGGGTCTTGGGGTCCCCAGGGAAGGTTTCTGGGGGGACCAGAGTGGCCCAAAACACTATATATTTTTGGGTGGTGGGAGTGTATCAGATCTAAGCTGGTAATTAAGCTGAGGGGAATTCATGCTGGTACCCCAACTTTTGGACTCTAAAGTTCAGATTGGGGAAAGATACTATGACAAAAGCATGGATACCTAGCATTTCTCGCGGTTTCTGTGGAACCTGTGTAGTCATCTTTAAGATACAGCTTCATTTGGAAGTTGTGGGTGCTAGCAGATTTCCTTGGTGCAGGTGCTTCTACTAAACAAGAGTAGCCTCTAGAGAAGGGTCTCTCTCTTTGCTGAGGGACTCATATGGTTTCCATCACTGCAGACTCCAAGTGCTTCACAAATGAACTCAGTGAGACTACTCATATGAATAAAATTCTCATGCATGTAAAATTCTCATGTGCCTAATTGTCTGGAGGCTTGAGGTGTCAATTTGGCTATTCTCATCTCCAGGACACTCTCAGGATTCAGTAACCACTGATGTCAGGTGCTTGACTTTAGACACCTTGGCCTGGCTATTCATAGGTGCTGATGGGAGGTGTTGCCTTATATATTAAAAATGTACACATTTGGACTGAGCTGGAGATGGACATAGGAGACGGAAGTGTTGAGAGTCTCTGGATTAGGATAAAAGGGGTAAAAAACAAGGGTGATGTCATGCTAGGAGTCTACTACAGGCCACCTAACCGGGTGGAAGAGGTGGATGAGGATTTTTTTTTAAACAACTAACAAAATCATCCAAAGTCCAAGATTTGGTGGTGATGGGGGACTTCAACTATCCAGATATATGTTGGGAAAATAACACCGTGGGGCACAGACTATCCAATAAGTTCCTGGACTGCATTGCAGACAACTTTTTATTTCAGAAGGTTGAAAAAGCTACTGGGGGGAAGCTGTTCTAGACTTGATTTTAACAAATAGGGAGGAACTCGTTGAGAATATGAAGGTAGAAGGAAGCTTGAGTGAAAGTGATCATGAAATCTTAGAGTTTGCAATTCTAAGGAAGGGTAGAAGGGAGTACAGCAAAATAGAGACAATGGATTTCAGGAAGGCGGATTTTGGTAAGCTAAGAGAGCTGATAGGTAAGGTCCCATGGGAATCAAGACTGAGGGGAAAAACAACTGAGGAGAGTTGGCAGTTTTTCAAAGGGACACTATTAAGGGCCCAAAAGCAAGCTATTCCGATGGGTAGGAAAGATAGAAAATGTGGCAAAAGACCACCTTGGCTTAACCACGAGATCTTGCATGACCTACAAAATAAAAATGAGTCATATAAGAAATGGAAACTAGATCAGATTACAAAGGATGAATATAGGCAAACAACATAGGAATGCAAGGGCAAGATTAGAAAGGCAAAGGCTCAAAATGAGCTCAAACTAGCTATGGGATTAAAGGGAAACAAGAAGACTTTTTATCAATACATTAGAAGCAAGAGGAAGACCAAGGACAGGGTAGGCACATTGCTCAGTGAGGAGGGAGAAACAGTACCAGGGAACTTGGAAATGGCAGAGATGCTTAATGACTTCTTTGTTTCGGTCTTCACTGAGAAGTCTGAAGGAATGTCTAACATAGTGAATGCTTATGGGAAGGGGGTAGGTTTAGAAGAGAAAATAAAAAAAGAACAAGTTAAAAATCACTTAGAAAAGTTAAATGCCTGCAAGTCACCAGGGCCTGATGAAATGCATCCTAGAATACTCAAGGAGTTAATAGAGGAGGTATCTGAGCCTCTAGCTATTATCTTTGGAAAGTCATGGGAGATGGGAGAGATTCCAGAAGACTGGAAAAGGGCAAATATAGTGCCCATCTATATAAACAGAAATAAAAACAACCTAGGAAACTACAGACCAGTTAGTTTAACTTCTGTGCCAGGGAAGATAATGGAACAAGTAATTAAAGAAATCATCTGCAAACACTTGGAAGGTGGTAAGGTGATAAGGAATAGCCAGCATGGATTTGTATAGAACAAATCATGTCAAACCAATCTGATAGCTTTCTTTGATAGGATAACGAGTCTTGTGGATAAGGGAGAAGCGGTGGATGTGGTACACCTAGACTTTAGTAAGGCATTTGATATGGTCTCGCATGATATCCTTATCGATAAACTAGGCAAATACAATTTAGATGGGGCTACTATAAGGTAGGTGCATAACTGGCTGGATAACCGTACTCAGAGAGTAGTTATTAATGGCTCCCAATCCTGCTGGAAAGGAATAACAAGTGGGGTTCCTCAGGGGTCTGTTTTGGGACCGGCTCTGTTCAATATCTTCATCAACGACTTAGATGTTGGCATAGAAAGTACGCCTATTAAGTTTGCAGACGATATCAAACTGGGAGGGATTGCAACTGCTTTAGAGGACAAGGTCAAAATTCAAAATGATCTGGACAAATTGGAGAAATGGTCTGAGGTAAACCGGATGAAGTTCAATAAAGACAAATGCAAAGTGCTCCTCTTAGGAAGGAACAATCAGTTTCACACATACAGAATGGGAAGAGACAGTGTAGGAAGGAGTATGGCAGAAAGAGATCTAGGGGCCATAGTGGACCACAAGCTAAATATGAGTCAACAGTGTGATGCTGTTGCAAAAAAAGCAAACGTGATTCTGGGATGCATTAACAGGTGTGTTGTAAACAAGACATGAGAAGTCATTCTTCCGCTCTACTCTGCGCTGGTTAGGCCTCAACTGAAGTATTGTGTCCAGTTCTGGGCACCGCATTTCAAGAAAGAATTGGAGAAATTGGAGAGGGTCCAGAGAAGAGCAACAAGAATGATTAAAGGTCTTGAGAACATGACCTATGAAGGAAGGCTGAAAGAATTAGGTTTATTTAGTTTGGAAAAGAGAAGACTGAGAGGGGACATGATAGCAGTTTTCAGGTATCTAAAAGGGTGTCATCAGGACGAGGGAGAAAACTTGTTCACCTTAGCCTCTAAGGATAGAACAAGAAGCAATGGGCTTAAACTGCAGCAAGGGAGATTTAGGTTGGACATTAGGAAAAAGTTTCTAACTGTCAGGGTAGTTAAACACTGGAATAAATTGCCTAGGGAGGTTGTGGAATCTCCATCTCTGGAGATATTTAAGAGTAGGTTAGATAAATGTCTATCAGGGATGGTCTAGACAGTATTTGGTCCTGCCATTAGGGCAGGGGACTGGACTCGATGACCTCTCGAGGTACCTTCCAGTCCTAGAATCTATGAATCTATGAATCTATAAAACTTACAACTCCAAAGGGAATCAACAGTGACTGTAAATACTAAGAAATCAGGCCCAAGGTATCTCATGTTCAGCACTTAACATCAGTGGCTACTTTTGAAAATGTGGCCCTAAGTTGCTTGCCCAATGTCTGCACTGGAGCCAGGAACTGAACTTACATCTCACAAGTCCAAGTCCAAGTCCAGGCCCTTAACAGCAAGCCCATCCACCTGGCCCCCCAGACTGATTCTTTGATGTTGCCTCACTCCTGAGTACTCCTTCCTTTCCAGGACTGGTGCTTTGGGGTGGTTTAGACACTGGTTGTCATTGACTGGGATGTGGGTGTCATGCCTAGGGGTCAGAGCCAGAGGTCAGGAATCAGAGCTGAGGCCCAGAACTGTTGAGTGAGGAAAGGGAGGGGCAGGGGCTGGAGCTGTCATAGCCATGGGCAAATGCTTTGCGTGGCCACTGAATAGGGTGACCAGATAGAAAGTGTGAAAAATTGGAACAGGAGTGAGGGGTAATAGGTGCCTATATAAGAAAAAATCCCAAATATCAGGACTGTCCCTATAAAATCGGGACATCTGGTTGCCCTACTGCTGAACTATGTCTGCTACTGGGGCTAAGAGCCTGTCATCTACTGACTCTTCCAATCAAAGAGGTGGATAGCCAATCAGGCAGCCTGATATAGACTATCTGCACTGATTAGGTGGCTGGGAGAAGGGCTCTGCTGCAGGTCCTGCTTCCAGACACTGGGGGAATTAATTGGGGAAATTTCATTATTAAAAAAAAAAAAAGTACAGGGTCCAGTGTTCTCTTCCACTCACATGGATCAAGAGGGACAAAAGCAGGCAAAGATGGGGCAGGCACCACGGAACTGGGTCGGGAGCAGTATCTGGGCAGCATGTTGATATTTTTCGAGGTGGGGGAGGCCTGCAGAAGCCCCTCCCATTGTTCTGCATTGTGGAATTGTAACAGTAATTGCAGGATGGGTTAATTCTGGTTGACAGGAAAAGATAGAGTGTTAAACCCCACAGTCTGCCATCATCAGTGCAACGGCCTTGATGAAGGTTAATAATCAGTTTCAGGTATACTTGGCCATTTACATTGCAAATCCTTTTTTACAACTAAGTTATATTTCCCTTTAAAATGTCAATCAAACTTATCTACAAGATATTTTAAGATCAAGCAAGAGGGAATTTGAGCAGAAAACCTGCTGCCAAAAATAGTTGAACTGGTAGATTCTAGTCCCTTGAATAATCAAAACATCTAATGTTGCTGGCCCTTTTAGAGCCACAGTAATATAAATACCCTGCAGCACAAAATGAGAGAAAAGATGGCTCCACAGTTAAGGATCTTGGAAAGGACAAGCTGACCTCTAGCAAATTGCACCAAGTTCCTATTCTGAAGTCTCTTTGTTCACAAATGTAACTCAGCTTCCTGTTAACAGCGATCTCCAACGGGCATATTGCCTTCTCCAGCATGAAGTCAGAACTAATAGAGAAGAATTCCATCGCTGGCCCCATTCAACAGAGAGATTTAAATGAAGCGTATTTGGATGGATTAGTGCAGGGTATGAAGTGTTAATGTTGGAGGGTAAAGCACAAAGAAAATGCTCAGGAGAAAAGGCCTGGCAAATTTTCTTACCACTGTATTTTGTAGTGTAATGGAACAATGATCATCTGATGTGGCTGAGCTACTGAATATCCAGAACTCAGTTCAACCAACTGAAATAATACACTTTCCACACCAAAGAGTTCTTCCTATCCTAATTCAAAAACATTTCTGAAGCATTTTCTGGGTCATTACAAAAGGGGGGTTAGAAAACTGTTTACATTTCTAACCCCAAAACAATGTTTTGAGAAGTCTGGACACAACCAAAATCAAGTCAGGTGGGACAAACAGGGATTTTGTGTATATGATTCAGTCAGGTTTAGGTTAGACAATGGAAGTTATTTCCCAGAGTAAAGATTAAGTAATAATTGAAAGAACCTGAGGATTTGGCCCCAAATTAGGATAATTTTGGAATGGTAATCTCCAATCTCACAGATTTTTGGTTTGTTTGGAGTCTTTCCTCTAAGGCTTTGTCTATACTACAGGGGAAATTTGATCTAAGCTACGCAACTTGAGTTACATGAATAGGGTAACTCAAATAGACGTTGCTTAGATCTATTTACTGTGGGGTCCACACTATGCGAAGTCAATGGGAGACGCTCTCACGTCGACTCCCCCAACTCTTCTCAATCCAGCGGAGTATAGGAGTTGAAGGGACAGCGATCTGCAGTTGATTTAGCAGGGCTTCACTAGACCTGCTAAATCAACTGCTGATGCATCGATCACCACTTGTGGCTCCCCCCGTAAGTGTAGACAAGTCACAAGTAAAGTCAGGCCATTTTCACAAACCTCAAACAAAATAGAAAAAAACAAGTGGGAAGAAATGGAGCAAGGGGAAGGAAAGGAAGAACCAAACACAGAGAGAGAGAGAAAGAGAGAGAGAGAGTGTGTGTGTGTAAATTCATGTTAGCCTAGATTTTAGGTGCTCATCTATCCCTAATACATAATACACACTCCTCTTTAAGTAGGGAAGGCATAGTATAATTGTCTTATCCTTCAGGAGTAGTCCCTGCTGTAGGCTTCAGTTACAAGAAAAGAAAGTTTATGAACCACAAAAATACATGTTGGCAAATCATTGGGTTTTATGTGTTCCTACAAGCTTTACCTGCACAGATTCAAAAAGAGTAAATGAAATGTAAAAATATGACAAGTGCTGCAGGAAAACAGGAAGCCAGACCAGACAAACAGCATGTGCAGTCTCTGAGGGGGAAGGGGTTGGGAAGCCCATCAGACATAGAGATGAAGGCAAATATATTATCCAAGTGTCAAGGGAAATTATCTCAGCACCTTAAACTGCAGGATAATTTCAAATGTGTGTTCTGAGCCAAAATTAGAACAGTGTTTAATATACTGAAGGGAAGCAATTGAGGTATAAACAATTATACAGTAGTTAAGGAAGATAAGGCACTTTTGGAAAAATTATTATAATTACAATGGCATCTTTCAGATTAGGAATGGGTGAACCAGTGAGGATGAAGAACTGCCCTGAACTTTTGTCCCAAACTCATAGGAGATCTTTGGTAGAACTGGGATCTGCTAATAGATAGTAAGAAATAACAGTGCTTTGCAATCTGCTGAGATGACTCAGCAGCAACAATCCTCTTATCAACATAAATCCAACGGAAGTTACCATATGCAAAACCAGATCTAACACAATGATCCTTCACTTTGGGATTCAGCAGTTGGATGTTCAGTTCTTTCTGCTCCATGGACATTCTCTCTCTCTCTCTCTCTCTCTCTCTCTCTCTCTCTCTCTCTCCAGCAGCCCTTTCCCGGAGACAAACACCCATGCAAGGGAAGGGGCTCACAAGGCTGGACTTAACCTCTTGTGTACTAAGGATCAGGTAATGCTCCCACAGCCTGTCACAGCATGTTTCTCCTTTAAAGTGCTTTATGAACATTAACTCAAAACACTCTTGTAGTTTACATGTAATAATGCATTCTCTCTCTCCCTTTTTTTTTTGTAGACAGCGAAACTAAAACAGATGAAGTGATTTACCCAAAGTCACAGAGCAAATTGCAGTTGGGATTAGAACATAAGGAATGTAGTAACTTTGTAGCCATTATTGTTATTTACACATTTCTCTGCTTCATTGAGTCCTGCATTTGACAAAATGGATGTCTTAATCTGTGTTAGAATTAGCCATGGTTTCATGTGGTTTATAGACCTTTAATTAAGCTTCATTTTGGTGCAATTATCTAAGGAAGGGCTTTCTAGCACCACAAACAGAAAAAAATACTTTTTTTTCTTGCTAATGACTCTCTGTTGTCATTACACCCAACAACCTAATGTTCTTCTAGTGGCTAATTTAGACCATGGAAATTATTGCACTAATTGTTCTTTTACTAAAGAACTTTTAGTTCTTTTGCTAAAAGAACAAATGTACAGTCTGGTGGGTAAAACAGAACAGTTATTCTGTGCACCACCCATGGAGCTCTTTCTGGTGGTATACAGATTAAGTCCCTGATCCTGGGATGAGCTCCACATGAGCAGACTCCTGTACCAACACAGAGCTCATTGTAGGATTGGTGTCTTAAACATTTTGAAAACTGAGCTATGGGGAAATTGAGGCATGAGGAGAGAAGATAGTCTAGTGAAAGCATCTCTTTAAGTCATAAGAGATACACTATGGTTTAATTAACTGGTTCAGGTAAGTAGGCCTTGATCCTAACCCATCACACAAGCTAATTTGGACTCTAATGAAAACACAGATCCATATGCTGACATGAATTGATGCTGCTAGCACAGTCATTTCCACCATAATTTCCACCTCACTTGCCTGAAGATATCACATTCCAGTTCAGGACTCTTGAGGCTCATCTTGTACTTAGATACCATTGTGCTAGTCTCCTTAGATATAGCTTAGACAGACACAATGCGTTTGGTAATAAGCATTGTTAGTAAGAAAGATGCGTGTGCAAACCTTGGGATACTGAGCTCAAAACAGCTAGAAAGCTACTAACTAAATAATTGGTAGTTAAAGCTTCAACTACATTTACAAGCTTACTGAGGCAGGATTTGCAGCTCTGTGGTATAGGAATGGGGACAGCAAATTGCAAAAGAAGAGGCCCTCATGCCAACATTCTGAAGTACAAGCTGTTCAAAATCAATATTGCTGTGCTAAGAGCTTTTTAATATTAAAAGCATTCACAGCATTAGAATCTATATTTTTATGAACAAAGTGGACATCGGAAGCAGATAAAGCACTGGACAAACAAATTGAATGTGTATGTTTATCTATCGCTAGAGTTTAAATCCCATTAAGAAAAATTTGACATAGATGGATTTGAAAAAGAAAGAATTGTTGTTCGACTGAGGCATACTCATTCCTGTTATTCGTCTCCATGTGAAGCCTTTGGCTGTCCTTAAACAACCATGCTCAACATTAAATCTGGAGGTGACACACATAACATAAGAGAGGTGTGTATCTCACAGGTGCATTCAGTGCATGGTCCAACTTCTGAAGCCGATAATGGGGGACCAGCTAGTACCTGTTGTATTTACATGAATTATATTTGTCCTGTCCACTCCTCCATGTTGCATCTAAAGTTCTTTTTATTACAAGCACCAAGGCATCTGGGATCCTGTCATGGTATAATTCCCCACTCTGAACCTTAGCGTCCAAACGATGGGGTACCAGCATGAATTCCTCTAAGCTCAATTACCAGCTTAGTACTTGTAGTGCTGCCACCAACCAGGAATTCCAGTGCTTGGTACACTCTGGTCCCCCCAAAACCTTGCCCGGGGACCCCCAAGACCCAGACCCTCTGGATCTTAACACAAGGAAAGAAAACCCTTTCCCCCACCATTGCCTCTCCCAGGCTTCCCCTCCCTGGGTTACCCTGGAAGATCACTGTGATTGAAACTCCTTGAATCTAGAAACAGAGAGGAAAATTCACCTTCCCCCTTCTTCTCTCTCCCCCTCCCAGACTCTCCCTGAGAGAGAAAGTAATCCTAACACAGAGAGAAAATTAACCTCTCTCTCCCCCTTCCCTCCTTTCTCCCCACCAATTCCCTGGTGGATCCAGACCCAGTCCCCTGGGGTCTCACCAGAATAAAAAAAAAATCAGGTTCTTAAACAAGAAAAGCTTTTAATTAAAGAGGGAAAAACAGTAAAAATTATCTTTGTAAATTTAAAATGGAATAGGTACAGGGTCTTTCAGCTATAGACACTGGGAATACCCTCCCAGCCTAAGTATACAAGTACAAATTAAAATCTTTTCAGCAAAATACCAGTTTGAACTCCTTTCAGCCAAATACACATTTGAAGTCCTTCCAGCCGAATACACATTTGCAAATAAAGAAAACAACCATAAGCCTAACTCGCTTTATCTACCTAGTACTTACTATTCTGAACTTATAAGAGCCTGTATCGGAGAGATTGGAGAGAAACCTGGTTGCACGTCTGGTCCCACTGAGCCCCCAGAGTGAACAACAACCAAATTCTAACAGCACACACACAAATTTCCCTCCTTCAAGATTTGAAAGTATCCTGTCCCCTGATTGGTCCTCTGGTCAGGTGACAGCCTGGCTCACTGATCTTGTTAACCCTTTACAGGCAAAAGAGATATGAAGTACTTCTGTTCCATTAACTCTTAACTATCTGTTTATGACAGATCCTTTCTGGCTTACACTGACGCACTCAAAATCTCAGTCAGAGCAACCATATGTTACATGCTCCTGCTCCCTTCAGTGTTATCCATCAGCCAGGAAACCAAGATTTATTTAGTTGGAAAACTCTTGCTAAAAGTCACCAGGTTCATATTTAATTGCATCCCACTGGGAGCAACGTTCAGCCTACTATGTGTAAAATACAATTTAACTTTCCATTTTGACTTTGGAAGCCAACCTGTGGCCTGAACATGGCCACGGATGCCTCAGGGTGATCAGGGAATTTAATGACTACCTGGATGAAAACTCTGGTGACATGTTCTAATGTATGTCACTGCTGAAAGCACTCTGTGACAGATACAGCAATGCTGCAAAGCCCAGCATTGCTGAGTTGCTACATAATCTCTCCATTGGGAACAGCCAAGTATGGTGCCAAGCAACACTTAATTCATCCATCCAGGTAGACTTATGAGCCCTCACTGTCATTGTATTGTGTTGATGAGCATGGTATATAAACCTATACATACTAAAGTAACAGAATCTGTGTACCTCGTTATTTATTCATAAGTAATGAATTTATCCTCATAACACTCCTAGGAGCTAGGAAGATATTACTGTTCCCATTTTTCAGGTGGGAAACTGAGGCACAGAGCTATTAATGGCCAAATTTTCAAACGTGCTCACCACCAAAACTGGGGTAAGATTTTCAAAAGAAATTAAATGGCCAGGTTGTCAGGTCTTAGCACCCCACAGCTGCCATTGAAACTTCTTTATGTGCAAACTTGATTTGGATGCTGAGCAGTTTGGAAAATGTCTGTATATGTCTTGTCCAAGATTACATGGGGGGCCTATGGCAGAGAAAGGAATTAAACCCAGTCCTCCTGAATTCTAGCCTAAAGCCTTAGCCATGACACTATGATTTTAAATCCATGGCATTTAAGATTTTGTTATGTCTTATGACTGTTTATGACATAATTGTTACATTGCATTCCACTGTATAACTTGACTGAGTGAATCTGTGCAGAATAGTAATTCTTTGCTACACAAAGTGAAAAGCCACAGTGGTATTTGGAATAGGAGATGAGTGAAATGCACAGTTCTATGAAAGTAAAAATTTCTGCTCACAAACATGCAATCAAACTTTTGAAGTTTGGGAACAGTTCAGTTGTGCTGGAACTCATGAGTCATTCACATATCTTACAGCAGAGAGGGAGTTTTCCTTCCTTCCTTCCCTTCCATTATTCCCCCTCCAAATTAGGGGCTGACTCCTGATCCAGCTGAAGCCAGCTAGAGTTCTGACACCGATTTAGGGCTTGATCCAAAGCCCACTGAAGTCAAGTAAGAGTGAGTGAGTGTGTGTGTGGTGTATCTTTCTACTGACTTCACTAGGTTCTGAATCAGGCCTCTATGGGAAGCCTCTAGATATGTTACTGGGTACATATAACGCTTCTGCCCTACTTGGTGTCCACCTTTGGACTCCATTTTTCACAATTAGTGAATGAGTAGGTGACAGTGCAGGTAACAATAGTGAAAGGACAGAATACTGCCACCACTGAATGCCTGAATCCCTCTTCATTTATCATCTCTCTTTAACCTGATACAGAAATAGAAAGTGGCTATTATAAGCTCTTTGTTTCTGTCAGCCATTCTATAGGACAAATTATATTCCACATGGATCTCTGTGAATTTACTGGGTGGTTTAAAGACAATGAGTATCTAGTTGATTAAACCTGGGATCTAAGACTTGGGAGTCTTCTATTCCTTGTTGTGCCACTAATTTGTGTCACCTCAGGCAAGTGGACAACTTGTCTTTTTCCTTCTCTTAACATGAGGATACTACTTAGCTCCCAGTTGGAATAATCATTACTTTGTCCTGTAAAATCCTTTCAACATATAAAAGATCTACAGACCCAATTGTTTTTATTAAAGTTGTGGGAGTTAATGTTTTATTAAAGGGGGCATGAGGGTGAGACTGTCTTCCCTGTTATTCTTCTTCACCGATATTTAGATCTTCCCCACAAGTCATCTGAAGCATTACAGATGTCACTGAGACTGATGTAGATGCTCAGGCTGCATGGCATGTGATTGTGTTTTCTTTGTACCATCACTGCGAGCCTTGAAAATTTGCCATTTTCCAAAGCAGGATACCTCTTGCCTACATATGGCCTTATTTCATTTTCTCATCCTTTTCCCTAGAGGCTCCAGTGATTTTGAATGCTGTCTTCTTGATAGAAAAACAATGAGCATCAATTTCATTATTACAACTAACTTCACAAGAAGCCTGCTAAAGACGAGAACCAGCTAGGCTAACAAAGGAGGAAAATGAAAAGCAAGAACATTTGTTAAAGGGTCAGATTATTATATGTCAAATGCCAGTATGGAGAGAAAAAAAAAATAAACCTTGTGTCTACAACGAGCTTGCAATGAATAGCAAGCACAATATGGGTTCTCTGTATGGAATGTATTCAGAAGATTGATATTACTAATTAATGTTAGTATTTGAAAAATCTACAGAGGGCTATCATGTGCAAATTGAGAACAGTCCATCCGCTCAGTCAAATCTGAATAGACCCCATGGACTGCCAGCATAGAGAGCTCCAAATTCATGCTGATACAGTAGCACTCCTTACTGCAGTGAGGTACTTCTAGCTGTAAACATAAGTTTAGTTTAAAAAATCATGTAACAGGACTACAGGAATAAACCGTGCTGTTACAGGCATCCATCAGTTCTCTTTCCATTCTCTGCTAGGTGAGTCAATAGCAGCAAAAGTTCATTTCCCAAACAATCATCAGCAAATAACTTTTTGACAGGAACCACATTCTGCTTACGTAGAAAAGCATGACATGTTCTTTGGGTTTAATAATCATTGGGCTTCATACAGCATTTCTCATGTACAAAATAGTTTACAGGCATTAACCATTTATTCCTCACAACTCCCTTGCAAAGGTAGGTGGGTAAATATTATTAAACCCATTTTACAGTTTGGGAAGCTGAGGTAGAAAGAAGGGAAGTGACTTGCTCAGGGCCACAAAACAAGTCAATGGCAGAGCCAGAATCAGGGCCGGCTCCAGGCATCAGCGAAGGAAGCAGGTGCCTGGGGCTGCAAATAGAAAGGGGCGGCACGTCAGGGCAGCACGTCCGGGTCTTAGGTGGCACTTCGGCATCAGCTCAATCATTTTTTTTTCCCTTCGCCGCTTGGGGTGGCAAAAAAGCTGGAGCTGGCCCTGGCCAGAATCAGAACAAAGGATCTCCTAACTCTTAAATCTGTGCTCATTCCATCAGTCCACATTACCTTCAAAGAGGAAATGCCCACTATAATTCTAAAGCAAAAGATTTACTATAGGTTTTTTGCCCTTGTTTTGTGTTTTCCTCTTTTCTCTGGCACCTCCCTAATAAATAATAATTTGCCATAAGAAAGTATTATAAGGAAAGAACAGACTCAATCATTCTTCCACCATTGAGACCCTCCCCCCTAACATGACTGGCTCCAGGATGCAAACACGTGACTGCAGTTCAACCCACAGAGAACTCAAGGAGTCCTAGGGCTTGGAAACCTGGCTTTGTAACTGTTATGGTTCTGACAATTCCAGTATACATTTGTATTTGTGGACAGCTGTATCAGATCACTCGACTTTCCTGGATGCCCTCTTGCATGTGCTTCTGGATCAAATGCCATCTGAAGATTTATTCTAACACATGCAAGAATGTGCCTCTAGCAACATAACAAAGGCATATGCCTGTTGGACAGAAGTGTGACGTGCTGGAGCAGAGAACATTAATAATAAATCAATAAGCAAATGCCGCAGGTTCTCTTTTCCCATGTGCAAATATATCACATCCATTATGCAGTATGGGCAGCGGAAAAGCTAAGCACTGGCAGGTTTCCCTACAGCATGCAGAAAGAAAAGATTGCTGGAGTATGAGATCTCTGCACTGTTCTGTCTGGGAGAGGTTCCTAGCACTATTATTACTACCTTACTAATTAAAGGGCTTGGATGAAATACAAAGGAATTGCATTAAGCTATACTAAAGTTAGTTTTTCTCCCCCAAGTCAAATATGCCAAATGGCCCAATGTATCAGCACTGGCCAGCAACCAGGAGTTGCTGTTATTTAAAGCAAATTTCAGTTGTGAGAAATTCCATCAACTTTTCTTTTCCTTCTAAATTAAATGCTTCAGCTATAAACTACCCGGTTGTCTCCTGGGTACCTCTGGCTGTAGGAAATGCTGTAAATAAAGGCTTGTCTACACAAAGAACTCAACCAGCATATCTGTAGTGGAATAACTATTCTGCTATGGCTCTTCTGGAATACCTCCCTGTACAGACACTACTCCAAAAGTAAAGTGACATTATTCTGCTTTGGAAGCGGAGTAAATATCCTGGAATAAAATCACTTTTATTCCAGAATGTGTCCGCACAGGGGAGTTATACCCAAATAACTCATTTATATTGGAATGGCTATAGAAGGTAGTTATTCTGCTACAGCTATGCCAGGAAATGAAGCTTCAACCAGCAATAAGACAGAGCACAACTGCCCTGAAATCCTGCTTAGATTATACAATACATGAAACCAACTCCAAAAATTCAAATAGGTGGTTGACAAAAGGCCTTGTCTACACTACAGAGTTCAGTTGATGCAAGCCAGATTACATTGACCTAACTCTGTAAGCATCTATGCTAAAATGTCACTCCCATCAATGTAACTTGCCCACTACCCAAACTTAACTGCCTCCACGAGAGGTTGACACAGCATCAGTGTAGACATTGACTGTTGCTGCCTTTCAGAAGCTGTCCCACAATATCCCACACTGACAGTTAAATCGGGTGCAAGTGCTCCTAGTGAGGACATGCATCACTGACACAAGGAGCGTAGTGTCGACATGCAAAAGTATTTTAATTACTGCAGTGACTGTATGTTGACATAACTTAAGTTTGTAGTGTAGATTTGCCCTTAGAAGATAAATGTTTAATAGGAAGAAAAAGTGTGAAAAAGTCCTTGCAAAAAGTTTTCTATTTATCCGCACAAATCAGGGAATGAAACAGTTTGATTAAAACAATAGTAACACTTCACGGGCTGTTACTAGCTTCAGTGCAGTGTTTGTAAAGGGCTTTGAGATCACTGCATAGAATGGAGACTACAGAAGTTTATTATAACCAAGGATAATATATCATGATTCCTCCCACACAGTGCTCATTCAACAAAAATACTGAAGCCTGGAAAAAAATCTGTGCCTCATTCAACATTTGGCACATACCTTGTTCAAAATGATGAATCACCATGCTAGAAATAAATGTAAATCTCCACTTTCTACATTATCCCAAAGCTAAGAACATATTAATATACATCGGTCCCTCTAAAACTAACCCTGGAAATGTGGCTGGAAAAAAAAACCCCAAAAACAAAAAAACCAAACACAGACCAGGTAAGTCACTGCCGCAACTTTATTTTGCAGTTGCAGACATGTTGGTCCCAGGATAGTAGAGAGACAAGGTGTGTGAGGTGATAAGCTGATCCAATAAAAGATATCACCTCACCCCTGTTGTCATAACATTTTGACATAACTGGTACATCTAAAAGGAGCCTCTATCATATAGTGATAAGAATTAGCATGATTACGGAAGCAGCAGGATCCAGTGGACCGGGAACTGGATTGGGAGTCAGGAGACCTAGGACCTTTTCCTGACCTGCCATGTGAACGTATACATGTCACTTCACCTCTTTCTGCCTCTATTTCCCCTGCTGCCCTTTGTCTGTCTTTTATTGAGATTGTAAGCTCTTCATTGCATAGACTGTTCTTACCATGTGTTTGTACAGTGTCTACCACAATGTTTGCGTGGGGGCACTCTCATCTGGGGCCACAGGTGCTACCATAATACAACTAATAATGAGAGGGAGGGTCAGAGGTATGAACTGTGGGATCCACCAGAGACTGGGGAAGGTGAAATGTCTCTGGGATCCCAAATTCACTATTGCTTTGGGGACACATTACTCAGTCTCTCTTCTCCGTTCAACCACACATTAAAGAGATTCCTCGTGGGGCTGTTTGGTCCATCCAGGTGTGCACTGAGCAGCTAACTAGGGGGCCCCTGTAAACAGGGCAGTCAGGTGGGCTGGAAGTGAGTCTAGGGTTGGAAAGGACCTCAGGAGGTCATCTTGTCCAACCCCTTACTCAAAGCAGTTCCAAAACCTACTAAATCATCCTGTAGAACTGATAAATGAAATTGTTTTTAATTTATTAATGTAACTTCTGTTCACCATCCACACTACACTTGCCTACACTGTAACTTCTGTTCCATATTGTAATTCAAACCCCATTTTAAAACACTCACTCCATTTTGTAAAAGCTTCCTCCCACCTTCATTTTTGCAAACCCTGCTGTAATCTTATTAGTTTAGTTTAGATGTGTGAATGAGGTATGTATGAATGATGGAATCAGCCTCCAGCCCCAGCCTGTCCTGATGAGATAAAGTTCAAATACCAACGGCTGAAGACCTAGACAACAGCCCTAAACAAAGTAAGAAGCATCCACCCTAAAAAGAAAAGAACAACAGAAGGAAGATCAAAGCCAGGTTCAAGGCTGAAAGTCACGCCTGCAATTGATGGGTGATCAATCTAAACCCAGAGGCAGCGTGACACAGCAAGACCTATAGACTTTGAATCCAAACTAAAAGCCTATAAAAAAGAAGGGTGAGATGAGAGATTCTGGGTAACATTCTGCTGCCAACATGGAAGGACATCAGTGCCTGCCCAACAGAGATCCAGCTTGTCCTTGTGCCTGGCTTTCCTGGCCAGTTAGCCGCCACAAGCTACGAACCCAAGCTACAAAATCAAGCTATCTTCAAGACTGGTAACTATGCAGCAGCTGCAGAACATCTGATGGATGTGTGTGTGTGTGTGTGTGTGTGTGTGTGTGTGTATATAGGTATTAGGTATAATGTGTGTGTATAAAAATTAAAATATTAGTTATTAGTCATAAATCAAATTGTTATCATAATAAATGTGGCATCTTTGTCTTGTCCCCTTTAATAAGATCCTGCTGGTTTTTACTGGTCTAATATAATTGATATAACAATCCCAGCCACGGCTTTGTCAAGCTAGGCCTTAAAAACCGCTAAGGAAAGAGATTCCACCACCTCCCTAGGTAACCCATTCCAGTGTTTCACCAGTCTCCTAGTAAAAAAGATTTCCTAATATCCAACCTAAACCTTCCCTACTGCAACTTGAAACCTTTACTCTTTGTTTTGTCATTTGCCACCACTGAGAACAGACTAGATTCATCCTCTTTGGAATCCCCTTTCAGGTAGTTGAAAGCAGCTATCAAATCCCCCCATATTTTTCTCTTCTGCCGACTAAATAATCTCAGTTCCCTCCGCCTCTCCTCATAAGTCACGTTCTCCAGCTCCTTAATCATTTTTGTTGCCCTCCACTGGACTCTTCCCAATTTTCCCACATCCTTCTTGTAATGTGGGGCCCAAAACTGGACACAGTACTCCAGATGAGGCCTCACCAATGCCGAATAGAGGGGAATGATCACGTCCCTCAATCTGCTGGCAATGCTCCTGCTTATACAGCCCAAAATGCTGTTAGCCTTCTTGGCAACCAGGGCACGCTATCGACACATATCCAGCTTCTCGTCCACTGTAATCCCTAGGTCCTTTTCTGCAGAAATTCTGCCTAGTCACTTGGCCCCTAGTCTGTAGCAGTGCATGGGATTCTTCTGTTCTAAGTGCAGGACTATGCACTTGTCCTTGTTGAACCTCAGATTTCTTTTGGCCCAATCCTCTAATTTGTCTAGGTCCCTCTGTATCCTCTCTCTGCCTTCCAGCATATGTACCACTCCTCCCAGTTTAGTGTCATCTGCAAACTTGCTGAGGGTGCAATCCACACCATCCTCAAGATCATTAATGAAGATATTGAACAAAACCAGCTCCAGGACCAACCCTTGGGCACTCCGCTTGATACGAGCTGCCAACTAGACATGGAGCCATTGATCACTACCTGTTGAGCCCGATGATCTAGCCAGCTTTCTATCCACCTTATAGTCCATTCATCCAGCCTATACTACTTTAACTTGCTGGCAAGAATACCGTGGGAGACTGTATCAAAAGCTTTGCTAAAGTCAAGGAATAAACATGTCCACTGCTTTCCCCTCATCCACAGAGCCAGTTATCTCATCATAGAAGACAATTAGGTTAGTCAGGCATGACTTGCCCTTGGTGAATCCGTGCTGACTGTTCCAGATCTTTCCTCTTCTCAAAGTGCTTCAAAATTGATTCCTTGAGGATCTGCTCCATGATTTTTTCCAGGGACTGAGGTGAGGCTGACTGGCCTGTAGTTCCCTGGATCCTCCTTCCCTTTTTTAAAGATGGGCACTACGGTAACATTTTTCCAGTCATCCGGGACCTCCCCGATCACCATGAGTTTTGAAAAGTAATGACTAATGGCTCTGCAATCACAGCCGCCAACTTCTTTAGCATCCTCGGTTGAATTAGATTCGGATCTGTGCTCGTCCAGCTTTTCTAAGTAGTCATGAACCACTTCTTTCTCCACAGAGGGCTGGTCACCTCCTCCCACTACTGTGCAGCCCAGTGCAGCAGTCTGGGAGCTGACCTTGTTCGTGAAGACAGAGACAAAAAAACCCTGAGTACATTAGCTTTTTCCACATCCTCTATCACTAGGTTGCCTCTCCCAGTCAGTAAGGGGTCCACACTTTTCTTGACCTCCTTGTTGCTAACATACCTGTAGAAACCCTTCTTGTTACTCTTAACATCCCTTACTAGCTGCAACTCCAAGTGTGATTTGGCCTTCCTGATTTCACTCCTGCATGCCTGAGCAATATTTTTATACTCCTCCATGGTCATTTGTCCAATCTTCCACTTCTTGTAAGCTTCTTTTTTGTGTTTAAGATTGCAGTCCATAAATAGGTTTGAAGGTTGGAAGTGGAAGGGGTTTCCAGCTTCAGGAGGAAGCCAGTACCTTCTTAAAAGCTCACTTCTGGCCCAGTCTTGTCCCAGGAGAGGTGGTACAGGTGACATTTTTGCTTGATTCTTCTCATCATGGACCAGAGATTACATGTGATGGACTAACAGACAACATTCACATTGAGCCATATTCTCTACAGGTGTAAATTGTTCTGCAGCTCCATTGACTTCAAATGAGCTGTACCAATTTACTTAGCACAGGCAGCAAATTCTGCTATTCATCCCCTTGTTGGCCTTCCTGTTGTATTGTACAACCCTTATCCACTTAGCAGAGGCACTGTGAGGTTTAATCCATTCAGGTTTGCAAACTGAATGGTGTTGGGGTCTTAGCTGCAGCTGGAACCTCTTGCAATGTCAGAGACTTCTGCATTCTGAGAGTCAGGACCTCATCTTTGATCGTGGAGACACTGCTGCCCCAGAACATTCCCAAAAAGCAGGTTACACAATTTCTCTGTCCAAATTCCATAGCTTAAGCCACCCTCAGTCTAAAAGGGATCTTTTGTTTTAAGTGACTGTTCATTGAAGTGCTTCATTCCTGCCCTGGAGGAATTCCCTGGAGCCGCTGGCTGAGAGGAACCCTTGTGCAGTTGAGCTTCTGTGTCTCAGCTTCCCATGGTTTCTGGTGGAGGGGAGAATCACTGCAGGGACTAGCTGCCCCATGTCTCAGCTTCCAGAGCCGATGGCTAGTGGGAGAGACATGGTCAGGTCAAAAACAACAAGGAGTCTGGTGGCATCATAAAGGCTAGCAGATTTATTTGAGCCCAAATAAATCCGTGAGTCTTTAAGGTGGCACCGGACTTCTTGTTATTTTTGTGGATACAGACTAACATGGCTACCCCCTGATACTTGACACCATTGGGTCAAGCTGCCCTGTATTTCAAAAGCCAGTCAATACAACTCGAGTTATCTTCTTGTATTTCTCCAGGTCTGAACCAGTGGTCTGGCCATACTGCCAGGTCTGAAGAAATCCACATATTTTCTAAGTACAATGGAGACCATGGAACTTCTCTTAGCCCCCAGCCAAGGGGAAAGATGTCCAGGGCATGAGCTGCCCTTTATTGCAGAATAAACCCCTCCTCATTTTGTTGTTTCTCGGGGTCTGAACAAGCACTTCTTTCCTCCAGAAAGCATATGGTGAAGGAGGAAAAATAGACATACCCATCCTAGCCTGATCCTCCCCATTCTCCGTCCAGCCATATTCTTGGGCACTTTTCCTACTAGCTACCCTTCCACTTCCATACTGTTCCTGTGGCTACATCCCCATCATATAACATCTTTACAATCTTTGCAAAATCGGTCTCAGCTAGAACGGGAACATGTACCATCATAAAATTTTCCTCCTGCTCCTCTTCAAAAGTGGGTATATTATAGACTTCAATAGAACATTCAGGACCTGATCCTCCACTGTAGTGAACCTTGTGGGTCATTTTATCTGTGCAAAAGGAGTATAAAATTCTGCCAGAGCAGCATGGCCTTTTTACACCCCATTATATGGGTGTTGTTGACCTGTAATGTGGAAAGTCACATCCGTAATGTTCTCCTTTTGTTAGCATTATCATCCCCATTACATTTAGCATTTTGCTTTTCACATGTTAACTCTGTACCCTGATAACCTTGTGAATTTTAAAGTTTTGCTAATGCAATAGGCAGAGAATGCAGTAGAGAGTGCTCAGATAAAATAGGATATGTTTTGTCTTCCATTCACTAATACAGAGTGTATCAGATCTTGAATTAATTGGGCAAAGTCTTCTAAGACAATCACGTAACAGTGTGGAGAATGGACAGTCTTGTCTGGTCCATTTCCCTGACAACAGAATGAAATATCCACTGGTTCTAGCTGGGTCCAGTTCTAAAGTGGTTTGTTATTTCAGTGAGTGAAGCAAAGATTTTCAGAAGTGATGCCAGGTGCCTAACCGGAGACACCCCATTGAATGGAACCTGCTCGTTCATACACTTTAACAGTGTAGCACCAGACTGGCTCCTGCAATAGGTGGGTGGGGGAATTTTTAATAAAGTGGTCTCCACAGAGAATAAAATGTACTGTTTATATAATTACATCAGGATAGAGTTTGAGGTTCCAAGCGCCTTCACCAAATCTGGCCCTTTAAGCAGAGGGGGTATTTTTTGTTCTTACATCAGCTTATTTTATAGCCACTCTAAGAAAGAAAATCCCATCAGGGGCTGGTCCCCTTCCCCACCTTAATCTTCAATTCTTTGAGCCCTCAGCCCAAGGGGGAGAGGCACCCTGGGGCCATGCCCTGTTTCTCAGCTTTTGGGAGCCACCAGTCAAAGGCAGAGATGCCCTGGGGACAAATTGCTCTGTGTTTCAGAAGTAGGTTAAGAAATGAACCCTTTTATCTTACATTTCCCAGTTGTGAACAAGTGTCAACGTCCCCCATGTGGAGTAGATATAGGAAAAAGATAGATTCTGAGTCACAGCTCAGGTAGTGGCGGCATCCCTGAGACCCATGCTGCTGTCTCATTCCCATCCACCTTGTTGCTTCCCATCCTCCAGCTAGCCTCATTCTCATATCTCACTACCACCATCCACCTTGCATCTTCCTCTAGCTCACCATCCCCAATTCCTCCTCCCCAGCCACCAGGGTCTATTCCTGTATCCTAACCCCTACATCCCAAAGATCCCCTGTGTCCCATCCACTATGCCCCTACACTCCCTAAACACCCGTTCCCTATGGCCAGGAGTATTCTTTTTGGCCCTGTCCCTTCAGTCAGCCTTATGGACCTCCATCACTAGGACTCTCCACTGTTGATCACTTGCAAGTGCCACCTTCCTGCCCCTGCAGAGCACAGGATGGGCACCACAGACCTCAGCACTGAGCTCCTGTGCCAGCACAGCTTTCCCTTTCTCTCCATATTTATTGGTCACAACATCGCTCAACAATTTCCATCCCACCATCAACCTCATTCTGGACCAGTCCACACAAGAGATCCATTTCTGGACATGACAATGCTAATAAGCGATGGTCACATAAACACCACCCTATACCAGAAACCAACTGACCGCTATACTTACCTACATGCCTCCAACTTTCATCCAGACCACATCACATGATCCGTTGTCTACAGCCAAGCTCTAAGATACAACCACATTTGCTCCAATCCCTCAGACAGAGACAAACACTTACATGATCTCTACCAAGTGTTTTCAAAACTACAATACCCACCTGCTGAAGTGAAGAAACAGATTGACAGAGCCAGAAGAATACCTAGAAGTCACCTACTCCAGGACAGGCCCAATAAAGAAAGTAACAGAACGCAACTAACTGTCACCTTCAGCCCCCAACTAAAACCTCTCCAGTGCGTAATCAAGGATCTACAACCTACCCTGAAGGATGATCCCTCACTCACAGATTCTGGGAGACAGGCTAGTCCTCACTTACAGACAGCCCCCCAACCTGAAGCAAATACTCACCAGCAACCACACACACCACACAACAAAAACACTAACCCAGGAACCTATCCTTGTAACAAAGCCCGTTGCCAACTCTGTCCAAATATCTATTCAAGGGACATCATAGGATCTAATCACATCAGCCACACCATCAGAGGCTCGTTCACCTGCACATCTACCAATGTGATACATGCCATCATGTGCCAGCAATGCCTCTCTGCCATGTAGATTGGTGAAACCGGACAGTCTGTATGCAAAAGAATATATGGATGCAAATCAGATGTCAAGAATTATAACATTCAAAAACCAGTCAGAGAACACTTCAGCCTCCCTGGTCACTCAATTACAGACCTCAAAGTCACAATAGTCCAACAAAAAAACCTTCAAAAACAGATCCAATGAGAAACTGCAGAAATGGAATTAATTTACAAACTGGACACCATTAAATTAGGCTTGAATAAAGACTGGGATTGGATGGATCTTTACACAAAGTAAAAACTATTTCCCCATGTTAATTTTCCCCCTATTGTTACTCACACCTTCTTGTCAACTGTTGGAAATGGGCCATCCTGATTATCACTACAAAAGTTTTTTTCTCCTGCTGATAATATCCCACTTTAATTGATAACTCTCATTATAGTTGGTATGGCAACACCATATGTTCTGTTTTTATGCTCTGTGTATATATATATCTTCCTACTGTATTTTCTACTGCACGCATCCGATGAAGTGGGTTTTAACCCATGAAAGCTTATGCCCAAATAAATTTGTTAGTCTCTAAGGTGCCACAAGTACTCCTCATTCTTTCAACATAACTGAGTGTCTTTTCTATGTACAATGTAAAATATTCATTAGCTGTCTCCTCCGTGAGGATTCTGCCACCTTACTGATGGTGTCTGCATAGGCAGACCCTGCATCGCTGCATGGTAACAGATTCCTGCTGTCAGTTATGTTCCTCATGCGGACTGCTTCAGATTACAAACACCACATGCCTCCTCGGTAGGAAGGGCTGAAAACCATCACATGGAAAGTACAGAAGCAGCAATAGCTGCAGAGACCCTCTCACTGAGATAGGGCTGCACATGGGAGGAAGATGAGGTCTGATGTTTCAAACTCAAATGATCAAGGAACCTACCACTGAGAAAATTCTTCAGATATGTACAGTCACCTCAGTTAAACCTCACTTACACCTCTACAGTGTTCGCTTCAGTGGGCACTACCAGAGCCAACAGGAGGGGGTCTCCTGTCTGCATAGGTGATGCACCTCCCTGAGAGGCAGTAGCTAGTTCAATGAAAAAATTCTTCTTTGATCTAGTGGTGTTTATACCAGGGGTTAAGTCGGAGGAGCCCCTTCTCTCTGAGGTGTGGATTTTTCACACGCCTGTGAGATGTAGCTATGCTGACATAACTTCCCAGTGCAGACCAGCCCTAACTCCTTTCAACCAACGGAACAGCATCATGATTAAGTGGAGGGGGAAGGGCAAATAGCTCTGATTTTACAAATGATGCTACTTAAGATTGACCCAATCCAATTACATATGATTAATAACTTTGCTTGATTACTATCTAATTCCTTTAAATGTAAGGTACCTATGGAAATTTTGAAATGTTTTTACATTGAGATCATTTGAGCCAAAAAATTAGACAAGCTGAATTACAAAATAATGTTGGTTAGATTCCGAGTTACACTGCCTATCTTTAAGCCACCTGGACTCAACCAGGGAACCCAGTCCATAGTGTAAATCAACGCAGTCCTTGGGATTGCTCTAATTTACATAAGCTTTGAATGAGCCTCTGCTGGTCCAATGTCCATGGTGGATAGAGTGCTCTACCAACAATCTCTCCCTCCTCCAATACACCTTTAGCATATCCTGTGCCAGAAATTGCAAAAGTGGAGGCACTGTATGGACATTATTCCAAACTTCTGCCACTGTGAGAATCCCACCCTCTATTGTGAGAAATCCAGCTGCTTTCCCCACCCCCATAGGCTGTTGGAACAACATAAAGGGACTGGAATGCAGCCAACCCAGTTTTAAAAACCTAGAAAGTTACTTGTATTCTGAAGAACAACTGAGTGAAATTTGGAATCTTAATTCACTGTGTGAAACCATAATTTTAGTCCTGATTTCAGTGAAAATCTCAGCCTTAACAAGGGAGGCACCAACCTGTTCATGGGTGTCTAGCAGTTAGAGCTAGAAACAGGTGTCCAGACTCTTGGGTTCTGTTCCCATCTATGCTATTGGCTTGCAGGGCAAGCCATTTAACCTCTCTACTGAGTTTGTAAAATTGGCTTCCTAAACAATAAATTAAGTCTGGTATCTTTCATGCCTTTAAGATTGCACAAAAGCAACACTCAGATGGGTTGAAAGAACTCTGTAGCATGCACGACAGTGAAGGAAGCCAAATGGAGGATATTTACATTACAAACGGGCTCCAAAGAAATCATGATATTGCATGGGGACAACAATCCTAACATGAACTGACATTCAAACCCAGAAATATATAATTAATAATAGAATGTTGCCAAGTCCAGATGAGCTACTTGTATCAAAAACAGTAGTTCTCACCCAGGGGGTCATGACCCCGGGGGGGTGGGGGTTACAAAATGTAATCAGTGGGGTTGCAAGGCACTGAAAATTTTCTGACAATCTAAACTAAAGTTTGCTGCACACCCTCTCTTTTCAAAGTCCTTTCTATTAGCCCCTCAAAACATGAGTTATATTGGCTCATTGTTAGACTTTTTTACTTTTATTGCAAATATAAAGGGCTTGTGAAAAGTTTTTATTTCATATAAAGGGTTGCCAGCCTGATAAGGTTGAGAAATACTGGTATAAAAACCTATTTTCTGTTTTAAATAGGAATTGGGGAAAAACTGCAAGGGAATCCAACCACTACATAGGAAACTATCCAATGAATGATCAGATCCTTCTGGCTGTAGGGTGACCAGATGTCCTGATTTTATAGGGACAGTCCCAATTTTGGGGTCTCTTTCTTATATAGGCTCCTATTACCCCCACCCTCAACTCGATTTTTCACATTTGCTGTCTGGTCACCCTATCTGGCTGAAATGGAGCAAACGCTGCAAATTGTCAGCGGCAGAAGTCACTAGCGATTAGTAAATTATTTTAATCTCAAGACTGAAGAAATGTGACAGCACAGATTGTGAGACTTTGTAGCTTTAGCTCCCCCCTTCCAATCACTTTAGCTATGTTATTTCAGAGGTGTCTCACCAAATGGTCTATGTAAGACACTATGGGAATTGATCATTCCTCTGTGGTTGGCATTGTAAATATTTCCAAGGATGATGTACACCAGAACTAAAACCAACACAGACACAGATGACTCATGGGATGGATAATAGGTTTGTGAAGCCTTCTGGCTCTAAATCTGTGGGTTTTAATCCAGCCTAAGTCAATAGTGAGTGAAAGTTGTATCATCTGATGTCTTTGGTATCCTATGTGAAGTGAGTTTAGAGGTCTTAGCCTGGTTGTCAAGTATCTACATTTCAAAAGCAACCTCTTCAATTGGCAGCTTTGGTGGTAGCCTCACTAGAGGCATAATGGATTTAACAGACCAAGCACAGTGAATGTCCCTCTGGAAACCATCCCTTTATATCAGGGCAGTGGTGCTGGAACAATTTGTATAGTGGGGGTGTTGAGAGCTATTGAACCAAACTGTAAATCATATATATGATGACACCACTTCAAGCCAGGGGGTGCTGCTGCACCCCCAGCACCCCTAGTTTCAGCACCTATGCATCATTGGTGGCGCATTGTACCAATGTCCTGGGCCTATTTTAATAAATAGGTTATTTAGTTACACTCTGAAGGAAGTGGGTTAATGTCTCCATGCTTATTTAGTCAATACGTTTAACCAAACACCATTTGTTTTAAAAGAAAAATCCCATGAAATATTTTAGGGAAAGTTACCATGCCATGCAATATATTCAGTATTGCCATGTAACAAGTGAATGAAAGTTCTGTGGTCTTAGCTCAAGAAGCAGACTGCAGTTCAGGGAACTAAGTCATGCAACGAAACTCAGAGACCACTGTTTTGGGAAAGCAAAATATTTGGCTATCTGTAGCTCAAACCTTTTGCAATATCCAGCAGGGAAGTTATCAAGAACAGTTTGGCAGTTTCAAGGCAAAAACATTAATTTGAGAGCAAGTTGATGAAAAATTAATTTGAACGAGGGTGTTATTTTGATGGCTTGCTGCCAAACGCAGTGTTCAACAATCAGATCAAAATCAGACTGTCAGCCTCCTGAATTCTTGTGTAAATTACTTAAACAAGACTTGGGTTGAAATCCTGGTCCCATTAAAAACAATGGCAAAACTCATTAACATGACTGGAGTCAGGCTTTTACCCTTGCTGAGAGAGAGAGACAAAAAATACTATAACCATATCACTGCTAAAAGTGATACAAATATTTTAACTAGAAAAGCATCAGACTAGGAAAAATCATGATGCACAATTATCCAGAAACAAATCTTATGGGTGAGACCATTGGCATTGGGCTTTTAATGCAGCACACACAGGATGCTAAAGTGTTTTACTTTTAGATCCCTAAAGCTATTTCAGGTTGGCTTGTTCCTATTTCCATCTTTCTCCACTCAAACTTTTATTCAAGGTCAGAGTGAAGTCTTAATTTTATTTTAACCAAATCCATTAACACAGGGCTATAATTGAACTTATTTTCTCAAACCCATTGTGGTCTCTGGTCTTTCAGGTTGCTTGACTAGAAATTCAAGAGAACGTACTGTACCCACAGTAAGCACCTCCAGAAATACAGACAGAAGGATTGTTTAAGTGCAAAGGAAAAAAGTGCTCTAATCATTTTTGGCTTGCTTTAATTTTGCAACATTTCTGTATCTGTCTTGCATCCTCCCAGGTTTCTTATTAACATGGGGTTTTCTCCTGCCCATCTCCTTTCCAGGCAATTGTAATTTTCATTTCCATCTCGGAGATTTATTCAGCACTCCCCAGGGTGGGTAAATTACTTTCTATGCGTTCACACACAAACAAAAACGAGAGCTGTCAACCTAATCTCAAAACAAGATTGAGACAAACAGTTTGAATTTGTAGTTACTGCTCAAGGTTAAGTGACAGAAGCATATTTAGCTCATCAGCTTCAGTTTGCAAAACACAGCTATGATTTAGTTTTCAAACATGAAAATAATTCATGAAATTAAAAATGTGAGCAGCCATGAAAGGCCACGTGATTCACCCAGTTTGACTTTCTGCAGGTTTCTCCCTTGTTCATTAATTGGATTTGCTCTTGATTACCTCCAGAGAAGAGCCTCAGCCACTTCCCATTGTAATCTATTGAAACGTTCAATTGTTTTAACTGCTAAGAACTTGAACTATAGAATAATTAGCTTCGAATCAGTGCTTCTCGACTAATCAGCTTCTGGAATTCAGTAGTCCCCTTGCATCATTTATACCTCTTTAAAGATATTTATAGGTGGCCTTTGTATTTGCATTACAGTCTTCTCTTTGCAGAATAAAAAGTTTCAAGAATGATGTAAACCTCTTTGTAAATCTTGTGTCTTAATAACAGTAACTTAAAGTTTAGAAGACTAACAGACGTTTTGGAGCATGAGCTTTCGTGTGTAAATACCCACTTTGTCAGATGGATGTAGTGGAAATTTCCAGGGGCAGGTATATATATACAAGCAAGCTAGAGATAATTAGGTTAGTTCAATCAGGGAGGATGAGGCCCTGTTCTAGAAGCTGATGTGTGAAAACCAAGAGAGGAGAAACTGGTTTTGTAGTTGGCAAGCCATTCACAGTCTTTGTTTAATCCTGAGCTAATGGTGTCAAATTTGCAGATGAACTGAAGCTCAGCAGTTTGTCTTTGAAGTCTGGTCCTGAAGTTTTTTTGCTGCAGGATGGCCACCTTAAGGTCTGCTATAGCTATACACACAAACACACACACACATACACGCCCCTGGAAATTTCCACTACATGCATCTGACGAAAGTGGGTATTCACCCACGAAAGCTCATGCTCCAAAACATCTGTTAGTCTATAAGGTGCCACAGGATTCTTTGCTGCTTTTACAGATCCAGACTAACACGGCTACCCCTCTGATACTTAAAGTTTAGAATTTACAGAGTAGAGCCAGAACACCCTGAGAGGCAAGATTACCAGATTATACCGGGGTGTACAAGCTACGGCCCGTGGGCTGGATCCAGCCCACAGGATTGCCTGCCCTCCCCGCCCCCCCATGGTGCCGTGGGCCCTGCGCCGCTCCCAGAAGTGGTCGGCACCATGTTCCTGTGGCCCCTGGTGGGGGGGTTGGGGGGGAAGAGGGGAGGGGCAGAAGTCTCTGTGTGCTGCCCTTGCCTCCAGGCACCGCCCCCCACAGCTCCCATTGGCTGAGAATGGGGAACTGTGGCCAATGGGAGCTTTGGGGGAGATATCCACAGAAAAGAGCAGCACGCAGAGTCCTCTGCACCCCCCACCTCCCAGGGGCCGCAGGGTCATGGTGCCGACTTCTTCCGGGAGCCGTGTGGGCCCAGGGCAGGCAGGGAGTCTGCCTTGGCCCAGGTGAGCGCTATTGTCACCCCAGTGCTGCTTCAGGTAAGGAGCGCTGGGTTAGAGCCTGAACCCCTCCTGCACCACGTACCCTAACTCCCTGCCCTAAGCCTCTTCCTGCATGCCTCCTGCACCCCAGCTCCATTCCCTGAGCCCCTCTCATACACCCTGCACCCCTCCTCTGCCCCAACCCCCTTGCCCTAAGTCCCTTCCTGCACACTGCACCGCCTCCCACACACTGCACTCCCTCCTGCACCCCAATCCCCTGGCCTAGCCCTGAATGCAATTTCCCCACCCAAATGTGGCCCTCTGGCCAAAAAGTTTGCACATCCTTGGATTATACAATCCAATAAATCTGGGTTTTGTCAGTGCTTAGATGGAAGTCAGAGAAACAAAGGACCAATTACTACTGACACATTGTTTGGGCCATTTAAAACTAGCCTGGAGTATATAAAGTAGAACATTCTTTCACTAAATGCACAATAGCTCATGTCTTTGGCAATACAGTCATTACAGTATCATGAAAAGCATCATATACCATCAAATTCAATTCCAGAACAGCACAGTGTGGTGCAGATCCTCAGCAAAATATCAAGAAAATGATAAGCAATAGAATGTGAAGTAAATACCTACTGTGTTTTGCCAATGAGTCAATAAAAGTATTTGATCAAATTATGAGGGTAATTGAGTTTTGACTACTAGTCTGTCTGTTAAAGGACCAGCTTTATGAACAGATCCAGCCTTGAATATGATTAGCAATGCTATACTGTGTGTGTGTGTGAGAGAGAGAATGTGTGTACACACAATGTAGTTAATTATACACATAAATAATAACTATTAACTAACAGCAGTTTAATATTCAATATTTTATCCAGCGATCTCAAAACATTTTTCAGATGGATGAATCAAGGAATAGATGGGTTAAGTAATAGTCAGTTGCAAACCAAACAACAGAATGCAAGAAACTTGACTCTGACTTTGCTTTAGCCAGTAGACACTTAGACTATAATTTTTTCCTCGGTACTTTTCTTTGTCTTTTGAACTCTTGGAAATAATTTCAACAATTTATGCAAGCCATTTTTCTATAAGGAGTTTGGGAAACTAATCAACTCCTCATGATTAGGAGGATTGATTGTTTTTACAAGACCATCTTAATTTGCATTATGACAAAGCCTGTTTTGGTGAAAGACTGCAGTGAAAAACTAGAGAAAAAATCTGAAATCTTGAAGAAAATGTAAGGACAGTCTAGGTTATGAGATCAGTTGAAAATAAAAATTTTCTAAATTAGGGGACATCATTATGAAAGGCCTACTTCTTATGGATTCATAGACTCTAGGGCTGGAAGGGACCTCAGGAGGTTGTTGAGTCCACTCCCCTGCACTCATGGCAGGACCAAATACTGTCTAGACCATCCCTGATAGACATTTATCTAACCTACTCTTAAATATCTCCAGAGATGGAGATTCCACAACCTCCCTAAGCAGTTTATTCCAGTGTTTAACCACCCTGACAGGAACTTTTTCCTAATGTCCAACCTAAATCTCCCTTGCTGCAGTTTAAGCCCATTGCTTCTTGTTCTATCCTTAGAGGCTAAGGTGAACAAGTTTTCTCCCTCCTCCTGATGACACCCTTTTAGATACCTGAAAACTGCTATCATGTCCCCTCTCAGTCTTCTCTTTTCCAAACTAAACAAAGCCTCTTTCAGTCTTCCTTCATAGGTCATGTTCTCTAGACCTTTAAACATTCTGTTGCTCTTCTCTGGACCCTCTCCAATTTCTCCAATTCTTTCTTGAAATGCGGTGCCCAGAACTGGATACAATACTCCAGTTGAGGCCTAACCAGCACAGAGTAGAGCGGAAGCATGACTTCTCGTGTCTTGTTTACAACACACCTTTTAATGCATCCCAGAATCATGTTTGCTTTTTTTGCAACAGCATTCACATTGTTGACTCATATTTAGCTTGTGGTCCACTATAACCCCTCGATCCCTTTCTGCCGTACTCCTTCCTAGACAGTCTCTTCCCATTCTGTACATGTGAAACTGATTGTTCCTTCCTAAGAGGAGCACTTTGCATTTGTCTTTGTTAAACTTAATCCTGTTTACCTCAGACCATTTCTCCAATTTGTCCAGATTGTTTTGAATTATGACCCTATCCTCCAAAGCTGCTGCAATCCCTCCCAGATTGGTATCATCTGCAAACTTAATAAGTGTACTTTCTATGCCAATATCTAAGTCGTTGATGAAGATATTGAACAGAGCCGGTCCCAAAACAGACCCCTGCGGAACCCTACCTGTTATATCTTTCCAGCAGGACTGGGAACCATTAATAACTACTCTGAGTACGGTTATCCAGCCAGTTATGCACCCACTATATAGTAGCCCCATCTAAGTTGTATATGACTAGTTTACTGATAAGAATATCATGCAGGACTGTATCTTTCTTCTTCTAAGTTCACCATTTCAAAAAGCATGGTTTGAAAGGGCTGCAGTCAAGGTCACAAGAAGCCTTGAATTAATACATTAAGATTTTGCAATTAAAACTTGAAGGTTTTAGCCTCAAAACCAACCAGGTGTGGCACTTGGTGGTTAAACTGATGCAATCCTGTATATCCTCTAGCAAGCTCTTTCTAGGCAGGAAAGGCAAAGAGAGGCTCCCCTACGTCAGGGAAATTCTCAGGAGGGAGTTTCTGACCACTATTCTAAGATGGTGCAAAGGGGCTGAAGAACTGAGGTAAATAACTAGCATCTTCAACTCCAGCTCAGCCAGAGATCTCCCTAGATCAAACACTTGCATGATGGAGCATGACACCATGCATTTGCTTTTATGTAAAATCAGTCCTTTTTGGAGAGCTGCTTCTACTTCAGTTGTTCCAAAATCATAAGCAGAAACAGAGGCACTATTCACAGGACTTCTAGCAAGAAGCTTTACTGTACCCATCCAAATGCTAATTGAGCACTTGCATTATATATAGAGAGTGCAATAGATTGTATAGTTCTCTGGCAACAGAAGAAAAAAATAATGCTTAGGACTTATCCATACCTATTCAAGTGATTTACAAAAGAAGATCAGTATCAATATCCCTATTTTATAGTTAGGGAAACAAACACACAGGTGTGAAAAGACATGCACGAAGTCATTTAGCAAACCAGCAGCAGACAAGAATAGATGCCTGGCTCCCAGTCCAGTACTCTATCTATGAGACTATGCTGTGGAACTTAAAATATTTATCAAGTGTAACAGAACTTAGAAAACTGCAAAGTACTATAGGTAGGCTAAATATTATTACTAACCAGATAATCCAAGACAATTCATTCTTTCCTTAGTGTCTAGAGAGCATCTCATAAATGCTGTTGAGAGTGTCGATTGTGTGAACTGTAGGCAGGGTCCCAACCTGTTGATCACACAGCAGGTTATTCTTTTACTACTCTTGCCTTGGTCTGAATTTGCTGTAAAACAATTAAACACATCCTAGGTGCCTCAAAAATGCAACAAGCTTCCTCTTGTTGGGAAAAAGCCAAGGGCCACGTGGAGAATGTAATTGACACAGTAGTTTGCTATTTAAATTACATGGATAGCAGGGAATCAGGACAGAGCTAGCCAGGAGATGAAATGGTTTCTGGCTATTGTTCACAAAAAAAAAAAAAAAAAAAAAAAAAAAGTTACTGCTTGCTGCAGAATTGGGCAGGGGAGCAAAACCATCATTTAGACTCCAGTTTATCCATGTGGAGGGGAGAGAAATTAACAGCTCTTAGGGGGTTTTATCACCTGCAAATTATCATCTATGTTGAATTCACTGGTGTTTGAAATATGAATTAGTTGCCTAAAAATATGCCTGGCTGTGAATGGCCAAAATAACAGTGGAGTTAGAGGGAAAGAAACAGAACCCTGAAAGGGAGCAGAGACAGTGGAGTAGAGAGGAAAACAAATCAGTTGTGTTGTAGATGCTCACTACATATATCAGCTTTACAGGGCGTTATGCTGGATTAAACATTCCCCACGTACGGGACACTAGGGCACCACCAGGCTCCCTGTCAGAGCAAGAAGAGGAAGTTCCTTTATTTTTTGACAGCAGCTCTGCAAAGAAATGTCTCCAAAATGAGAATCAAACCCTGATTTCCAATATAACAATGCAGAACACTAACAAGAAAGAAAACAGACAATCTGACGTGTGTATTAACCTATGTGTCCTTTCCCCACACCTGTCTGCGTGCCCTTTTAAGCTGACCCATGTTACCACACCTCCACCATCTCAAAACTCTCTTTTTTCTGGCAGCCCATAGTTTATAATCATATGTGAAAAACAAACCTTACATTGAAACACAATGCGTTTCAGATATTCCCAGTCATCATGCTCATTGTCTTTGCTTTCACCTATCACGTCTCCTCCATTCGTTATCTACATATTTTTTTTTGGCTTACTGTATGTATTGTATGCAGTTTTGGGCAGGAATCCCATTTTTATTATTTATACCTTTATAGAAACCAGAGGCCCCAATCAGGATTGATGCCATGCAAAAGCCATAAAAATCACTGCCCTGAGTACTGTCATAAACAGATAGTTAAGGGTTAATGCCTCTTTTACCTGTAAAGGGTTAAGAAGCTCAGTAAACCTGGCTGACATCTGACCAGAGGACCAATAAGGGGACAAGATACTTTCAAATCTTGATTGGGGGAAGTCTTTTGTTTGTTCTCTTTGTTTTGGGGGTTGTTCGCTCTTGGGACTAAGAGGGACCAGACGTCAATCCAGGCTCTCTAAATCTTTCTGAATCAGCCTTTCATGTTTCAAACTTGTAAGTAACAGCCAGGCAAGGTATGTTAGTCTTATTTTTGTTTTCTCAACTTGTAAATGTTCCTTTTTGCTGAGAGGATTTTACCTCTGTTTGCTGTAACTTTGAACCTAAGGCTAGAGGGGGCTATATGAATCTGATTACCCTGTGAAGTATTTTCCATCCTGATTTTACAGAGATGATTTTTACCTTTCTTTCTTTAATTACAAGCTTTCTTTTTAAGAACCTGATTGATTTTTCCTTGTTTTAAGATCCAGGGGGATTGGATCTGGACTCACTAGGGATTGGTGA
Source organism: Gopherus evgoodei (assembly GCF_007399415.2). Taxonomy (NCBI): domain Eukaryota; kingdom Metazoa; phylum Chordata; order Testudines; family Testudinidae; genus Gopherus; species Gopherus evgoodei. The sequence continues at coordinate 150,776,629 of NC_044323.1, forward strand.
GGGGAAGGAGGGGGGGAAGGTTAAATTCTCCTTGTGTTAAGATCCAAGGGGTTGGATTGATGTTCACCAGGAACTTGGTGAAAAAGCCTCTCAAGGCTGCCAGGGAGGGGAAGGTTTTGGGGGGGACAGAAAGTGTTCCAGACAGTGAAATTTCTGGATGGTGGCAGTGTTACCAGATCTAAGCTAGTAATTAAGCTTAGAAGTGTCCACGCAGGTCCCCACATCTGTACCCTAAGGTTTAGAGTAGAGGAGGAACCTTGACAAGTACTTACACTGTAATTAGACAAAAGACAATCCAAAGGTGGAGTAGGTTATGTCATGCAACATACAGGCAAAGTCTTTAGGGTGCTGGTATGTTACTTTCTTTTCTTTTATAATTACCATTATGGGATTGGGTGAGGGAAAGTAAATAGGAGCAAAGGAGAGGGAAGAAGAAAGACAGGAAAGACACTGAAGAGGGAAGGGAGAAGGAAGAAGGTTCAGTTTGTTTTGTAATGTACCATTTGTGTCTATGACATTGGGATAGCACCGTCTGCATTTATGTAAAGTAAACAAATAAAAATAGACCTGTAATATTCTGGGCAGCATATGCTGTTTGTTCTCTTCCACTGGTATATATTGTAGGCAGCATCTCTGCACCTAAGAAATGAATTATATAGGTTAGACAAATAACAGTGTTCACTGACAAGATGCACAGCTTCTTTAAAAAAAAACAACCAACAAACAAAAAAACACAGCTTTGCCACAACAAACAACAGCATTTCTCCCAAGATCTAACCACACAGAACTGGCAAGACTACCAGCAAAATTTGCCTCTAGAGAGCAGAAAAACAGAAGACGAAAGTGTTGAGGACATTGCATGCAGTCTGAACTCGCTGTACCTTTGCAAGTTAGAAGGAACTGATGGGAGTTAAGAAAGACCACAATCAGGGCAGTCCTTAGGATTTATGGTGCCCTAGGCGGTATTATTAAATTGGTGCCCTTGTGCCTGTCTTGCTCTTACCAACACCAACAAGCTTACAGTATTGGAAAACTTGCCACATGCATGTTATTAAAACCAGTTTAACTTAATTAAGCACACTGTAATGCTGATGGACTAGCACTAAAGAAGTAGCACTATAGAAAAAATTCTGATTTGATTGAATGATGTAAATAATATAATTTTTTTAATTTGTCAACATTTTATTGGAAATGTATATGAAGAAGTATTGAAACAAGGATTTGTTTTTAATTAAAAGCAATCTTTCTGGCATTTTGGCTGCAAAATCAGTAATAATGTCATCATATGACAAAGACAAAGTGATGTCTTGTTCAATTGCAAGAATAGCAAGACCAATCAAGTGTTCCTGACTCCTTGTAGAGCAGAGATAGTTTTTAATGAGCTTTAGTTTTGAGAAACTCCGTACTCCTGATGCTACTGTTACAGGAATTGTCAGTAGAATACGAGTGGCAATGTATACATTAGGATATATGTCAACAAGTTTGCTGGTATGAATAAACTGTACAATGTCTATCATCAATTTTGCATGTGGCAACATTGATGACAGTGTCCTCAATTCTTCATACAGTCCAAGTCTATTTAAATCAAAACGATAGCCGTGCTTCAGGAGGCTCTCTAGGTCAGGGGTCCCCAATGTGGTGCCCGAGGGTGCCATGGCATCCACAGGGGCCTCTCAGTGCACCTGCGTACTGGCCAGCAGACAAGCATACGCCGAAATGCCACCAAAATTTGGCAGCATTTCGGCAGCGACGCCTCTGGATGACACCGCTTGCCGCCGACAAGCAGTGTCATCCGGAGGCGTCGCCACTGAAATGCCGCCGAATTTTGGCGGCATTTCAGCAGATGCTCGTCCACTGCCACAGTGACTAGATGAAAAAGGTTGGGGACCACTGTTCTAGGTTCTTGCACTTTGTCATTAGTTGCTCTTGTTTTTCTATTTCGTTGAATTTAGTCCTGCTCAGCCCGCTACCAGCTGAGTGAATGGAACCCCAGGCCTACAGCAGGTTGAGTGGCTCAGCTAGGGTATCAGCTGCTGGCCTGCTCAGCCCACTGCCAGCCTGATGTTCCTTGGGGGTCCCCAGGCCAGCAGTGGGTGCTGAGTGGGGCCAATGGCCAGGACCCCGGGTGGCAATGGGGCAGCAGCCGGAACCCCAGAGCAGTGGCGGGCTGAGCTGCTCAGCCCGCCACTGCGTGCCATCAAAAATCAGCTCGTGTGCCACCTTTGGCACATGTGCTGTAGGTTGCCGACCCCTGTTCTATACATTAGTAAGGAGATGAGCATATTACAGTTGTTGGAGGGCTCTATTTAGCAGTAATAGGGCTATAGGAAAGTCAGTCAACATTTTTTTGTTTCTCTGATGAAAACTGGCCCACTTCCTTCCCCATACCAAACTTGTCACAAATAATTGTCAACAACTTAATTTTCGGTTTTTGGCTAAGATATTGATTTTTTAAAAAAAATTGAAATTGAATTCAGGATTGTTAGCAAGCATTTTTGGCGAACACAGTTGTTAAATGACAATCTAAATGGCAACGCAGTACTGCTTTCATGTTTGGCTCACCCCCTAGCCTGCTGGTCCAACAGCTGCAGTAGAGGAGGAGATAGATTTTGGGATCCTGCAGTTTTACACCTATCTCTTGGGGTGCTGAGTGGCAACAGCAGCAGCAAGCCCTCAGGTCCAATCACACGCCGATGAGCACCACCGCCAGCCCCACAGACCATGGTGAAGTTAGCACAGCATCTGATCTCAGGGATGGGGCACCCATGGAGCCACAGCAGCTCATCCTGCCCTGTGCAGCTCCCCCCGGATGAGATGGATCGCTGCCAGCCCGAGGGAGAGACTTGCTCCCCAGCTAGGGTGACCAGATCCAGATGTCCTGATTTTACAGGGCCAGTCCAGATATTTGGGGCTTTGTCTTATATAGGTAACAATTACCCCCACCTAGGGTGACCAGACAGCAAATGTGAAAAATCGGGATGGAGGTGGAGGGGAATAGGAGCCTATATAAGAAAAAGACCCAAAAATCGGGACTGTGCCTATAAAATTGGGACATCTGTTCACCCTACAGGTGAGTTCCTTCCCCCACCCCTTCTCAGAGACCCCAGCAGCCAATCCCGTCCCTCAGACTGTGCAGCATTCGCCTCTCTCTAGGACTCAGCAGCCCTGCTCTTACATGCTCCACTGCTTCTGGTCTGTCCTGGCTCCCAGCAGAGTGGTGCCCCCATACCTAGTGGTGCCCTAGGCGGCTGCCTGTTCTGCCTATGGCTAAGAACGGCCTTGACCACAACCCCTTTTAGACCTCAGAATCTACAATGGGAAGGGATGAGTGTGTCCAATGGACACTGCTCCCCAAAGATTCTGGGATCTCAGTGCAGGCTTCTTGATCCCACAAGCAGATACACACAGAAGCCACTCAAAGAAGAACTCTTAGACCGTAAAATCATTTTGTTGCTGCTGTTCAAGTCTCCATATTGACTTTTCTAAGCAAGTTCCCCCCCAAAAACACATACAAATAGATGGATAACAACATAATCACAAGGATCTTGCAGAGTTTGCTCTGGCAGGAATGGCACTGTTGATGTGAAATGTGCCTATTATTTTTTGTGACAAATTACTACACATGTTACCACTGCAAGTTCCACAATAGGAACCGTTTAAGAAAAAAATATTTGACTAACACATGGATTAAAGAAGTTATATTTACACAATCCATACCGACTAGCAAGCTTTTTCTAGGAATAAGAAGTCCAACAATACAGTAGTGTCAATTTTAGCAGGAAAGAGCTTTTATTAAGGGTTAAGCATTAACAACAGCTGAGCTTGTCCTGCTGTGACAGCATCCGAAATGTTGAACTTAGAACCATAACATGCACCCTTAGGAAAGACTTATAAGCCGAGAGTCCCAGCTTTTTCAAACCATGATTGCACATTCAGCATTCATAACTGTAACTCCTCAGATGTGTCCCAGAATTCTTTGCACTGATTCCCACAGCACTGCGGACATAGCCATGTCGGTAGATCTTGACAAGAAGTGCTGTGGGAAGCAGTACATTGGCATATAATGCAGTAAGTTCAGGGTCTGGAAATGACTCTTGCAAACAGCTGAGACAAATCCACTGCATCTCAAGCTCAGAGACATGGAGTAACAGAGTGCTAGGAACTCTTTGTCACAAAAAACGAACAACCGTCCCACCCCCCACATTGTTGGGAACCACTGCCCCTAGAGAAGCCCTCATAAACCAGCTGTCACCAATGAGTATCAAAGTTTTGCTTAGATTTATTTCTGCCTCCTGATCCCACGCAAGAAAACCTGTACGGATCCCTGTGCAGTGTTCAACTACCATTCCCACATTGTGACTAGACCCCCACACCTTGGATACAGGAAAAACCAGGACTATCTGCAATAGTCCTGTGGTAGGTTGCTGTCCACTTCATTCTCCTTGACTCCCAGACTCCCTCCAGAGCTGTGTTCCCAAGAACTTCTTGGTCACACTGTCCCCTAGGATCCCTGGGGTGTGTGTGCACACCTATGCTGAACATACACTCATAAGCTGTACGTCTATGCCACTGAATCTCTGAAGGGCTGGAGAAGTGATTTCTCTCTTCCCAACCTCACACCTGGACCTTCCAGTCTCTGCCTGGCTGCACAGAGAGACCTTGAAAAGGAGAAGAGGAGGGAAAACAAGGTCACGGTGGCTGTTCCCCTCTCCTTTCTAATGTCAGGAGAAGATCCACACACAGAGGATAGCTGTTGAACCCAAATTCAGAGGCAGGGGGTGGAACAATAATGACTGGGGGCCACAAAACGAATGGGAGTAACTGATGTGCTGGCCAAAATTCTGATTCCCATCAGTCACTCTGCAGCAACTGCTCCACCCCACAGAGAAATCCAGTAGAAGCCACCATGGCTTTCAAACAATTCCATAAACAGACAGTTTGCCTGCTGCTGCTTCTGCTGAAGCATCACCACAACAATGCGTTGGGAGAAGACCGATCTGCTAATGTGCTTTTAATCACCCAGGAACAAAGCATGTCACAGCTGGGTATTAGCTTAGCAACATCTAAGGCCATGTCTACACTACAGCATAAAATCGAAATTATTAAAACTGGTTTTATAAAACTGGTTTTATAAAATCGATTTTACGCGTCCACACTAGGGCACATTAATTCGGTGGTGTGCGTCCATGGTCCTAGGCTACCATCGATTTCCGGAGCAGTGCACTCTGGGGAGCTCAGTAAAAGAATGAGACCAATAACTTCGATTTCCATCCACACTAACCCTAAATCGATATAGTAATATCGATTTTAGGGTTACTTCTCTCGGGGAGGAGTACAGAAATCAATTTTAAGAGCCCTTAAAATCGATTTAAAGTGCCTTGTAGTGTGGATGGGTACAGCGTTAAATCGATTTAATGCTGCAGTGTGGACCAGGCCTGAGACGGTGCCTAAAGAAGTAAGTCAAAAAACAGCAACAAGGCATAATTTGGCTTAAACTGCTTGGAGCAATCCTTCAATTTAATTGTGCTCCATTTAATTTGGTTACATCATCAGGAACAGGACAATCTGTGTTACAGGTAACTGCCACTCATTTTGATCACTTTCGGCAGCTATTTCTGGGTGGCTATATACTATTTCCGTTTAATAAGGAAGACCAACATTTCGAAGGAAATGAAGGGAAAAGCGTTTAGAGGAAGATTCATGGCAATAAAAAGGAAGATTTTCAAGGAAAATCCAAGTGAGTGGGGGAGATGGTGCTGGTGAGTCAGTGAACTGCACTTTCCTGCGAGTCAGTATCGAACCAGTTCTGTCTCTCTAGCCCTTTCCTCTTCCTGCAGTTTCTAATGAAAAAAACACTCATTCATGCTTCACCGCATTTACCACTTGTCATGCTCCTGTTGGAATAGAAAATGGCCTACCCAATTGTTTCATTTCTAAGCAAGGACATCACCCCAGTATGGACATAAACAGCTTGCTCCCCTTTTCTTCAGACTCTGCAGGCTTTGCTGTTGCCAAGCAACAGCAGTTGGGCCTGCTCTCAACTACAGCCTGTGAGAAGAGTTCTTCCAAATCTATAGCAATACTTAGCCCAATTAATGTTCAACATCAGCTTCAACTACGTGCATTGTTCTTCCACACACGATGAAGAGCCACCATGACGGGCAGTCTTCTCCAGTGCTCACTCATCTGTTTACTGGCATCAGGCATGGTGAAAGTACAATAAACTACCCCCCAAGCTACTTCAGGCGGCATAAGATGGTATATTTGCCATTACCCCTTTGAGGGTTGTTTCTCACTTATCTGTATGACTGTGGGGCCAGAGTTTTCCTGTGAAATAATCAATCTTCCTTTTAATACCTAGCACTGAACCCCCAATCATTCATATTGTGGCTAGCGACACTGAGTTGCTGAAGATTCTGTCCATTTTGCTATCTGAAGAGTTTGAAGGAATTACTCTATCCTATGCCAGATGAACTGAGATTTTGAGCTCCTGGATCTTATAGAATGTTAAAGCCTGTTTGCTTAAATATTTGTCCTTAGCTAGGTTCTCATTCCCCTCCAATCACCCCCTTGGAGGGCTAGTGAAAAAGTAAGGCTGTTTTGATTTTGGCCTTTCATGACTGCTAGCTGCCATTTTTTTCCCCTCTACACAGTATCAAATTTGTCAGGAAGAAAAAAAAAGTCTTGATTTTCTGAGTCCTCATCTTTGCCAGATCCAGATATTTCCCCATCCACAGCGGAAGAGCTGAACATAAGGATGGCCATACTGGGTCAGACCAAGTGGCCAATGCCAGGTGCTTCAAAGGGAATGAACAGAACTGGTCCCTGTTGCCTGTTCCCAGCTTTTGGCAAACAAGAGGCTAGGGACACCATTTGTGCCCATCCTGGCTAATAGCCATTAATGCACCTATCTACCACGTATTCATCTAGTTCTTTTTTGAACCCTGCTATAGTCTTGGTTTTCACAATATTCTTTGAAAAAGAGTTCCACAGGTTGACTGTACTGGAACTAGAGCAGGAATTCTTTCGCATCTGACATCTTTGATTTTTGTCTCTTGGTTTAAAAAACATGTGTTTCCTTTTCTTTGCTCTTGTCAGGCACCATGACAGATCTTGCAAAACATCTTCCTTGAGAAATGTCAACTTCTGATTTATCTTCAATAGATACAAGTTCAAAAAGCAGATGACTGGAATGCATTGCTTGATCCTTTCCTTGGATCAAGGAGAATGGAGACGACACCCAGTTTTTTGACCAAGGGAACACTATGAACATTTGAATACAAGAGGCTCTTGCCCTGGTTTTTGCAGAGTCACGCTCTAGGGAATGGTGAGTGCCCAGAATGCTGCTCGGACTCAGAGCTCCATCCCTAAAAGCATAAGCCCTTCATGGAGTCTGAAAACAAGGCCTCACAAATAGGACATTTTTACTCTTCCTTCAGTGCTTCCAGGCTGCACTACCATTGTTTGGGCTGCATACAATGGTAGTGCAGCATGGACAGACCCAGAGGGTAAAGGCCTCAGTGACAGAGTTTTCCAAGCCAAGAATGAGGGAGGAGAGCGGTGAAGAAATAGCTTGCTACTGCCAGCAAATGAGTTTAAAATTTTAATCTGTAAAGTTAGCAAGTATGAGAAGCGGAACCACTAGCCAGGCTCTACCACCACAGCTGGAGCTTTTGGCAGGCTCCAGCTAGGAGCAGGGCTAACTCATTTCCCAGCAACAGCTTTGAATAGCCACCAGTTTCCAAAGCACAGAGGGAGCAAGTCCAGCCATACCTGGATCAGGAAATGCCAACAGCTAGCATGGCACCACATCAGTAGTACACAGTTAGCTTGGAGTGGCACTGGAACTGAATTTCCCTCCCCAAATTTACCCGTGGCTCCATTAAAATGGCAAATTTTAAAAGTTACTCAGCTTTTCCAAGCTCCTCAGATTACTGTAATTAATGGGATGAAAAATAATTGAAGTTATTAAAAATCCAATAGCGTTCTTTTAGCATAAACAAGGTGAAATTTAGTCTTAAAATAGAGTTTGCCAAAGGTAATTAGATTAAAAAACATGGGATTGTTAGAGAGGACCATTAGATCACAGAAACCCAAATACGTTAGGTAGTAAATCAAACAGTGAGGATGTGGACAGTGGATGAATTAGGAGGCTGGCCAGCTTGAAAACATGGATAAAGCAAACAGGAATGAGAAAATATAAAGTTAAGGAAGAGCCTAGAGAGAAAATTTAAAAAAAGAGATTTTTATTATGGAAAAAGCTAAGGGTTGTAGGATGAAACACATAGCTCAATAGGTGTGTCAGAGGCGAAGTAAATGGCTTAAAGATCACACTTTAGTTTCACAAGTAAACTACACTTCTGTTTTTCTGTTACAAAAATAAAACTCATGAGACATGCAGGCAGAAAGATCAATGTTTGATCCCTTGTGCCTCTTTCTAGGTCACAGACGAGATGAGCAATGAGTGCCCTTTAGATATAGTAACTGGAAAAGAAATGACTGAAAGAGTCATGCCAGCTGCAAGATGCTCACAGGATTTCTGGTGTCTAATAAATGAGGCTCAAGTGTCACAGAAAATATTACTTTGTTGCGGGCAGTTGTGCCAAAACGTTTGCTGATTAATACATGGAACCATTAAAAGTGTCCAAGCTTTGTGTGTTAACAGATATCTTTCATTTTATTCTGAATAAAGGATCTCTCTCTCTCTATATATATATATATATTAATGCATCCTTCAGGTATCACTCCAAAACAAATCTCTTATGAAATTGCCTTTCTTATATGCATATTAGAGATTTGAATTCTCTGGGGCTTGGTAGTAGGCTACAGTTGAGTCTTCCCCACTACTGGATATGCAAGTATCCACTGCAATAAACTACTCCTGTTTCCACTGTCTGTACTCCCTGATATTGATTTTAGACTGAATCACAGTGGTCCATGCGTTCATGACCTCCAGGCACTATTATTGTAGTTCTCTGTCCCACATAAAACTTCTGACCTCAGAAACATAATTAATTCTGACCACAACAACCCATCGACCCTGGAATGCACAACACACACCGCCAAAAGCCTAATAACTTCCTTTACCAGATCCCTGTGGAATGGTGGGTCAAATTAAAGTTTTGATCTACATCTTCAAAGCCCACCAAGGCACTGGACCAAGTTACCAGAAAGACCACAGGGATCTGACCTCCCCCAACAGCTTTGTTCTACTGGCAACATAAAATGTGTCAATCTTAAAACAGACGTGTGCGGTTTTCTTGCCAATAGGCCTATGGCTATCAAACATGATTCTGGAAAAGGTCAGGATGACCTGGTCTTTTCTCAATAAGATCATTAAAGAGTCCAAACAGAAACAGAACCACCAAACAATATACAAAATAAACTTAGTCCAAACCCTGCAGATGGGAGGGGGAAAACAGAGTGTGTCCCCCCACTCCATAATTTTAGAAGGAATTCAGATAGATAATATGGTGATTGGAGCCAAATTAATTTATTTTAGAAATCAAATAGGTTAGACTGATATACAGCCTTTCACCTCTTGGTCTGACTTAGTCTATGACTACATCTTTAAGAACATTAGTAAATTTTTCTCTTAAAAACACCTGAGCCCAATGTAAACCTATGTAGAATATCAGGGTTGGAAAGGACCTCAAGAGGTAACTAGTCCAACCTCCTGCTCAAAGCAGGATCAACCCCCAACTAAAACATCCCGGCCAGGGTTTTGTCAAGCCGGGCCTTAAAAGCCTCTACAGAAGGAGATTCCACCAACTCCCTAGGTAACCCATTCCAGGGCTTCACCACTCTCCTAGTGAAAAAGTTTTTCCTAATATCCAACCTAAACCTCCCCCACTAAAACTTGAGACCATTACTCCTTATTCTGCCTCATGTATTCTCTTACACAGAATTTCTCTACAATATGTTAACTTTTCTTGGCATTACTACACCTTTGATCTAGTTCTTGTAATCCTGTTGCCGGCAGATAACTGCCTGAGGCCAAGCAACAGCGGGGGGGTGGGGTCCGTCGCCTGGTGTGCCGCGCCAATAAACACACCAGGGTGGAGAAGCAAACCAAGTTTATTTGAGATCTCAAAGCGGTGCAGGGAGATTGACTCAGATCAAGCACACCTAAAACAAGCAGTCTGTTCCTTTATATCCATGAGAACTTTTCTCACTGACTAGCAATCCCCCCTTTTCCCCTCCCTCCTCCTCCTTCCTCCCCCCATAGCAATTACGTAAGCGCAGGTGCATTAAGTAATCTTGGCCGGGGCAGCTCGTTAGTAAGTTTTCCTTCTGCAAGTTATCTTGTCCTTCTGCTAAAGGTGCACAGGCCTCATTATTTCTGCTTTAGACCAGTTAGAACTGTTGCAACTGATAACGGCTGTTACACCTGGCCTTTTAGGTTGATTAAAGTTCAAACATGGAGGGACTCTTGTCTGCTGAGGCCTAAAACCAGGAAGGCTCCATACTCTTGTGGCCTTCCACCCTCCCGAGTTACGTAGGGTTATGCTTAGTGACACCAACAACTCCCTCCTTTGAGAATACTCAACAAACTTTTGGCTGAGTGTTCTCACATTTAAAGGATAACATGTGATTAAGCTCTAGGGAGCTGGAGTGCTTTACAGCAAGCAAGCAAGAGAAGAGTAACAATACACAACACCACACCAGTGAGCAGGAGGTGAACAATGCCTTCCCCTAGTTCTCCCAGGTTGAGTAACCAGCCCCAGAGGGAATCAGAAAGAGTAGGTTTCTTTTCCTGGGCCTTCCACTGTTCAAAAGCCTGTTTGGTTGACAGGATGTGCTTGTAAATATCCTGTGCGCTTTCTGGGACATAAGTACAGCATTCATCCCCTATAAGGGCACACACCCAGCCCTGGGAAGCCACACTTCCACCCAGGAAGTGTCCAAATATGTCTCCATGATCACAGATCAGATGGTATTCCTGATGCGTCTGTAAGGCAGTGGGCCAAGTCTGGTACTCAAGATCACTCCGAATGGCCATCAGCTGGTCATTCAGGAAATCCCGAATTCCTAAACATACTAGATCCCACTGCAATGCCTTCCCAGCCTCAGTTATATTTAATACCATCTTTTCTTGGTGTAGTACTATAATACACCTGTTATTTAACTATTCTCAGGTACTGTCAAAAGGCATTTCCATTAATAGCATACATTATTAGTCACTGGAATGGTTTCAATATGGGTAAAATTTCTAGTAGCAGAACAAACTCTTTGGGTACTTGTTATTTAAAATCCAATTAGAGAGAGATATATATGCTGAAGGATTTATCCAAAACACAGGGCGCAGCCTGTAGAATAAACCCCAAAATCCAATTAATATCACATTCCCAAACATGGGTCCCACAAATGTCCTCCCACCAGTGTATAATTCTTTGTTTCTTCACCAGGGTCAGTTCTTAATGTCCTTTCTAGTCAGGAATTCCTGGACTTTGGCAATTTCAGTGGAGCGAGTGTTCCTTCTTCTTTCCCAAAACAGTTGTGGTGCAGCATCCTTGTACTTTTTCCCTACTGTCCAGAAGGCACAGTGGAGCTAGAAGGTGAAATAGGCTAATCATCAGTAGGAGAATTCTCCCGAGGTGGAGGGGTCTTTTTGCAGTGAGAATCTTGGGTCCAAGCAGTCAGTCTTTGGCACTTCACAGCGGTGTTGGTAGGTAGCAGGACTTAATAAGGGCCTTTCCAGCATGGAGCCAAGGCAGTCTTTTGTCGGTGGACCTTTACATCAATCCCGTCTCCTGGTTCCAAGGAGTGGCAGGGCTGCTAGGGTCTTTGGGTAGCCCTTCTTTACCTGTGAGAAAAGAAACTTAACACATTTCATTAGTGCCTGGCAATGTTTTTCAGATCTCATAGCTGTTTGGGCAAATTCAGGCCCTCCTTTTCCTAGTTGTTAGCCAAGTCTTAACTGTGAGCAGTGTCCTTGAATGGAGTCAGTGTCTTATATATAGCCTGAGCTTGCTATTTTATTTTATTTTTTCAGTTAATTCATTCTGTTTTTTGTCCTTCTTCCCTTCTTGGCTTCTTTTAACCTGCAAAGGAAACTTCCACTTTTTACTTATACACCTTCTTCCCAACAATGAAGACATAAACATTGTCATTATACAGTACATTAGTCTTATTATTTAATATATGCCACACACACCCTTTTACTAAAATAACCTTATTACAGAGCTTTGGAGCAACAAGCCAGGACAAGCACACCCACTTTGAGGAGTTCACTCAATACAACCTCTACTCCAATAGCCTTTCACCATCCCCAGCCCTCTGGCTAGAAATCTGAGGTAGCCAGAAAGATCCCATGTACAATATGGGGAGTGGGTTAACTTTTCATGTCTTTGCTTTCAAAGACTGTTGGTATGCAAATTTTAACAACAATTTTGCAATTAACAGTTTGGCCAATGAAATTTCTTTTTTTTGAGGAAATGCATTAGACTTTAGTATATCACATTCTCCTGATTTATCCAAACACTTTGTATTCCAAGTTGAACAAAACAAATATCTGCATTTTAATTTAACCTTTTTGTTTGATTTTAAACTAGACTATTTTATAAAAATATTAAACACAAAAATTCCGGCCACAAGACAAACACCACAAGACAGAACATAGAACACAAAACATAATTTCTATTGTGCCAGTAAATGCATGGTATGTTGAATGCTGTTCAGCTGGCATCAGTTTTCTCTGATTATCTGAAAGACAAAAAAACAAGAGGTCTACCCACCCTTTCTGGGCAGACAATCATCACTTGAAATATACAAATACTCTTGTTGGCTTCAGGCAAAACAGAGGAATTACCCCATAGTTTCTTGTATTTGTTTCATAGGCAGCCCAGGTTTTCAATTACATAACACTATATACATTCTTCAGCTAATTCAACTAAATTGTTCATAGCCACACCAAATGATTGCAATCCAATAACTTCTTTGCCTGAATTTATTTACAAACATTTCACAGACACCAAAAACTTTTTTTTTCTTTAGCATTTTTACAAAGTTCAACTGCCGTTTTCTTCAGCAACTACAGAGTTAACTTCTCACTCTCCCTTAAATCACTTGCTTGTCTCCCAACAGCCACTTTTATCAACTTAAATCACCATTCCAAGTAAGTCCTAGGTATTTGAAATCTCCATGCTTACACTTACTGACTCCTTCCTTCCACTACACCCTTAAAGTTTTCCAACCTGCTTTCCAATCTCTCTCTGTTGCCTGCCTGCCTGGGCCCGATCCTGCTTTTCTTGCTGAACCGTCCCTTCCATGGGCACCAACTTGTTCCACTACCAGTTTAGTTAGGAGGGTGGGCTTCTCAACTAGCCCCCACCCCTCCTGGTCTCTTCCCTTAAACATTCTTACTCACAAGACTACCCGAGTCCTCCTTCATGAGGCTTGCCACCTGGACAAAAACACATGGCCCATTGGGCAAAGGCCATTTACTTAACATATAATTTAAAGGACTATTCTTAGAGGGTTTACCCAGAGACTCATTCATCTGTTTGACACTTAAACAGAAAAGAGAATTACACAGAGAGCAGAGGGAATTACAGTCTAAGCCAGACTTTCCCACTTCTATACACTGACCGCTACAGGGGATGGGACAGAAGGATCTCAATTCAACCTCAGAACTTTCTCGCACACATGGCTTCCACTCCGAGGAATTACGAACAAGAGGTTCAGTTCTGCCCACACTCCTAACGCCCAAATGAACAGAGCAAAAATAAACAACAGTAACCGGTTAAACAGAACAGAACCAGAACCAGATAGCGTTTTCTTATCCTATTAGGACTCACTTTTACTCATGCAGTTCTCAACATATAACACCGACAGTACCAAGCAAAGCAAACACAAAATAACAAGGGTAAAACAAATAGATGGTGTAAATTCTGCAGGGCTCCCCCCTTCTTAATTGCTCACCAAACTGTGACAAATTTCTGTTACCAATCTATCCCTCATGTCAGGTGATCAGGCTGACATTACAGGATCGTTGGGGGAAGATAAAGAAAACACACCAGATAACTGAATTTTAAAGCTTCATTAATAAAACAACAGAGAGTGTTGAACGCTCCCACATCACTCAGGAAAATATTAATGCCCCAAGCCCCTTTCATATCCACACATGTACGTCCAGACTGGCCACTTCTGTGTATAATGTTCAGAGAAGGGGGAGAGGTGGACAGGAGATTATCCTGTATACAGCTTGTCCAGAATTTCCAACATGCTTCTGCTCTTGGGAGGGCTGTTCTCTTACACCCTGGAATCTCCTGCGGCGTCTCTTTCAGAGATTCCAGTCCAGGTCGGCTGCCTGTGGCTTCTTTGGTGTCACCAAGCCACACCGACTCCAGGGTCACAAAGGCACACTGTTGGATCTTACTGGACAGTTAAGATTTGCAAATGTAATCTTAGTTCTGTAACTTGTATTGCCTTTGGTTCGCCTCTGTCTATATTTTTTCCTTCACAGCCAGCTGGGGCCGAAAGCAGTTTTTCTTTGTACTTAGCATAGTCTGCTTTGATTCTGGACCTTGAACGCAGAGCAATCCCCCCCTTCCATCCCTGGGCCAAGATGATTTTTAAATTAACCCATTCCTTTCCTCAATAGACAAATTTGCTCACCCTGTGTCAGGGCTTTTTTGGTGATTAAATGCTCCTCTTCGATGTATGATCTTATCTAGATTGAAGTACCTTCTAGTGTTGTTTAGATGGATGGATGGATTTTCACGCGTGTAAATATTCCATTTCTCTAAATACCTGCAGGTTGTTGAACCATAATGTACGTACATGTAATATGCTGGGGTACCCTAGGGGGTGAGGTGGAATGTTTAGACTGCCCCCCCCATTTTCCACTTACACAGGGAGGGTGCCCTGTCCGCGCTAGCGGCTCATAAACTAAGGATTTTTCCCTACAGGGTACTCACACAGGAGAGGCTAATGAGGATGGCCACGACCCTCCTACACCTCCCTTCAGCAAAGAGCGTCGGCTAGTCTCTGGGAGACGGCGCCGCTTACTCTGATTGCATCCAGTGAGATGATCAGACTGTCAGTAGCCCACACGGAAAGGAAAGGGGAAGGGAAGATGGGTACACACACTCCTAGACCCAGGCAGCTTCCTCACCGGACGATGCCAGGCCAAGTCAGGCCACCACGGGTCAGACCTCCTAAAGATCCACTAGTTACCGGGCTTGCGTTAGAGTAGTCCTGGTCACGAGCTTTTGCTTCACAGGGTACTCTGGGCGTCTTCCGGTAACAGTCACTCATACTGGCCCCCAGTACCATTCTGCATCTGATCTTGCTTTTTAGCTACAACAGGGAGAGTGTGCACTAGGACATAGGGTCTCCCCTTTCTAGACAGGTCCCTCCTTTGTCCCTGCACTATCCCTAACCTGCTTTTGGATCTTTGCACTCTGCCAGACAGAGGGAGGAACTGGAGCTACAGTGGGGTATTTTTACAAGAGCTCTCCATACAAACAGCTTCAGAAGCTACCCATTTACTGACAAAACAGGAGTAATTGGAGGATCATGTTATAATTAAGTGATCCTTCCGGTGGCCACCTTTCTGGTCCTCTAGTTGATATTGAGGCCAGTCTACTATACAGAACTTTTTAGTTTGCTTTTAGTTAGTGGATCTGATCCAAGCACTTCCCAATTCGCTAGAATGCATTCTAAGGGTGTACACCATGCCCTGCCTGTACTCTGTCCCTGCCCCATATCCTAGGGTGACACTGGGCGTCCCCAGGTCATAACAGGCAAAAATCCAGACCACTGGACTGTTCCTACCTTATCCAAGGGACCGGTTCCTCACCGTCGCCCTCAACTGCTTCTCCACTACTCGAGCGCGTTGCACCGTTGTGCCCTCTGGGGTCGCTCATACCGCGTCTCCGCCGAGGCCCCCGGTGAAGTCACCAGTGCGTGCTGGGCGTCGGTCGTCGCCGCGATCCGTCGACCACCAGAAGGGATCCAGGCAAGGCTAATTTTAGCCTCAATGCCCCACGTTGGGCGCCAAGAACTGTTGCCGGCAGATAACTGCCTGAGGCCAAGCAACAGCGGAGGGGTCCGTCGCCTGGTGTGCCGCGCCAATAAACACACCAGGGTGGAGAAGCAAACCAAGTTTATTTGAGATCTCAAAGCGGTGCAGGGAGATTGACTCAGATCAAGCACACCTAAAACAAGCAGTCTGTTCCTTTATATCCATGAGAACTTTTCTCATGACTAGCAATCCCCCGTTTCCCCTCCCTCCTCCTCCTTCCTCCCCCCATAGCAATTACGTAAGCGCAGGTGCATTAAGTAATCTTGGCCGCGGCAGCTCGTTAGTAAGTTTTCCTTCTGCAAGTTATCTTGTCCTTCTGCTAAAGGTGCACAGGCCTCATTATTTCTGCTTTAGACCAGTTAGAACTGTTGCAACTGATAACGGCTGTTACACCTGGCCTTTTAGGTCGATTAAAGTTCAAACATGGAGGGACTCTTGTCTGCTGAGGCCTAAAACCAGGAAGGCTCCATACTCTTGTGGCCTTCCACCCTCCCGAGTTACGTAGGGTTATGCTTAGTGACACCAACAATCCCAATCCTTGTATTGTATTGCATGATTTTTTTAAATATATTATTAATTGTTTATGACAGTTGTCATGTGAAAGTTGTGGGCTGCTACCCCTGGAGGGAGACCAAGGTCCACTTATCTACACTAGGGGTATATTGCATAGGGGGAAGTACAACAAGCTATTAGTCTGCCAATGGGCCTCAACCTGGAGGATCTATCTCTAGGATGATAACAAAAATTCACTTTCTAGCCTTTGACAAAAGCCCTTTCAGTCTTTGTTCTCAGTGCTGACATTGCAAGACAAGGAACCAGTTAGGGCCACATACATAGGTAGTTTTAGGGATGTAGAAAGCTATTCACTAGGAACTCACCTGGGACCAGCAAATTAATTGCATATACATTAAAATGGCCTGATGGTTAATGACTTTCAGTCACCACTGACCTGGGATAATTTTGAAATAGTGGCCTTCAGATGAAAGTATTTCCTCTTAGTCATTTAAACCATCTTGTACCCCTGGAAAATCCTCTTCTGGGTTATGTGATGGAGATAAAGTTGGTGGGCGGGTGGACCATTGTTTTGTCAATGGGTTTCCTAAACCTCTGTGAATAAGTGTCACTGCCCAAAAGCCAACTAACATGGTCCCATTCCTTGTGGATCTCTGTATTGGAAACTTCAAGGAACAAATTTGTTTCTTCATTAGAAACACACAGAGATACAGCCAGATCGAATAAAGGCAGGGATAAAATTAAGAGCTGATGAGCTGCAATAGCATGACATTTTTTGCTCTTCTTTAGACATGGAAGAGACAAGGACTGGAGTGTTTTATTGAATATTTTAATGATGTGCCCCAGCCATAAAATATTCTGCCACCTTTCAGCTATCAAACAGCCATTTGCAGATGGATTAGCTGCCACCCAGAGTTGTACAGAGATGGAGACACACAGACAGGTTTAACTCTTCACAAGCACCATAAGCTGTGAGATAGCCCATCCCACACAAGCAATTCAAAGGAGCAAATCCCAGAAGTTCAGCTTGTGTGGGGAACAGCACTCTTACCGACAACAACAAAAAAAAGTTTTACAACTGTTTTAAAAACAAATGGGCTGTGTTTATCCCTGGCATGACTCCCATGATGTCAATGGAATTATGATGGGATGAATTAGACTCCACTGAAAGGCACTGATGGGAGGACAATGTTACATTTTAATGCTGGTTAAAGGTGGTCAGCCTTGCAAGGCGAAGTCCTACATCTCCAAAACAGCTATAGCTAGGACAAATTTTCCCCACAGTGGCCTCTCACCTTTGTTCTTCACTTGAATTTCTAGGGTAGAGAAAGTTGTACATGTATCTACCTTCTGCCCTTAGCCCTCTACTTCTAAGGTACTGAGGGTAGCGCAGCCTTCATGACCTATTCTGATATTGGCTTTTCCGATACGCTGGAGGACAAAGGCATTCTTAATTGCGTACAAGTAAAATGATTTTTAAAGTTGTAGGGAAGCAAGATATAAATCCATTACTTGAGTGTGAGGCATATTTAAAGATATATTTCATCAACTAGCAGCACAACATCCATTCCATAGTCTTTTGTTAGCACAAGTACTCAGCTGTGCAAAATACACCCCTTGGGTGTTCATTATATCTTATGTCAACACCAGTCAAAACCCCTGTCAGCCAGGAACTTTTATCATAAGACAAATTTCGTGCAAATTTGTTCTGAGTCAGCGCTCCTACCCATATCTGTACAAATTTCACTCACATTCATTTATCCTCCAGCCTAGCTCTGTCATTCAGTGCCTTGGTAGGGATGTGCGCATAGTTCAGATCTGAGTTTATGGCTGATTGATTCAAGAGACTCATTTTTTGCCTGAAGCAGCAACCACTCTATGGCACTGGAATATGAAGGAGCACAGTCTGTGTAAAAACTACGTATGTGGCATTCATGAATTTCTATTGATGGGGCTCTTTCCTATGGGGGTTTGAGATGGGTGTGTCAATAATTCCATTAACAAGGTGGGGGAGGCAATATCTTTTATTGGACCCAACTTCTGTTGGTGAAAGAGATGAGCTTTTGAGGTACACAGAGCTCTTCTTCAGGTCTGGGAAAGATATTACCTCACCCACTTTGTCTCTCTAGTATCCTGGGACCAATATGGCTAACAATAATTCCACTACTGATCATCTTTTCATTTATCTTTGCGCCGCTTGGAAACAGTTTATCTGAGATGTGGCAGTTCTTGCATAAACTAGATGATGGATGTAACAAGTCAGATTGGGCTTGCTTAATAATGTTTTTTAAATCTGAAAGTGCTGTAGTTTATGAACTCAGAATGCTCTGTACTATAGCCATTAAAGAAAGGGCTTTTTCAATTTATGGCTACACCACCAATAAAGTGTTCCCAAAATGGCAGGTTTTTTTTACAGCATGCATTACCATCACTCTTCTATATCCCTTACTCTATCTCATGTTGGTTACGCAGATCAGTGTAGCAAGTTCAGACTTAGCTTCAAGAGTTTGCACAGCCCAGCCTACACCTGCATCTGTTGCTACTCCCTCCCCTTGTTCTGCTAACAAACCCCAGCTGAGGTCTACTTACTCATCTTCACCACTTCTTCCTTCATGTCCCTTACATCAGAGCTCCCTCTTTATCCTAGTTTGCCAAGTGAGCATCTGCATTTTTGCCAAGCACACCAATACTAAACCTTTCCAGTACAAATGCAGATATCAACCAATTAAACTCATGAGTGGTCTAAAGTAGTACTTTCCTCTGAATTGTGTCAGTCTATATTTATACCACAAACTCTTTGGGGAAGGGATTGTGTTCTTCTATTATATTGAATGCCGAGCACACTGTTCACACTTATATACTTCAATGAACTAGCATGTGTGCGCACACTCCACTGCCCTCTAGTGGGTGGATTCAGAACTTGCTAATATTCCATAGACCCTATACTGCTAGCAGCTAAAGGAGATCCTCCTTTAACAAATCCATAGCTATGTAGGAACTTCACTGTTGTCTCTATTCAGTCACATGGAATCTCATGGCAACAACAGAGACACAATTTATGTGCTGGGCCTGTGCTTTTGGAGCAGCTAGAATTCTATCTCTGTTGCTGTTGTCATGAAGTCCCAGGTGAGTGTAGCATGCAGGATCGACAACTATGTTCTAGACAACAGATTTTAAAAACATTAGTACAGTTCAAATGGGAGGGGAGAGGGGATGGGGACAGGGTCATTCCCCCACACCCTACATTTAATATTGAAAAATCAGGGAGTACAGGGAAAGTAGCTGGAGAAGAGCACCATCATCAAAACAAACAATGATTTCCAGATGCCGAGGTCTCATTTCTGAAAATGATGCCTTAAGATGATAAGCCATCCGTCCCCTAGAAGGACCAGTACTGACAGCGGACAGTAATACCTGTAAGTATTGCCTGCGGACTGAGGTTTCCCTTAGGCATGCCACTACAGTGGATTTGTTAGAAAGTGTTCCTCTTAATTGCTAATACTTATACAGCATCTTTAATCTGAGAAGCTCAACATGCTTTAAGGTCTTAATACTTAGCTTTTATTTAGCACTTTTAGGCTATAGGTCTCAAGAGAGTTTACACAGTAAGGAAAGTAGTATTCCCATGTTACAGATAGGGTAACTGGCACAAAAGTGAAGTGAGTTGTCCAAGGTAATACAGCCGATCAGAGGAACAAAACCTAGCTCCCTCAGTTCTCAGGCCACTGGACCAAACTGCCTCTCCTAAGGGAAGTATTGCTCTCATTTGGTAAATGGGTATACTGAGGCACAGAATGGTAAAGTGACTGTCCAGGATCACTGCAAGAGTCAGAGCCAGAATCTGGATGCCTTGACTCCCAATCCCCTCTAATTACTAGAACATCTCTTTATACATTAATTTTAAAAAAGCAGAATATAAAACTTTGATGCTGGCTGCTGGTCCTTTTCCTAATGATTTAATATACTGCTCCACACTTTTTTCACTCTGAAGTATGACTTTTTCATATATGAAAATGACCTCAATATACTATTCTTGCCTCTCCAAGAAATTATTTTTCAAGTGTTCATTTTCATCTCCAGTTGCAAGATTCCACTTGATTTTCTTCCTTCAGAGAACATTTTTGCCCTAGAGTTGCTCCTCATTTTTCATGTTGTACATTCACATGTTAATACTTCACTCACACTGCTCCTCATCAGCCCTTGCTGAAAATTACTCCGCTGAAGTTCTCTTTACTGACTTTGGAGTGCTAAAGTGAGTATTTCTAAAGAGAGATTTTTCCCTGTTGAGCAATAATACATAAAAGGAAGGAGCCTGTACTCTGATGTACATTTTAAAGTGAATTTTTAAAATTAGAGAATGTATATAATATCAGCTAGGCCAGTGAACCCCAACCTTTCTGTTGCAATAGCATATTCATGTTCCCAGAAGAGTGTGGTGAGCGCCAGACGACCAGCTGCCGAAATGCCACCAAGAAGCAGAGTCATCAAGAAGTATTGCTGCCGAAATACCGCCAAGAAGCAGCAGCATTTTGGGGCGATGCTTCTTGATGACACTGGTTCTCAGTGGCATTTTGGCGGCTGGTTGTCCAGCGGCCATGCTCCCTTGTCAGTAGGCTGCCACACATAAATGCCCCAGCGGGTGTCATGGAGCCCGTGGGCACCGCGTTGGGGACCACTGAGGTAGGCAGAACTTTATTATGGGTGGAGCTAAATCACCATTGAGATTGAAAGGTGTGAATTCACCTTTCAATTAACATAACTGTAAACACAAACCTCCACCTAAGACAAAAAATGTGTTTTTCATAGCTTTTCATGGAATCATAGACTATCAGGGTTGGAAGAGACCTCAGGAGGTCATCTAGTCCAACCCCCTGCTCAAAGCAGGACTAATCCCCAACTAAATCATCCCAGCCAGGGCTTTGTCAAGCCTGACCTTAAAAACCTCTAAGGAAGGAGATTCCACCACCTCCCTAGGTAACCCATTCCAGTGCTTCACCACCCGCCTAGTGAAATAGTGTTTCCTAATATCCAACCTAGACTTCCCCCCACTGCAACTTGAGACCATTGCTCCTTGTTCTGTCATCTGGTACCACAGAGAACAGCTGAGCTCCATCCTCTTTGGAACCCCCCTTCAAGTAGTTGAAGGCTGCTATCAAATACCCCCCCCCACTCTTCTCTTCTGCAGAATAAACAACCCCAGTTCCCTCAGCCTCTCCTTGTAAGTAATGTGCCCCAGCCCCCTGATCATTTTCGTTGCCCTCCACTGGGTTCTCTCCAATTTGTCTGCATCCCTTCTGTAGTGGAGGGCCCAAAACTGGACACAATACTCCAGATGTGGCCTCACCAGTGTCGAATAGAGGGGAATAATCACTTCCCTCGATCTGCTGGCAATGCTCCTACTAATGCAGCCCAATATGCCATTAGCCTTCTTGGCAACAAGGGCTCACTGCCTGACTCATATCCAGCTTCTCACCCACTGTAATCCCCAGGTAATCCCTACTGGGACCTCGGTCACACCATGCATTTGCAGTTCCCAGTTGCTGTGCAGCATCAAATCTTAGGCACAAAAAGTGAGAGCAAAGAGACTGGGACTGAATTAGAATGGTGAGAAGACTGGGATTGATTGGCCAAGGAGATAGGACTGGAAGCCAGGAGGTGTGTGTGTGTGGGGGGGGGGTGTCAGCCAATGGGTGGTTAGGTGGAGAGAGACTGGATCTTGTTTTCAGTAATTCAGACCTTTCAGAAAAATTCACCTTTGAGGCTGACTCTTCCAAGCTTGGTCTCTGTCTGAAGGTCAATTTTTAAAATAAAATTAAGCAAACAATGGCTCAATTGTTTGATTATAAGAAGAATGAAAAAAATCCCATTATAAAAATTTCTTGTGGACTTTTAGAATATCTTCATGGCTGAAACAGTTGGAGATGGAAAGTTGAAGTTTGAGAGGGAAACAACCCTTATTGAGAAGTACCCTTGAGCATTCAGGTAAAATATGATTTTAATTTGACTCAGTTATGCGTCTTTGAAGAGGATAATCTAAGAGGTTATGGGATTCGAGGATTGTTTAATTAGCTGCCGCTTGGTTTCAGCCCAGCTCTCTATTGGAGAGCAAATAGAACTAGCAACGTGCAGATGTTACTAGAAAATCCTTTCTTGATGCTTTTGCAAGGATTACAAATGATTAAGTAATTGTGGGCAGAGTCCTTTTTATACAGCAAGCAATAACTGGAACTGTATGGAAATTTTGTGAGGGGAAACCTCACTTGGTTTTGTTTCAAACATGAAATATGAACTAGGTTTGTCAAGGCTAATGACATTTTCTGTGAATTTGAGCTAAGTGTTAAGCACGTCTGGTCAGAGCTGGGTTTGAGAAGAAACCAGGAAAAGCTTGCCGGCTTTAGAGCTTATCTGAACCCAAAGATCAGGGTTCCAAACCTCACATAAATCAAAATGAGGGGGAAAAAGTGAACATGTTACCATTCTCTTCCATAGTATCTTTCATGTGAGAATTTCAGTGATTTGAAAACCTTAATGAAGCCTCATAATGTGCAGTTCCTGTGAGAAAACTGGTAGCTTTATCCCCATTTTATACATGGATAACCTGAGGCAGAGAGTGAACTGCCAAAAAACAGGGAGATCCATATAATAGCAACATATACTTGTCATTGTTTCCTTTATTTATAACTAACTTGGCTGTGGTTTTTTGCTTTTGTTTATATCCTTTGCTTGTAAACCAAGTGCTACTTTTACAAGTTCAGCTAGGTAAAAATCCTTCTATCTCAAGACTAGAGCTGAGTGAATAATGGATTTTTTGGTTTGAGGGCTGAACCAAAAATAGTCTGGAAGAAAAAAAAAATCTTGCTCTATTTCAACTGAAACAATTTTTTTCATCAAATTTAAAAAAATAAAGAAACCCAAAAACATTTGTTTTGAATCAACCAAAATGATTTGAATCAGCTCCAAGAGATTTTTCCCCATAGTTTTTCAATTTGATTTGGCATTTGTTTCTGTTTTTTTAAACTGGCCACATTTGAAATCAAAATGCTATTTCAAATTGAAAAGTCAAAAGAAAAATGTTTTTAAATGAAGTGGGGAAGGTTCCAAAAAGAATTTTCCATCTGAAACTATTAGCTGAATGTGACCCAATTGCATGGTACGTGGCTTCATGGAAAAAAAACCAAAACAGTTTGTCAAAAAAATTCTAGGTTGGTTCACAACTCTCGGCCTTCTGAGGCCCCAAACCAGGACTTTATTGTTGATGTAATAGACTGGCTAGTGTGTGTGCCACGGCCCTCTACAGTATAGAATCAGAGCTGTTCAACTATACATCATAAGCCCCATGCTCCACAAGCTGAGATGCTCTTTTAGATCAAGGGGTAGGGGCTTGTGATTTTTGGAATAGGGCGATAAGATTGTGATCTCTGCTGCCCCAGTTAGATACTAGTGACCATGGCATGCAGCATAGTGACAACTATCTGTCCAGAAATACATCTTACATACAGGAGACAAATTCTGACTGTTTGTTAGCTGAGAAAACAATCATGCAATGAGTCATCACATTTATGTTTACCTCAGCTATTTAGATTAAAGTTACCAGTTCAATAGTATATCCATTCCCTCTGATAGGAGGGGTTTTGAGATATGTTGACTGAGAAGGTACATGGTCTTCCAGCCCTGTCTCCAGGGACCCTGAGATACACCCCAATTTTTAGCTCAGTAGATGAAGGCCACAGCTTAGGTGTCAGCACCAATGCAGCTACGCCTCATGCTGGCTGTGAGTGGCTGAGCTGAGTGTGAAGCTGAATGCTACTTGGAGGCTAAACAAGTAATCTAATCAATAGTGTGGTATCTGACTGCATTATCAATTGTGAACTGATTTGTTGTTGCAGCATTGTTGGTCCCAAGATATTAGAGAGACAAGAAGAGCTGAAGAAGAGCTCTGTGTAAGCTCAAAAGCTTGTCTTTCACCAACAGAAGTTGGTCCAATAAAAGATATTTCCTTACCCATCTTGCCTACTGTGGTATTATCAATTATCTTTGGCTGAGATATATGGTATTCTCTAGTCTTCTAGAATGTTGAGGGATTCGTTTGTTTGCTTGCAAACAGACTATGGTTAGGGTCATATAGTTAAATGATAGGGTTGCTGTGGTAGCAAAGGACAGGACTCAATTACCCAGGAATTATTCAATTCCATTCCTACAACTCTATTAGTCCACCTGTACTCAATTTCTTAAAGGAAAGTTAAGAGCGCAAACAAGAGAACAGCAAAGCTGCTAATGTACAAGAACAAGAAACTGCACTGAAGAAATATAATTCCATTGTCTTTGCAGAATGAAATGCTGAGAGTTATAGCATTTATGGTAAAGAGTCAATTTTAACGAACTGTTTCCATGAACAATCCTAGGTGGCATTAGTGACCAATAGGAGTTCTGAAATATGATTTTTATCTCAATGTCTATAACTAGAATGGCATTGGAACCATTGTGACCAACAGCCTTTAATTATATTAAAGCAAAGCAGCAGAGCCTCTAATTGAAGTTTAAAAGGGAAAGTGCTTTATGGACAGATGATATCCCATGACTGCATTTTTCAGTATTGGAGGACAACATTAGAAGGACCAGCACATTTCAAGCTGAGCCAATCAGATAAGGCTCGTAAAGTGACAAACTTCCATGGAGTTATTGACACCAACCAATCACATTTTCATTCAGCTACTTCATATAAGGGCCTATTCAAAAACTCCATCATTAGAGGGTAATTATCTTTTTAATTTGTGAACAGTATAACAAGCTTCTGGATTATTTTAAAACCAGTTCATTTCAAGGACAGGTTTCCTACCTCAATCTGTTATATTTAACCATAGTAGACTCAAAAGGGAAAGGTTGGAAAACTGTTACAAGAGTTTAAAAAAGAATCATCTCAAAATTATAATCTTCAATTTTAAGCCTTTGGATGTAAAGTGTTGCAGAGCAATTGTGGTCCAGCATCTTGTGGACCCTGCATATATCTGACAGGAAGTAGGCTAGAGAGAGCCATGGACAGAGAGTGTTTATGGATTGAGAGACACTGAATCAAGTTTCATTCATTATTTAACAAATACCTAAACAACCTAAAAAAGTATTTAACTGAAACCTAAGGCCTCCTGCTTTCTCAAGAATACCACAGTGATATCTGTCTGTGCCTAATTGGTACTGTGCCTTTAAATTAGGACATGGGCTAGAACCACTGCATTCAGACTCAGGCCAGATCCTGACCAATTTTGCAACCCAGGTGCTCAGGTCTGGCCAGATGTGAAGACAGATCCAAAGTCTGTTGAAATCTAGATTTGGTTTCTCCCTCCTTTACTCTAATGTAAGTTTCCAGCACCATGTAGTGAGGATCTACTGGGAAATCAGTGATTTGTCTGTAGAGGGGAAAGCCCGGAAAATCCTCCCCAACATTATCGTTAGTAGCTCAGATATGCTCCTGGGCTAAAATGTCCAATAGCATCCCAGCCATGAATTGTTTTTCCTCACTCCACAGTCTTCCTCTCAATGTTTTTGTGTGGTTTGCATCAGTCACTAACTATTACTAGGTGTACAGTGTTGCTATGAAACTTGGGCATGGCTTCTCTCCTGCTACTGACATCACCCAGAAATCCCTGGGAATAAATCAAGAAGAATCAGAAGCTTCACGAAAGGGTGGAGAAAAAGCAAACAGCTGAAGAGAAATAAGAGATGGACTGAATGAGTCTGGCGGACTGCAAGGGATCTCTTTCCAGCATCTGCTTTTACAGTCTCATGGGGCATGACAGCTATACATGGACAAAAAGGCTAACTTTCTAGACTAATGTTATCAACTTCCCACATTCGGTCTTTTGGGAGGGAAGGATCCAAATAATGTATATGGTAAAAAATGGTCTTCTTGCCAGTTCCTTTGTTTGCTATTTTTTAGTTGGAGATCCAGGAGATTAGGGACCAATTGAAAGAGGGTAGCATCAACTCCATCTTCCTCACCCACAGGGACATTGTTACTTAATTTGTCCTACTCTAAGAGCCTTTTCTCATCTGAGCAAGTGACAGAAGTGAATTGTAAGTGGTACACACCAGCCCTTCCGTTCTCTCTCCCTGATCATCTCCCCCAGTTCAGAGCCACGTTTGGATTTCCCTTCATTTCTTCCCAAGAGCAGCCCTTTCCACCTATTTAAATGGCCATTATTACAAAAAAGAAATAGGACCAGATTCTTCTCTTCAGTTCTTCTCCACAGAGTTTGGCTAGGTTATGTGTTTAGCCACCGCCTGATGATGGATGTGCTGAGCTGAGACTAAATGAGCCACAGCTAAATCAAAGAGTTTCGGGGGTGGAATTAGTACCTACCAAGAGATCCTGTAGAAATCTTGTGCATTCTGAATTCTGACTGGAGACAGACTTGTTCAACACAGTCTTCAAGTTGAGATGGGCAACCCCACTGCCAGCTCAGAGCTCATAAGTGTAAAATGCAGTGCAGACGGTTTTTGTTTAGAGCTGGTGAATAAAATACCTTTCCATGAAATTTGGTGTGAAACTTTTTGTTTTTGAAAACAAAAATATTTCTGATTTCGATTCACTCTCCATTTCTGGGGGGAAAGGGATGAAAGGGAAGGAAAGCCCCCCAAAACAACCCCCTAACCCCCAAAACATGTTGAGATGTTTGAAAATTGAAATCAAATAGCATTTTAGTTAGAAATAAAAGTTTTTATTTTGATTCAAATGTTTTTCATCAAGAAACTGACCAAAAAAAGTAACCTATCATTTAAGTCAGCAAACAATTTTAAATATACACATGGGATTAGTCTGCTCAGTTAGAAGGTGTCTTTTTTTAACTAGAGTCACCATAATAAAGACCGTAATCCTAAAATGAGCTCCCAGCACAGAATCTTATGTCTGCACAGAGCCCATTAATTTAATCGAGGTTCTGCCTCTACAGAGTTTATTGCAGGATTGGAACGTACATGATTGCAAGCAGAATTAAGCCCCATAATTGGAACGTAGTTACTAATTCTGTGACAGCTCCTTCAGTCATTCTTCTATCACTTAATCACCAGCTGTCCTCTTTCTTCACATCCCCATGTCCTCAAGCAGTGTATGAATACACATATAGTACTCTGCCAACAAAGTACCCCAGCCTTTTTTCCCCTATGTCTACACTTGTGATTTATATACAGACATTAAGTGACTAGTTACTGCTGCAGAAAATTTAGGAATTCAGTTCAACATCAGTGGATCAACTTTGTATCATATGCCATGTTTTTAAATGGATTTTTAAAAGACACTATCAATCTACTCATTTGGGGGAAGATTCATAATACATATTGTACCGTACAAAAGATAAACCTGGTGTAATTATCTATGAAACGCCATCAAAGTGCTCACCTCCACTACTACAAAGTTGCCTGTTTTAAGGTAGTATAATCCAATCTTGCAAGAGAAGATTCTAATGCTTGTTCAAAGCTCCAGTGTCATTTTTATTCTGCTCAGATTTTATACTGTGCTCATCACTGTTGTATCTGAGATCATCAATGGTGCTCCACACAAGCACAAGGATTCACCCAGACATATCCAATTGCAGGACTATGAACTAGAAGTATTTCTTAAGCCTTTAAACGGTAAATATTTCTTTGATATATTCCCGATTTTTAAATAAGGCTTTTTAGCATACTGTGAAATTCGAACCCCTCAAAACTAATTTTTTTTGCATTTTGCATTGAATTTTTTAAAAAGTGTCTAATTTGGTAGAATGCTTGAGATGTTGGCTGTTTTATTCCAAAGGAGGATCATTTCGAAAGAAAGTGAGCCATTTAAAATTTCTATTGAATTCAGATGAACACCAATTTCTTTTCATCCCTGGCTGGGATGATTTAGTTCAGTGGTTCTCAAACTTCTGTACTGGTGAAGCTTTCAAATAGCAAGCCTTATGAGTGCAACTCCCCCTTATAAATTAAAAACACTTTCTTATATATTTAACACCATTATAAATGTTGGAGGCAAAGCGGGGTTTGGGGTAGAGGCTGACAGCTTGCAAGCCCTCATATAATAACCTCACAGCCCCTTGAGGGGTCCCGACCTCCAGTTTGAGAACCCCTGATTTAGTTGGGGATTGGTCCTGCTTTGAGCAGGGGGTTGGACTAGATGACCTCCTGAAGTCTCTTCCAATCCTAATATTCTATGATTCTATGATATGAAAAATATTTGCAATCTCTCATTGTTTCATGTGAGGGTATCCATTTTACGAAAATTCTGTGAAAACTGACATTTGAGGGCTATGCGGTGGCCTAGGTTAGTGGCTCTCAAGCTTTCCAAACTAATGCACCCCTTTCAGGAGTCTGATTTGTCTTGTGTACCCCCAAGTTACACCTTGTTTAAGAACTACTTGCTTACAAAATCAGACATAAAAATACAAGTGTCACAGCCACACTATTACTGAAAAATTGCTGACTCTCTCATTTTTGACCATATAATATCATAATAAATCAATTTGAATATAAATATTGTACTTACATTTCATTGTAAGCAGTATAAGCAAGTCACTGTCTGTATGAAATTTAGTTTGTACTGACTTCTCTAGTGCTTTTTATGTAGCCTATTGTAAAACTAGGCAAATATCCAGATGAGTTGCTGTACCCCTGGGAGACCTCTGTGTACCCCAGCGATACACATACCCTTGGTTGAGAACCACTGCTTAAAACAAGTGCGTGTGTTTGGTGAGGTATTAAGTCCTAGTCCCATATACGAAAGTACAATGAAATCATTTTAGTGCCTCCAATAACCTAGCATAGCATTAGAGAGTGCTGTGCTTCTGGGATACCATATTCTGCAGGAGGTTTAAAATTAAGGCTCTCACCACTTTTGATCATTGACGATTTCAAGAAACCTTTCTGTAAGAGGTGTATTAATCAGAGAGTTCTATATAAATTCCAAATTACGTTCATAGTCGGTTATCCTCTGCCCTCTTCACTTTTATCACAAGATATGGCATGCTTCACTTCCTGTCCTAACTGGTTCTTAGTGCTGCATCTTCCTGTTCAGCTGCTGCATTCCAGCCCAGAGGTGGCTGCACTTCAATGATCTCTAAGCACCAGCATGGCAAGTTCTTTGGGATCCTTTGCAATTAAAGATACAACATGAATCCAAGACGTTGTTATCCATAATTATTAATCAGCCCAAAGAGAACCAAAGGAAAAAACACACCAGCTCTCATCCTCCTTCCAAGCCTGTTGTGGAACCTATGATAGTAGTTTCTGTAGCCAACGCCTTCCTAGATTCTCAGGCAAAGTGACTGGAGCTGCTGCAATAGGGTAGGAAAAGCCCTGACTGTAACTGATAGCATTAGTACCAAAGTGCATAAGGACCTTCTGGGAGTGTTCTAAGTGTTCTGCATCACCAGAGGCTCTCAACATCTTGCAAGATCAGGTCCTCAGTATGAAGGGGGGAAAAATGACTCATTTCATAGGAGAAGTCATGAATGGTGCTGAATACAAATACACCGTGGAGCTAGTCCCATTGAAGTAATTTTGATTTCAGTGGGAGCAGGCCCATAGCATTAATAGGTATTGAGCACCTCCCTAGGGCATTGATCAAATGCATCTGTATTCATAACACATGTGAGTACATGCTTAAAGTTATGCTTTCTTGAATAAGGATAGGCTCAAATACCAGCTTAAGTGTTTTGGGGCCCAGAATTAGACCATACAGTATATGCCAAAAGCGTTTTACTTTTTCACCTATCAGTTTAAATAACGAGAATGGCATGTGTTGGGAAAAAAAGTCCTATTGCCGGACACATGACAAGGAGCTGACTCATGGGACAGATGACAAGCAGATGTCCTCAATAACCTTATTTCAGAGATGACTGTTTAAAGCACTGATTTTGCACAAACACGCTTGTGAATTAGCTCTGCTGCCCATCAAAAATGTTAAAAAAAAGACTTCCAGTGAACAACATTGCTGAGAATGGTTACCATAGTGGCATTTCAGTTAATGGAGAAAACTTCAATTAACAGGCAGCTGGGTTTATGCTATGAAGATTTATGCTTCTTTATTGGATAATAAGGCCAATTTCCCCCTTTTTAAAGCAATTTAAAGTTATGAGGTTTCAGGGTCCGCCCCCACCCAAGAAGAGTGACTTTGCCTTTGTCTTTCTATAGTAATTTTCATCTAGGGACCACAAGGTGCTTTATAATGTTATTGAATTCTACCACAAGCCCCCAAAATATAGAGCAGGTCCAATAATATTTCCCTAAGTGGATGCTGCTCCATTGAAATCGATGAAATGGCACCCACCTATAAACAGTCTGAGTTTGAAGCCAGGTGTATACCTCTCATCCCTATTCTATTTCCCTCTGGTCTCTTTATTCTCTAAAGCAGTGTGTCTCAATGACCAGTCTGCAGACTGGCATCGGTCCCTGAGATCTCCCTGATAAAGATTAGGAAGGTAGCAAGCTGGTTGAGAAACACTGCTTTAAAGGACTAGAACATGCTATCTCCTCAGGGAAAGGAAAAATGGAGAAAAACATAACAGAAGCAAACCTGACTCACCCGCTGGGAGACAGGTAGGTATAGCAAAAAGCAGTCACTTGCAAAACTGTCACTTAGGACAGTAAAAGTTCAGCTCTGACCAATTTAAAGGGTCATCCCAAAGGCATGCTGGGAAAAATAGTTTCTATGAGAGGGAAATCCTGGAGTGGAGAGGGTTATTATGGGACAAGAAATCCTGAAGAAAAGGGAGTCTGGGAATTGGTGGTGTGTTTGTGTTGTGTGCCATAGCTAAGGAGGTGGCTTGCTTATGTGTTTTATTTTAAAGCAATGGTTCATGGTATTGATGAGCTATTTGCAGACAGCCTGGTAGGAAAGCATCCACTCTGTTCTACAGGGTTCTTTTTGCTTGCATGAATCTCACTGGCAGCGGCCAGGAGAAAACCAACCAGTAGGGCTCGTTCAGGTCGGGGAAGGAAGGGTATGCTAACATGACAGCACTAAGTTATAGGGAGTGAGCAAATGATTTGAATATAGTAGAGCAGATGGGGAAGTTCCTGACTGTAGAAAGATAAATGTGGTAACCCTACACTGAAACACAGAAAACACCTGTTGGACACACCCAACATCTTACCTATTTGCCACGCGTAGCTCACTGAAATGCCTGATTAGATTGTATTAATTGTCCTTTTTATCTGACAAAGGAGTGCAATGAGATTTTGACTGCAGCTGATACTCCTTTAAACTCTCAAAGACATGAGAATTGACTTAGTTCCCAAATGTTATACTTTTGTCTTGGGAGCTTAGTTTGTGGTTTGGAACCAGTGGGGCTGGAAATCATTAATCCTGAATGGACCTACATGAAGTGAGGAAGAAGAGAGCTGCTAGAAAGTCCAGACGACTTAATTTCATTTACTTTTGATTTCCAACAAGAGCTAAGTGAATAACTGATTCCTCCAGTTCTCTGGCAGCTCTGAAGTTAACCAGCCAGTCTGTTTGGATTCAAGGAAACATTTACTTTTCAGACACTTTTTAACATAAGAGTAAAGGATATGAAGTGCTAGACTGGTGAAAAAGCAGCTACCACCATATCGCCTTTCCAACCTTTAGCCCCGTAGTTTAAGGGCACTTTCCTGGGATGTGGAAGATTTGGGTTAAATTCTCAGGTGAGTATCCTACCTGCTGAGCTAAAATCCTTCAAGGTGGCCTTTCCTCCTCTGGTGGTTTTGTGAATGGTGCTTAAGCCCTCACAACATTTTTGGGCCAAAACTATGTGGTGATTTCATGTCAAATTTGTGACTAGTTTCAGGTCAATCAAAACTACATTTTTTAAGAAACAAACATTTCGTGTGAAGTTTCACCCAGCTCCTTTTGCAAGTGGGATTTCAACTTCACCTTGTATGTCAGAGTCTTGAAATCAAAGCCTACTTTTTTTTAGCCACTGTGACTTGAGGATCATAGGACTGGAAGTAAGATCCAAAATTGGGCAAAGATGCCTATGCAGGTAATCTGTGCAAATCCTGTATCTCATGAAGCTTCCTTAGAGACTTATGCTATGGTTTTCCACCCAAATGACAGCTCTACCTATCAATAGTAGGGAGGGATCCATCACGACACCTATTCCACAATACATAGCTTCCTGCAATTTTGAGGGAACATGACTGAGATGGGTGTGTGGGCAGTGTTGAAAAAATATATTGCTCCTTGTAGAAGTACAATTTCTAATTCGTGCCTTTGATGATGTTGTCTACTCTGTTACCAACCATATTCTGCCATGCTCAGGAAATCCATGAAATGAACAAACACTTCTCTGATCTACACAAGGTACAACATGGGGAGGATGCTGTATTTTATACAGAAAACAGTATTGGCATCTTCAAAGAGCCTTGCAAATATTGAGTAACCCCACCAGATTTACAATTTCTCAAAGCAATACTTAAGTCTTTTCCCACTCAAAACGCTTGCTTAAAGTATTTCCTTTCGGCACAATCACAAATAAAGGAAGTCAACACTTCCTCTGACAAAATTACTATCCAGCCTACATACAAATCACATGCCTTACCAACTAGCCAGCTTAACACCCAAACACAAGGCTTATCTCCAACAGGCTTCCTCTCATATCCAGCATACAATTGCACTTCTTTAATTCAGATCTCCGGCTTTTAAGATACAATTATAATTATTTGCATTACTGTCGCACGTAGGAGCTGCAGTTATGAACCAGGCCGCTATTATGTTAGGTGCTGTACACATGCAGAGAACAAAAAGACGGTCCCTGCCCCAAAGAACTAACGACGGAAGTAGCAGTAACAAGACTCCTCTTAGGTACGCGTCTGTAGGTACCATGACTTTTAACTCTAACCTTCGCAGGGCGCATTTGAGTTTGTTGTGGATGGCTGTCATGTCAGAGGCAGAAGGGAGTTTGCTGTGAATGGCGCGAGTGCACATGGGTGTCCTGGTGGATGGAAAGAGGTGTGAGTTTTGGCTGGTCTGGACAGGGCTGCATATGCTAGGGAGAATGACTTCTCCTCTGACCCCTAGACATGCTCCATCCAGGGCTGAGCGGTGACTCAGTTGCAGGGCAGTGAGGTAAGCAGGCGCGGACACTGCCTGTACTGCACACAGATAAAGGCCCTTGCCCTCCAGGGCTGTCTAGTCTGGCACCAAGTCCGTGGTGAAGCCTCAGAGATGCTACAGGGTAATAATAACGAACAGAACCTTCATAAACATGGACCCTTGGAAGGATTTTAAATCAGTTCTCCAGCCCTTGCTTGCTGTCCCCTCTCCGATTTCTTGGCAGTGCTGCCACCCTGTGGTACAAGGGAAAGAGCAGCACTCGCTTGAGAGCCTGAAGCAGCTGCAGTCTTGGCAGCATTAGCTTGTGCCAAGCCCAGGGCGTAAGAAAGCTATTCCGGAACCCTCTGCCCTCACATATCCTGCTTTTCAGGAAGAGGGCTAACTGATGTGGGGCTGAGGCACACAGTTGGGGGCCCTCCTCCTTTATTGCTTAAGCCAGTGGTCTCCAATCTTTTTCATCTGGCGTGTGCTGGATGACGAGCCACCGAGGACCATGGCCAGTGGACAAGTATCTGCTGAAATACCTCCAAGAAGCGGCAACGTCAAGAGGCGTCGCCGCCGAAATGTCGCCGAAAATCAGCAGCATTTTGGTGGCGATGCCTCTTGATGACATGGTTTTTCGGCAGCGAAGCCTCTTGATGTTGCTGCTTTTCGGCAGCATTTCAGTGGATGCTTGTCCGCTGGCCAGTATGCGGGCTCAGATAGATGTCCCGGCAGGTGCCATGGTGCCCGTGGGCACCACATTGGGGACCACTGCTATACTTCATTGTAAACCTGGGACTGTGGGACTAGGGCTTGTGAACTCAGTGTTTCCAAGCCTGTGGTTGAGCATCCACAATGCACTGTAAACCTGGTTTACAATTGCTGGATCCGGGTCTCACAGCCACGATAATGCGTCCGTACTGCACTACACAGACCTTCTGACTTGGATCTTCAGCCTGAGTTGCATCCATACTGTCCACTCAACTGACCCATGCCCCTTAGCAGCGTCTTAGGACCTGCATCCTGAGTTCTTGCTGGCCTGAGTCAGACTGATTTGTGTGTGGACAGAAAGTGGGCTTGGACTCAGACCTGAGTCAGAGCCTCGGCTCTGTATGTAGTGTGGACAGACCCAAAGAGGCTGTAGTAGGATGGGGTCTATACACACCCCATCTCACTGCCTCAGAGGGTACATCTACAGTGAGATAAAAGAGCTGCAGCTGGCCTGGGAGAGCTCACTTGGGCTCTTGCAGTGTAGACATTTGGGATCAGGCTGCACCCTTGGTCTGAGACCCTCCCAGCGGATGGACATATTCACTCCTCTCATTAGCCAGACTGCTTGGTTGAAGCTACACCATGTAGCAAGTTAATTCTGCACTACTGTTTGGCTTTAAAGGTGGCCTGAATAGAAAAAAGGTAGGATTATGCCTCTTTTTTGATGATGTTCATCCATTGTTGTCAATGAAGACCTCAACAACTCATTCACTCGATGACCGGGCTCTGTGCATCCGAAGATGACTGATCAGTCCGATTCGGGCGTGGAACGTCCTGTCACACATTGGGCAGACATGTGATGGCACTGTCGATGATGTGCGGGCAGCTCTGGACTTGCGCAGCTCACACTTTCTTTCAGCCTCAGCAGTACGCCTCGCCTCAGGGGTATTACTGCCTGTGTGAATGAGGCTGCGCCATGCTGGACGGTTCAGTGCGAAGGTTTCCCATGTGGCGGTGTTGATCTCAAGGGACTTCAGAGAGGTCGTCAGCATGCCCTTGAACCGCTTCTTTTGTCCTCCATGGGAGTGCTTTCCCTGGGTGAGTTCTCCGTAGAAGAGCTGTTTAGGAATGCGCTCGTCTGACATTCTCACGACATGTCCAGCCCATCTGGTCTGGGCTCTCATCAGCAGTGTGTGAACTGACGGCAGACTGGCTCTGGTAAGGACTTCAGTATCGGGCACTTTGTCCTGCCATCTGATTTTTAGAAGCTTTCGCAGACAGGAAATGTGGAAGTGATTGAGCCTTTGTGCATGACTCCGACAGACAATCCACGTCTCACAGGCGTACAGCGGAGTTGGAAGCACCACTGCTTGGTAGACCTTCAGCTTCATTGGTAGGCTGATCCCTTGACGTTCCCAGACGTTGGAGTGCAATTGGCCAAATGCAGAGCTGGCTTTAGTAATTCTGCAGTTTACTTCATCATCAATTGACACTATTCGGGAAAGGGTACAGCCCAGGTACATGAAGTGGTCCACTGCCTGAAGTCTCTGTCCATTTACAGTGGTGGACTGTTCTGAGTACGGAGTGTGGGGAGTTGACTGGTGCATGACCTCAGTCTTCTTGATGTTAATGATAAGACCGAAGTTGTTGCATGCAGATGAAAACTTGTCCATACTGGCTTGCATTTCTGGCTCTGTACTAGCATTCAGAGCACAATCATCGGCAAAGAGAAAGCCTCGAAGTACAGTTTCCTTCACCTTGGTGATGGCACGCAGTCACCTCAGATTGAATAGTTTCCCGTCAGTTCTGTACTTCAGGCCTACTCCTTCAGTGCAGTGTTGAAAGGCATCAGTCAGAGTGGCAGAGAATATCATGCTGAACAAAGTGGGTGCTAAAAAACACTCTTGCTTGACGTTGTTGGTGACTGGGAAGGCCTCAGATGTTTCACCGTCATCCAGGACAAGAGCCATCATACCGTGATGAAATTGACGTACTATTCGTATGAATCTGTCTGGACAGCTGAATTTCGACATGATGCTCCACAGGCCCTGGCGAATGACAGAGTCGAACGTTTTCGTGAGGTCCACAAAAGTTGTGTAGAGTTCACGATTCTGCTCTTGACATTTCTCCTGTAGCTGATGCGCAGCGAAGATTGTGTCAATAGTCCCACGTCCCTTGCAGAAGCCGCACTGTGATTCTGGCAGTAAGCCCTGCTCCAGGTGAGTGATCAATCAGTTCAACAGAACCCTTGCAAGAACTTTCCCCACTGTAGAGAGCAGCGAGATTCCACGGTGATTGTCGCATACCTGGCGACTGACCTTCCTCTTATAGAGGTGCACGATGGACGCGTCTCTAAATTCCTATGGAATGGATCCCTGCTTTCAGAAGGACTGAAACAGCTCAGTGAGTTTCCGTAGCTGCACGGGTCCACCGACTTTGTACACCTCTCTTGGTATGGCATCTGACCCTGGGGCTTTGCCGCTTGACAGCTGGTTGATGGCTTTCTTCACTTCGTCTTCTTCTGGTGAAGCATCCATGGAGTCATTAACTGCAACCTGGGGCATCTTGTCAATGGCCTCATCATTGATGACTGAGGGGCAGTTGAGAACTGCTTCAGAATGTTCAGCCCATCTCTGGAGAATCTGTGTCTTCTCTGTAAGGAGCACAGTGCCATCAGAGTTCAGGAGGGGAAAGCTCCCAGAAGACTGTGGACCATACAGTGTGTTGATGGCTTCATAGAACTGCTTATAGTCGTTCCTATCCGCATACGCCTGTATTTCATCTGCTTTGGTGCTCAGCCACAAGTCCTGCATTTTGCACAGTCAGTTCTGCACTGTTCTGCGAGTGTTGATAAAGGTGGTCTTCTTTGCTGCTGAGGATGGGTCGTTCTGATATGCACGATGCAGGCGGTGCTTCTCAGCAAGTAAGGCCTGGATTTCTGCATCATTTTCATCAAACCAGTCTTGCCGCCTGCTTGTGGAGGGCCCCAGTACCTTCAATGCAGCTGTATGGACAGTGTTGCGGAATCACTCCCAGTCTTTCTCAGCGTCATCCTCAATACGAAGATCAGCAAGCTCTTTCTCTAGGTCTTCCGCTAGATTTTCAGTGATGCGGCTATTCTTCAGCTTCGACACATTGATCCTTTTGA
Source organism: Gopherus evgoodei (assembly GCF_007399415.2). Classification (NCBI taxonomy): domain Eukaryota; kingdom Metazoa; phylum Chordata; order Testudines; family Testudinidae; genus Gopherus; species Gopherus evgoodei. Next base: position 150,814,078 of record NC_044323.1, read on the forward strand.
GAGCCTTATAGCCTTGTGGTCGTGTCTTCGGCATTGTAGCAGGGTGAATCCCTGCTCCTGCCCTGAAAGGGTTAAAACAGCCCTGGATAAGGGCTGGGGCTGAAGAAAGCAGCCTTTTAGGCTGGGCTGATTGGGGAAGTGGCAGCAGCTAGGGCCACGCCCCAAACTGAGCCCAGGCCCTCATATAAGGGCAGAGAAGCCAGGAGCCCACAGAGTCTTCCTCTGCCTATAGAGGGAGAAGGGCCTGGCTGCTGAGAACCAGAGCAGGTACCTAGGGTAAAGCAGTGCTGGGGAAAGGCAGAGGAGCTGGGGAGCTCCTGCCTGGAAAGCCCCAGGCTGCAGCATAGAATTAGGCCAGGAGGTACTGGGGGTTGTAGGGTGCAACCCAGGGGTAGGCCAAGACAGCAGGTCCAAACCCCTTTGCTGATGATGATTGGCTGATACTGCAGTCTGCCCCATGGCGTGGGGCTAGACAATGACTGGCAGTAGCCTACACTGAAGCAAAGGGATAGAGGGTGGGGGGTTCCCAGGGAGGGGAAACCCCTAAGGAAAAGGGGTTGCTGCCAGGGGGCAGAACCCCACATAAAAGGGGCACTGGGGTCCAGGGAGGGACATGGGGCCCGTAGCAGGAAACAAGGCTTATCACCGGCCTGCAGAGAGAGCTCCACTGGAACCTGAGCTAATTCCTAAAGTGACCAGCAGGAGGCACCACGGGGGTGAGTCGCGCCCGTTTACAGGCATGATACGGAGCTTCATTTTGGATACTATGAGCCTGTGATCCATCCAACAGTCAGCGCCACACATAGCTTTTGTAACCCTGACATCTTGTCTGTCTCTTCTCCTGATGATGACATAGTCGATCAGATGCTAGTGCTTGGAACGGGGATGCATCCATGAAGTCCTGTTACGGGTAGGGAGGTGGAAGACCATATTGGTGATCAGAAGGTCATGTGCTGCACAAGTTTTCAGCAGAAACAGGCCATTGTTGTTACACTTTCCCACTCCATTTTTCCCGATGACTCCTTTCCAGGCTGCGGCATCGCATCTGACTCCTGCGTTAATACCGCCAAGCAGGATCAGCTTGTCTGTGCGGTGCACTGATGATAGCAGAGCATCTAGTTCTTCATAGAATTTATCCTTCACATCCTTTGGGTTGGTCATTGGGGGAGCATATGCACGGTCAAAGTAGCTTGTTTTCCTTTTTGAAGTGGAAGCTGCATTGTCATGAGTCGGTCATTCACACCCTTGAGAGGACTGGCAAGTTTGCGAACAAGATGATTCTTGATGGCGAAGCCAACTCCAAATTCGTGACGCTCATCGCTGCTGCGGCCACTCCAGAAGAATGTATAGCCTCCGCCTGACTCGGACAGCTGTCCTTCATTAGCAAGGCGAGTTTCGCTAAGGGCTGCAATGTCAATGTTGTAGCAAGCGAGCTCTCTGGCAACAAGTGCTGTTCTTCTCTCCGGTCTGTCTGCCATGATGTTGTCCAGTAGCGTGCGCACATTCCATGTGCCAATGGTGATCGGTGTCACTCTAAGTTTTGTTTTTGTTCGACCGCTTTTATGGGATCCCCGCCAGCTGCGGTATGTTGGCCAGGGTAAGGTGAAGCAGACAATGTTTAAGGCACCTTTTCTAGACCCCTCCTCATTCTGCAGAGGTGAGCAGTGCAATCCTGAAAGCTCAAGAAGATGCAGAGCTCCACTGCTGCTTCGGTCAGTGAGGAATGACCATTATACCTGAGCCGCCTGTGTGCAGGTCTGTGGCTACAGCTCCCAGTGTATCCACACCTGCTGCTTCGTCGCTCGCCCATTGCCACAGGACTTGATATGATGTGATATGATATGATGTTGAGACTTGCATGTGAATTGGATTAAACTGAGGGAGAGTTGTGCGACGTCAACCTCACTCTCTCTTCCCAGTTCCTATTTGTATCCAGTGGCAGGACAAGAATCGAGATGGCTGGAGACAGGGCAGGGTGCAGTGGGGTGTATGGGGTTGTCAGGGACGGGTAGTACCTTTGATGGGGGAGCAGTCATACTCCTAGGAGTAGCTCATCCACTTTGGTCCCCACTTGACACCCAGCTCTCACCTGTGGCTCCAAGTAGCTGTCAGCATGCGACAGCGGCCACACCCCAGAAACCGTCTCGACTGGTGGGCTAAACCAGGTGAGGACAGCCGATGAGTCTGAGATCCTCGGTGAGTTAGGGCCTGTCTACCCATTGCATGCGAAGGCTGGATCCAGCTGACTGAGGAAACCTGGTTCAACGGTCAGGAAGGCGGTGACAGCAAGTGTTGTGGAATGCTCAAGAGCACGACAAGACATGTAGGCATCCTGGTCATCCTCTTTTTTACGATGTGTAAAGATGGTAGGAAAGGTGTGCATTTTTACCTCAAAACTAAGATTTTCTGCTCCTCTTCAAAATGTTTTGCGTCGTATGCACTCCTGAGTTCTGTGGATCAGAGGAAGAAGGGTCTGGAACAGCTCTTCAATAGCAGTAGTGGGAGCAAACAACCGAATAGTTTAAAATGGAGCCTGATAAATTTATGAATGGGAGGATCAGACGGGATTGCCTGCCATAGCCGGTACTGCACTTCATGACCTACGTGGTTCTTCTGAGGAGTAGCAGGCACCTGTAGTAAGGGCATGACACACAGGTGCTGATAAGGCCACCCTTTATTTCCTGGTTTCAGTCACCTGACCTGGGTCAGGATTGCCAAAGTTTAATCCCACTGACATGGGACAGCTGTCAGTAGACATTGATTCCAGTGGTTACTATTGTCAATATTACAAGTACCAAGGAAAAGAAACCTGAGTGAAATGGAAGAGAATTTTCTTCAGACCATTAAAACCTCCTATACCTATTGAACGCAGATCTGAGTAATGCTTCGGAGTCTTTTTATATCCCAGGTTGGCCTCCCTTGGAAAATATGGGGCATGTGTGTGTGTGTGTGTGTGTAGTTCTGAACACCTCAGTACCATATGCTCTGCCCTGTCACGATAGCATCTGACTGCACCATGTTCATTAATCAGTTTATCCAAACATCTCTCAATGGTAGGGAAAAAAATCTCATCCTCTGAGGCAGATAGTGGTTGAGATGTGGTCAAGGTAGCACAATGGAGTCTGTTGCACAGCCAGGAATTCCTAATGCAGGTACCTTAACCACAAGACCATTCTGATGGTCTGAAGATAGAGTACAAGCAGGGACAGAGCACTAGACTGGGACCAGAAAATCTGGCTTCTCCTTCTGCTTCTGACACTGTGTGACATTAAATAATTTGCTTCACATTTCTGTGCCAGCTATAGAATGGGGACAAGACTTGCCTTCTTGAGCTCTGTGGTTGGATTTCAATGCAGAAAGCCTATTAATAGCTCTCTGCACGAGGACATTCTTCCTGATACTCAGCCTAAGATTTCTTTCACTCAGTTTCAGCACGTTAATCTTATTTACACCTCCCTGTTGCATCCAAACTGATTCTTCACCCTGTTTGGGGCTTACTCATTTCAAAACATTATTCCCATTATTCACTGCCTCTTCATTCAAGGCAGAATTTCTACCCCGAAAGGGCGGTGGGCGGGGAGGGGCTGATTGACATGTTCACTAAAACAGAAAACATCCTCTGGACACCTGAGAAGTGTTGGTTAAGAGGGGATTGGAATGCAGAGTTGGACAGATGCCTGGAATAATCAAGCCCTGTTAAACAACTTCGGACTGGCACTTGGCACACACCTGCAACCAGCTGCAGTGTCTCAACACTCAGGGCTTGATAATTGATACTTAGAGTGAATTGTCCATACAGCTGACTGTCCAAACAGCTAAGTTCAATGTGTATCAGAATGCTGAGTTTACAGTATCTTTCATCTTGAGACTGACCTTCCCCCAGCTCCACTATCCACAGCAACATTTCATAGTCACTATGAATTAGAAGACCCACTGGACATCTGTTCCATTAACTGGCTTGTGCCAAGAGGCCTCTCTACAGAATGTTCTCTAGTGTGTTTTTCTCCTCAATCCAATATTAATTGGGGCTTCTATCAATTCCCATGGGTTCATCTTCTACCACTCATGATTTGAACTAACTGGCCAGATTCTTGCCTCTGTTTCATAGGTTTAAACCTGGAGTAATGGAACTGAAGCTAGTGGAGTTACACTTATGTAGAATCTGTGTCAGTGAGAAGTCCCCCTCTGGACTTAAAACCAGTCTATCTGTGGCAGGAACGTGAACCATAACCTTTGCAACATCAGGCAAATCCCCATGGCTACACATTCTCCTGGTGAGTGAAAAGTGACTGCACTTATAATGGATAAAGGATAAAAATCTTCAAAATTAGCCATTGCTTCTTGGTGTCCAACCCAAGATGCCTAATCTTGCAGAAGCGCTGAACAACTTGTAGTTGTGTGATCTGGGAGCTTAGCACCCAAATCAGGCCCTTTAAGGTGTCTCAAGTTGGGTTACCAAAACTGGAGGCATACAAAATGCTGCCTTAGTTTTAACCTCTCTGCCTTTCTCTTCCCCTTCTTTAGAGCAATCTCACCTACCTGAAGGGGTTAATGTTTGTTAGCACTTTGTGCATATAAAGCACTATATAAATGTCATGTATTAATTATTATAGCTTCCCCTGATTAAAATGTTCAACATACGGGTTCAACCACTGTACAAGGTCTACACTAACAGAAGCAATCTGTGAAATGGTTACTGTCATAGAAATAGATTTGCACTGGAGCAAAATATGAGAAACCAACATGACGGGTAATATAAATAACACCAATGAATGTAATTGCCTCTGTGTGTGATAGCAGATGGATATCAAAATGGCCTTGGCGGGTCATTGAGCCAAGACGGCTGGTAACAAACAAATTAAACTGCGCTCCTGATATTGCAGCACATTTGGTTGCAAGTATTTCAAGCAATGAAGCGATACCTTTAAAAAAAAAAAGATGCACTCTTGATCAGAGCATGATTGGGACCTGGACAACATGAAATAGACAACAAGAATGGAATTGGTATTCAGTGTCCTTTTCTTAAAGAATAAAGCACTAATAACTCAAAGCACTGTAGATGCACTATGTAAATTGCAAGCGATGGCCATAGGAAAGGAGAAAAGAGGTATACTAGTAAGAAGGCAAAGTTTTAGGAGTGCCCAAATCCTAATCCCAATTTAACACCACCTTGCTCTGACACTAAATCAAAATTTTCACAAGGGTATGTCCACTAGCTTTGGTGGCCCAACTTGAAAGACCGAGGGCTTGCTTTTTCCAATGCGCTAAGCACCCATAGCTCCCATTGACTTCAGATGATGTGGCAGGTGCTTGGCAACTAAATATTAGGCTGTAGATGCCTCAGTTTAGGCACTGGAAAAAGGACACTCACAGCCAATGGATACTCAGGATGATGTCAGCCTTTATGTCCCTGTGCATCAATTTACTCACTGATAAACTGAGGAAATGTGAAGACAGGTTAATATTTGTAACGTGCTTTGAAGGTGAAAAGTATTCAGCAGTGTATCCATATTTGAACAGTATAAAAGCAGCTATTTGCAGTTCACTCAGCATATGAAAGGCTCCTTTCAGAGCAGCTACCTAGCATAAACCTTTAACAAATGACAGAGGGATTATGCAATGAATGACTTGACAGACCTTAGTTAGAGTGGCGCTAGGAGATGCTGTTATAATGTTAATTTGATTTCTGCTTTTGATGCGTTCTACTTGGATAGGTTTGCTGTAAAGTGCTACTTTGAGAGACGTTCGGTGTGTGGTAGAATCTAATCTTTAATTGCTGCATTTAGCAATGGTATCATGGTTGGGTATTCCTACTGTAGTCCTCAGGGCAGATATGCTTTGAGCAGAGCATTTTTTGTATACTACCATCACTTAAAAACCCCCAAGTACTTAACAACTCTTTCTGTTGCTTTCTGAGGACAACAGTAAAGCATAAACTGTCTACAATGAACAAATATGTCAGACCAGATCAGATTTGTGTGGTATCCCAAATATGACAGCTCAGTTTTGCATTGAGGAGGAAAGAGTTAATGTTGAGGTTCCTATTAGATATTGCTACACGTGACATAGCAGTTCTTAGGCAAAGGGTCCCCTGTTCTTTGCAAACTCCTCTAACCTCAGACCTGACAGACTCACTACATTGAACATGGTTTACAGGATGTTTATCCATAAAGAGTAACATCTACGGTATCTACAGAAAGCTCATAACTTGTTAAGATTTATAATCATTGTGAGATGTATGCATGGGTTACATTTAAGGAATAATGTATTTATACTGAAAGTATGCATTATGGACTTGGAGTAAAAATTAGTCACCAGGGGAGAATATGTCTCAATTATGTCCCATTTAGGAAGGAGAGAGTTGTCACCCTGTGCTGTTTAGTTGGTGATGCAACACAATGCTCAACTCAATTGGTTAGCCTTTTCCAATCCCAAGACATTCAATGGAAATCCATCAGAGGCAATTGAAAACAATTGATATCTCCTGAAGATAAAAAAGGAACATTACATCAAGACAGGAGTTTGTGCTGTCCATGCTTAGAAACAAAAGACTGTTTAAGTATAACAGAGGAAGGAGAAAGACTCTGAATCCTTTCACTGAGGAGACACCTTGAGAAGTAAGGTGTGCTCATGAAAAACTGGATCCTTGTTTCTGTGAAGCCAACCAGCTTTGCAACTGAATGAACTTTGGTGGGGAAAGCCTACTTTATTAGACAGGAAATGTGACTATTAATAAGTGTAGCCCAGGTTCTCGTTTCACAATTTTGTTTCGTATTGTAAACTTTTGTTTCCATCCTCTCTGGGTTCTAGCAGAATCTCCCTATTCTTTCTTAAATAAATCTTCTTTTGTTTTATTATAAATGCTCACAAGTGCTGAGGCTTGCATGGGAGTGATGGTTTAAAGGTAAAACTAGTAAACTGGGATACACTGCTCCTTTGGGGTCACAGGTTCTGGGGTTTCTGCAGGTACACAGTCTCCAGGGCTGTATATCACAAGAGAACAGTTCAAAGGGACTCCTTTCTTGTTAAAGAGCAGTGGTATATTTGCGCTATGCATGGGGTACATATACAACAAACACAATAGTCAGTGTCGTCCATGTAGAAAAATCTGAAAAAATTCTTCAAGAACCTCTGTGCAGAAAAAGGCTGCTTTCAAATAGATCTGTTTTCTATAAATTGATCAAGTACTGGAGGCAGCAAAGGTATTTTATATTGCTGTGAGCTCAAAGTTAATCCAGTAATACACTCCAAATGCTATTTGCTACTGTAGCTCTATTTCTGGTTAGGCATTCAGAGTAAAATCTGAACTAGAAGTCTTAAAATTAAACACTATATTTTAAACTGCAGGTGACTATTTAAAATTACATAAATGAAACAAGATTTGAACTAATATATTATCATGCTTACTAATGAATAGCCAGTATATTGAAAAACCATGTTGGGGACACAAAATGTACCTGGGATTTACATTAGTGCCTGATACTGCAATTATTATTATTGATAAGTTCTTTTCATTATACATTTCAAACTGCTTTAATACCATTCTCATTTTACAGATGGGAAAACTGAGGTACAGGACAGTGACATGACCTGCCCACAGTCACCCAAAAAGCCAGAGCCTGGAATTAAACGCAGGTCTCATGAGTCCCAGTTTGGTGTCCTATACATTAAACCACACTACCTCCCTTAACCCATAGACTGTAATTCAGCAAAGCATAAAAGTTCTAATAAAGCACGTCTAAAGTTAAGTACATGCTTAACTTACTATAGACCCTATTCAGCCATCTCACTGACTTCAACTGTACAAGTTCAATGAGGAATGATTTGCCAAATCTGCCAGCAGAACCATATCAGTATAATTATACCAGTGTAGTTCCGCTGGTAAATTTTCCCATTTAGACAAGCTCTAAATGGCTCAGGATTATAGATCTTAATGGCCGATTGAATTTCTACATAAACAGATAACAAATCAGAGTACAAACCACAGTAAAAAGGAAGCAATTGCCTCTGATGCAGATGTATCAATGTGTTTTGTTTACAATCACATTAGCGGACAAAAACAAGGATAATGTGCTGAAAAGGCTGTTAGGGAAGATCGGTATAAAGGAATCCAGATAATATGCTTTAAAAAACTACTTTTATTTTTAGTAGCTATGAGCAGGTAACATTCAATACATAAAAATCCAAGTGCAATCATAATCAAAGTCTGCCCCGAGCCACATTCCTGTCATTGGGCTGAGATGGTTAAGGCATGGGGGGGTGAGGGAATATCTTTTATTGGACCAACTTCTGTGGATGAGAGAGACAACTTCTGAGTTACACAGAGGTCTTCCTCAGGTCTTATGTTGCTCTGAGTAAGCTTGAAAGCCTGTCTCTCTCACCCCCAGAAGCTGGTCCAGTAAAAGATATTATATCATCCACCTTATCTCTCTAATATCCTGGGACCGACAGGACTACAACAATACCGTAAACAACATTGCTGAGGCATGTCAGTTTCCATAGCCAACAGTACAAAAGGGAGCGATGGAGCTAGTACAAAATCTGTCTGCCTTTGATCTTCCTAACTCCATGCAGCAAGTACCCCTTCACCACTGGCTGCCCTGGAAGCAGTCCTTCTGTGTGAGATGGAGCAAGTTTTGAACCCACCATGTCTGAGACTGTAATCAAACACCTCAATCACTCTGACCCCACAATATTTCAGCATAACTTGCATGTCAGCTCACAGCAGATTTCTAACAGCCATGCTTTAATTGGACAATAAGCTGGCTGGTTTTTCTACAGGGCCAGATTCTGTCACCTTTACTCATCACTCACACGGAAGAGTGCCTTACACGGCAAATAGTCAGTCCCACTGAACTCAGTGGCAGGTTTTGTGGAGTGAGGTATTACTCTGAGAAAGGGTATCAGAACACAGATCACAGATCCAGGTTCTCCCCTCCTGCACTGGTGTCAACCAGGAGAAACTCCATCGAATGCAATGGCACTACACCAGCATAAGTGAGAAGAGAATCAGGCCCCCTAGAGTGATTCCAGATGCACACTGGTGTAATTAGGATCAAAATGAGGCCAAGAAGAACTAACAAATAGTGAGCTGAAATAGAATGTTGTGATTTCTTTGTTATTTCAGGCTCTGAAGCTTCTTTATGATGGATTTAAAGGTAAGAGAAGAAAAAAAGTGTTAATTTTTAAATCATGCTGTACTCTGTTGGTCAAAGCATGTCTACAATTGCTTCCAGAAGAGGATTTGCTGTGGCTTTTTAATGGATCATGACAGTAATGAATTAACAATGACTTGGTTTCTCAGTATTGATTCATTCCCTACCAGTTTTAAAGAACAACCTGTTAGAAATACACTGCTAGTCTTAATGCAAAGCTGAATGCGCTTGTTAAATCCAAGAGCAGCCCTTACAAATGTAAAACCATATATTAGCTGGGCTTGTTTTAAAAACATGGATATCACATTCTCCTCCCCACTGATATCCGTGTGTGTTATCTGGGCTGGTCTAAACACTAGTTTTGCACTGATTTCACTTATCTGTTTAGAAACTGATATAGTTACATTGGTACAAAAACTGTGTATAGATAAGGCCTGACTGGGATTGCTGTAGCCTGACCCAAAGTTGGGTATATATAATTGTAACTTGAGGATTAACAGGTTCTTGTCCCAAGATCAGGCCCAGTAAGATTATTGTAAAATTGTCATATAATTTGGGAACCCCAATGTGTACAGGTGCAACACTCACACCATAGGAACTCTCTCTATATATTTACAAATATATGATTTATTAATAATTTAGCAAAGTTATACACACACTTAAGCTCAACAAGGCAGATAGAGACAATACAGCAAGTATATTTGGACGTCCATATTTACACCCTTATCTTTCTTAACCCATTTAACTATTATCTTTCTCATCACCGTCATCATTGTCATCTTCCCTGGTGGCCATCATTCTGGCTCCTCCCAAGGTCTACATCTCTCCACTCTTCTGCTGCCTCTGGGATGTTACTTTTATAGTAGGTTACGCTGATGCTGCCATGTCCAATGCATATTTAATAGAGGTCCTTATTTGTATTTCCTCCCCTTAAGGTGTCCGTTTTCTACAGGTTAGTCTATGTATGATGTTACCCTATTAGCATACACATCAATTTGTTGTCATGGCACCTTCTGGATGCTGGTGTCAGCTATGTTCTATGGGTGACTGGACAAAATTCCCCCTCTTGCACGCTACTTTCAGTTTTCTATAACTTATGAGTTATTTAAGTTTATCTATACCAAAGGTTATAAGCATCAAGCCTCACACTATTAACTAAAGCCAAATCTTATAGGATAAAAGCCTGTAGGGTCCTTGCATTACTACTAAATATAATAAAGCAGAATAACAAAGCAATGAATATAATACAGGTAAGCTGCCCATTGAGCTACATTGCTGAGAGACTGGGGAAATCATCAAAGATAGTCTGAGTGCAGCTTGGCTGCTGTGTGTATTTTCTACACATCTCTATGGAGTGCTTGGCTTGTTGAAAATTGATTGTTTTCACTAGTGAATTCAGTACTTCACAGGCTGGTTTGGCATCTCCAGAGCAAAATGCCACCCTGGTGGAATTCTATCCGCTCACACCAGGCTTGAATTTCCCCCGAATCTTCTATTTACTTGGAGGCACATCAAAGGCACTGTAAGCTACCCCACACTACCCTACTCGGTGCACCTTGATCCTGAACTGCCTCTCCATTAGTGATGGCAAATTGAGGCTTCTAATGAGGGGAACAATGCTAAGGACACTTCTCCACTGTGAACATCTCACACATGCCACCAAATAGCTGTCTGATGATAACAGCTGGACATCACCATATGATGTGAGCCAGATTCACGCTATCTGGAAAAGTTCCCTATTAAGTATCCTTTGCCATCGCACTGCTTCTGGTACGAGGGCCTAGAGCAGGGATGATAAGCTTCTGCTGCCATGAGCACAGCTGGTGAGTTCAACAAGCATCCATACTCATACGGGCAATGTCTAGCTGCAAGCTTCCCCCATCACACCCAGGAATGTAGCCTAGACCTGGCAGCATCAAAGCAGACACAGAAAGGGTCACTCATGTAAAATACCAGGGCAAATCTCCAGATAACTCCAGCAGACTTGGGGAAAATTTGGATCAGAGTTGTAGCTGAAGCCAATCTACATTATACACCCAAGTAGGTGGCTAACGAGTCTACAGGCCAGTGGCAAGGTAGAGGGAGGGCACAACAGAAAGGTGTTTATGGTACATCCTCCATAGCATGGCACTGGGCAAGCAACACAAGCAAAGGTCCTATCAAAAACATAGAAAGCCTAAATTTGGTCCATTAAAACCAGCTGAACGTGAGAAAAAGCTGCAGAATCTGTGCGTGCATCTAAAGTGTGGGTTACAGCCCACAGATGCGTGTGCATTAACCACTGTCAGTTGGGGAGAGTAACAACACCCTTGCAGAAGCTCTGCACAGGTAAGTGCAACATGTCCAATCACCTATGTACTGGGCACATACAATGTCCATTCCCAGAATCAAGACCCCATAAAGTGCAAGCAGTGATGCATGTGCAATCCCACTGGGCAGTATGTCTGGGAATTCTACCCACTCCCCAGAGAGCCACCAATCAAATATCCACTGCAGAATCACAAAGGAGTCCCAGGTTACAATTTAGTCTGCAGAAGAGAAGAATGAGGGGGGATTTGACAGCTGCTTTCAACTACCCAAAAGGGGGTTCCAAAGAGGACGGATCTAGACTTTTCTCAGTGGTACCTGATGATAGAACAGGGAATGATGGTCTTAAGTTGCAGTGGGGGGGGGGTTATGTTGAATATTAGGAAACACTATTTCATTAGGAGGGTGGTGAAGCACTGGAATGGGTTTCCTAGGGAGGTGATGGAATCTCCTTCCTTAGAGGTTTTTAAGGTCAGGCTTGACAAAGCCCTGGCTGGGATGATTTAGTTGGGGGTTGATCCTGCTTTGAGCAGGGGGTTGGACTAGATGACCTGGTGAGGTCCCTTCCAACCCTGATATTCTATTACTCTGAGACCAGCATGCAGCTGAGATATCCAGGTGCACAACCTATCTCCGCTGTGCACAGTGCAGAAAGGCACTTGCCCAAGCAGCCACCAGAGAGGGATACCATGTGGCATACCCAGACCCCTCTTTAGGGGACAGATTGATGCACAAAGCTCACTCCCTGCATAGCCTGCAAACCTCCCACACAGCCTGTATCGAGATGAATGCAGAAAGCTCCCTTCCCCATGCACACTGTGCACAGAACAGCAGATGTATATGCAAGTCTCCCTATCTCCCCTCCCCCCGCACAGGGAATCTCTCCTTCCACTCCCAAGCCGCATGTGTCCATTGTTGGTCCCTTGCAATGGCATTTTCCAAACTGAGCTGGGAAAAGTCAGCTCCAGGAAGTGTCAGCAGGAGAACAGGGATAAGCTGCCTGCTGTCTGTACTGAACGGGGCTGCTGGGGGCGGGGGAGAGGGTTATTTCCCTGTTAGGCTCAGGCACCTCCAGCCCAGACACTGTCAATTCCAGAGCGGCAGCCTCCGCTTCTGTCCCGCCAGCCACTAGATCAACCTGGGAGGGTCCCGCCTGCCAGAGCTGCCCGTGGCGGTCACATCTGGCCAGGTGTTGCACCGCTTACTACTACTCCCCCAGAGAGGGTGGTAGAGACCAGATTTAGGAACCAGCAGCCACCTCTGCCCAGCTAATGCAGCATGAGGCTGAACCAGGTTTCTTCCTCCAAGGATTAGCTGGCGGAAAGACCCGATTTCAGCCTGCCGAATCTGGCTGCCTCCAAACTGCATCGAAACCACCCAGCCAAGCGCTGCAAGAACCGGCTTCGCGGCACCCCGATCAAGCCACATTCGGGTTCCGGATCCCCAGATCCTGACGCCTCTAGCAGGATCCTGGTCGAGCGAGCTTTTCCCCTCGCCCCTGGCTGGCTGCGGGGAAGGTCCCCTCCAGAGGTGATGCCCGCGCGGCCACATCTGCCCAGCTGCTGCGCCGCAGCTGGGAGGGAGGGTTCTGAGCGCCGGCTCTGCCCAGCTCCCCTGACGTGTCAGCGGTGCCTATATAAAACCCCTCTCAAGCCCAGCCCGGCGCTGGGACTCGGAGGGAGAGGTGATGAGAAACAACTCCACTACCTCTCCCTGCGCATAGCTGTAGCTTGATCAGCGACTGAGATAGCTGTCTGGTTTCCTTTGGAGAACAATCAGCCACGGAGGCAGGCTCCAGAGACAGAATTTACAGATGTGCCCCACAATGACAGATGTGCTACAGCTGTAGCCGACTCCCTCTCGCTCCACCTAACCCAAACCTTCATGACCAGTTGCCATCTGGCTCTAGCACCGCTGGCCAAGGAGGACTCTCCCCCACACACCGCATTTTCTTGGAGCGGAGGAGAGAGGGGAAGATGGATGATGACTTGTATGCGGAGGAGAACATAACCTATCTATTGTCCCACAACAGGTCTGTCAATGAATCCGATGCCAACCAGTTCGAGCAGCCCGCTTGGCAGATCACCCTCTGGGCTGTCGCCTACTCTCTCATTGTGATCGTGGCGGTGGTGGGAAATATCGTGGTGATGTGGATCATCCTAGCGCACAAGAGGATGAGGACGGTGACCAACTATTTCCTGGTGAACCTGGCTTTTGCAGAAGCCTCCATGGCCGCCTTTAACACCGTCGTCAATTTCACCTATGGCATCCACAACGAGTGGTACTATGGGCTGCTCTACTGCAAGTTCCACAACTTCTTCCCCATCGCCGCAGTGTTTGCCAGCATCTACTCTATGACAGCCATCGCCGTGGACAGGTGAGGCCAGTTGGGATTGCCAAGGAGCATGAGCCAGAAGGGCTGCGTGAGTAGGGTGGTGGTAGGAAGGGGCCCAGGAGTTGGTGGTGGGGTTCTCAACTACAGGCAACAGTCACCACCTCTGTTTTCAGAGCACGGGCGGATTTTTTTTTAACCCGGTCCTTGCTCCTCTTTAGTTAACAGGTCATAAAACATAAGGCTGCAGGCACTAGACTATAAAGACCTCAGTCCAACCTGCCTGGCTATAATTCTGCAGCAGTCCAGTTTTGAGGCTCTGGATGGATCTGGGAGAGGGGGGAAATCAGGATATGTGAAAGAGCTGGCTCCTGGGACATGAAAAAAATAAGAGCATTTATTATTCAGTTCCCTAGCGTTTGGGGCTCTCACACTTTATATGATAAAGTTCTGTAGTTCAGTAGCTCTCAACCTTTCAGGAGTCTGATATGTCTTGTGTACCCCACCTTTCACCTCACTTAAAAACGACTTGCTTACAAAATGAGAGCTAAAAATACAAAAGTGTGACAGCCACAATGTTAGTGAAAAATTGCTGATTGTTACCATATAATTATAAAATAAATCAACTGGAATATAAATATTGTACTTACATTTCAATGCATAGTATATAGAGCAGTATAAACAAGTCATTGTATGACATTTTACTTTTGTACTGATTTTGCTAGTGCATTTTCTGTAGCCTGTTGTAAAACTGGGCAAATATCTAGATGAATTGATGTATCCCTGGAAGACCTCTGCGTACCCCCAGGGGTACATGTACCCGGGTTGAGACCCATGGCTGGAGTTCCTTCTGCTGCCTTAGCATTCTGTTGATTTCTCCTCCCCAAATATGGCAAAAGAGATAATGACCAGTTTTTTTAAAAAGCACTAGAGATAAGAGATAACTCCCTCCCCCACCCAGCCTGATAATTCTCTTCAGGAAAATGCTGTTAGCTTAATGAAAAGGTCTGTTTTAATTGAGCCCCAGAGAAGCCTGTGGCTATTTTATTTTCTTTTTTAATCAGAGGAAATCTATAGTCTTTCCCTCTACAATTTCACTTCACTGTCTCATTTAATTTTCCTGATTTCCTCATTTCAGACTAAAATCTATATTTAAAACAGCGTGGTATAATCCAATTACATGAGATATATTTATAGTTGAACATGCATGAGATATCTATGGGCCAGATATGATAGATCTTAACCATATTCCTGATTTTAGTTGGAGAAAGCCTATTTAAAGACCTCCAGTATTTAACCCTCTGTCTGGAAAAGGTTCTATTCAATATTTGCTGCTTTATATTGTTCTGAGACTGACTTGTGCAAATTTTAGAGCTGAGTACAAATGTGTTAACTAAAGGCAACTGGATTGTTGAAATAACGTTACTTTGATTACAAAGTTGGGGATGGAAAATGCTATTATCTATCACTGTTCTGTTTGTCCTGTGATTTGTGCAGCTCATAGTGAGTGATGGATACACCTGTTTTCTCTGTGGCTTGCCAGCACATACCAGCCTCTCGCTTACATTTTGTTCTCAGAACACAAATTCAGCAACCAGCCAATGTGTTGCTGAGGCAAGGAAGCAAATGTCCAGACTAGCACTTAGGGTTTAAACGCAGGTCAGTGGAGGGATGAATTGTGATCTAGTGGTTAAAGAAAAGGACTAGAGGTTAGGACTTAGATTCATAGATTCTAGGGTCAGAAGGGACCAATGTGATCATCTAGTCCGACCCCCTGCACAAAGCAGGCCACAGAACCCTACCCATCCAGTTCTATAACAAACCCCTAACCTATGCCTGAGTTATTGAAGTCTTCAAATTGTGGTTTGAAGACCTCAAGCTGCAGAGAATCCACCAGCAAGTGACCCATGCCCCACGCTGCAGGGGAAGGCGAAAAACCTCCAGGGCCTCTGCCAATCTGCCCCGGAGCTGAATTGGATTTTGCTTTAGAAGATTTTTTTACTGACTTGCTCTGTGACTGAGGGCAAATCAGAGCCTGTCTCTGCCTCAGTTCACTCCTTTCTAAAATGCTGATACATTTTATTTGTTGGTACTTCCTAGAAAATGTTGTGATTCTTTGCTGACACTTGGTATCTAAAATTCAATATATAGAGAGAGTGATGTTCTAGAATTTCCCTCTTTCTGTTCTTTTTCCTCATCTGCACGTTCTGCAGTAATTAGAATCGAGATCAAGTAAGATTATTTTTTTGCTGAGGGCATGTTGGCTAACTTGTTAGAATTAGACTGACTTGAAAAGTAAAATGCAAACTGTTAATGGAAATTTCTGAAGGCAATTGACAGTGATGTCATTACTCATTCATCTACAGCTTGTGAAATGTAGTTTAAGACTTGTTAGCTTGTTTTTAATGATGAGGAGACGGGAAGTCATTGACAAGTTTAATCTCTTTATCATGCCGGGCTTGAGAGAATGAGCCTGATTCTCCTCTCACTTTTCCCTGGAGTAAATCCAAAGTAACTCCGCTGAACTCAATGGAGTTACACTGGTGGAAATAAGAGGAGACTCAAACCCCAAATGGCAACGCCACCTGCAATTAGGAAAACATTATCCTAAGGCAGTGGTTTTCAATCTTTTTTAATTTGCAGACAGCTAAAAAAATTGAATGGAGGTGTGGGCCCCTTTGGAAATCTTAGTCTGTGGACCTTCAGAGGTCCATGCATCACATGTTGAAAAATCACCCATCTACGGTAATGACAACCATAGTCTGTGGCCCTGCAGGCGTCTGTGGGCCACAGGCTGAAAAGCACTGTCTTAAGATCATAGTTGCTCTGCATGGAAAATGAAGATCCCATTGCATTTTCTGCAGAAGAAGATGGGTTTTGTTTGCCCTGAGATCTTTGCCCAAATTCCTCCCTCCCCAAATATTATGTAGTTCGTGGTTCTCCTCCATCTCAAAAGTATCTGTATTTCAGGGGTGTTGTACCTACAGAGCAACACTGTGGAAAGAGATCCTTTGGCTTCAAAGCATTATAAATGTGACGCTCTAGTAGTAGCTTGTTTTTTCAGTTAGTGCACAGTTCTCAAATAACCATTGACTGCAAAGATAACTAGTTTGTAAAGAGAACCTTCCTAAAGAAAACTGGAAAATCTGCACTACTTGCCAATGAGTATTTTCAGTGAACGGAACACAAGTAGGTTATTGGAGGCCTGGGGCTGAACATCTGTTGAATTAACATTCCAGACTTTGACACACACAAATACTATAGAATTATTTCTGGACTCACTTTTGTTTTGGAAAGACAAGTTTTGGAGCTCCGCACAGCTCATGTTCACATCCTGAAGAAGAGCTTGTCTCTGTTACCCACAGAAGTTGGTTCAATAAAAGATATCATCTCACCCACCTTGTCTCTTTCATATCCTGGGACCAACATGGCTACAACAACACTATAAACAATCATGGGATCTTGTCAGTTGCTTAATCTAGCACTCAGATAGTGGATCTAAATTTCAAGAGCTCCTAAGTGACTTAGCAGCCTGCATCCCATGACTTGTAATAAGACTCAGGCCATGTCTACACTTGAGAACTCAGAGCAGCATAGCTGTACTGATACATTTGTGCCAAGAGCGGATTTACCATGAAACAAACTGTGGGGTGGCATGGGCCCCCAAAAATGCAGGACAAATATCTGACACTCTGCCCCCGAGTCCCGGCCAGCAGTGCAGCAGGGCTCAGACAGACAGGCACGATGCCTGCATGCCATGGCTGGTGGCCCCATGCTGCTCCCGGAAATGGCTGGCAGGTGGCACATCTCTGTGTGCCCCTGGCGGGGGTGGAAGGCAGTGTACGGAGCAGTGCACCGAGACCCGCTGCCCCCTCCCCGTAAGGGGAGTGCAGAGACTGCCATCAGCAGGGCAAATGCAGTTTCCTGCCCACTCTGCCTTCCTCCCTCCATGCTGCTTTGCTCCCAGAAACAGCTGGCATGTCTCTGCAGACCCTGTGTGTGTGTGTCTCTCTCTCTCTGTGCGCTGCCACCACCCCTAGTACTAACTGTGCAACTCCCATTGGCCTGGAATTGCAGTCAATGGGAGCTGCGGGGGTGGTACCTGCAGGCAGTGGCAAGTGGAGATCCCCTGGACCCCCCTCCGCCTAGAACCCACTGCTGGAGGGGTGTGTGTGCTGATCACTTTGGGAGCTGCATCACCCAAAGTACGCAGCGCTCCCCTGCCCCCTCCAGCACCCCAACCCCCTGCCCTAATCAAGGTACCTCACTTTATTTTCTATTCCTTTCCATTACTTATAATATAGGAGGAGATAAAAGAGAATGTTCTTTTTCTTGGCTGGGTCCTGGGTGGGGAGGGGGTGAAAATGAAGCTGCGCACAGGGCCCCACTAACTCTAAATCTGCCACTGCTCTGTGCCACTGTAAGAGCTCCCATGTAGCCAGTCTATGCCGACAGGAGAGAGCTCTCCCATTGATGCAATTAACCCACTCCTAATAAGTAGTGGTAGCTATGTCAGCAGGAATGCGTCTCCTGCTGACTTAATGCCATCCACTCCGGCGCTTCTGTCAGGGTAACTTATGTTGCTCAGGGGTGTGTTTTTTCACACCTTGCCCTGGGCAACAAAATTTATACTGACAAAAGTGTTGGTGTAGACATAACCTTAGTCTCTCAAGTACTTAAATCACTTTCCAAAAAGGCTCTTGGGCTCTTAAGGTGCTGTTGAAAATTGTACCTGGTAGCTTGCTAAATAACTAATTAAATTTAATGTACAGAAAATCTAGTGCATGTGGTATCAGTATGTATGTTCTTAGGTGCTGCATCACACAAGAATTAGGCTCAGGCAGTTCGAAGATAACGTGTGAGTTGAGGGAAAAAAGATACTGATCAAGGAAATCTGCAATGACAATAGGCAAATACAGTAAAGGCCGCAGTATTACAGAATAAGATGCTGAGGGCAGTGAATTATCTGATTCATTTGTTGATGCCAAATCTCACATGAGTTATTGTTCTTTGGAATGTGGATTCAGGGTAGCCTCTGTTTCTTTTTTCCCTTTGGTCGAGAAACATGGATAACACTACAAAATCACTTGTTATCTTGCGATTGGATCTAGCATCAGTAATTAGATGAAATGGTGGGTGGATGAAAACATTCATCTACTTCAGCCAGGTATTTCAATCCAGACTTGTGTGCTTGAGGAATCAGTTTTGAGTGTTGTGTGATGTTTCAAGACAAGAGCTTATCGCGTGGATTAAATTAAGTATCTCATTCCAGTAAGGGCTAGGACAAATGCTTCCCAATAAAACCGCAAACCTAAAGATAGCCCATGCATCAAGGATGAAAACATGTACCGGAATTCCACGTACCCTATAAGATCGACACAACCAGCGCCAGCTATGTAGTCTCAGCAAAGCAAGGGATGGTTTACAGCTAGGAAAATACACTTGAAATCAACTTATTTTCAGTAGATGCGGGGGGGGGGTGTGGAATAAAAATGTACAGAATTGAATATGGTTTATATACCCCAAGTGGAGTGATTCATCTCTGTCTGTAACTTGGATATGTAATCTAAAGGATGCTTGGCGTATTAGCCATCAAGTTGATCACAAGAACACTGCTTTACAAAAAGCTGTTCAGTCTATTTCAAAATGTGCCCTCTGTAAATAATTTCTATACCACACTTGCCAGAGGATGCGAAATTGTCTTCTAAAGAATGAACAAACCCTATGCGACAGTCAATCAGCAAACATTTTACAAGCTATGATGTTTATGTAAAATTCATGCATAATAGAACTTAGGTATACAGAACCCCAACTGTCAGGGTGGTTAAACACTGGAATAAATTGCCTAGGGAAGTTGTGGAATCTCCATCTCTGGAGATACTTAAGAGTAGGTTAGATAAATGTCTATCAGGGATGGTCTAGACAGTATTTGGTCCTGCCATGAGGGCAGGGGACTGGACTTGATGACCTCTCGAGGTCCCTTCCAGTCCTAGAGTCTATGAGTCTATGAAAGTGGATTGTGCAAGTCGCTTTAAAAAAAAATATTTACTTGCAAATATAGTGCCTGTTTTTTTTAGAGGTGCCAAATTTCTAGTATAAGTTAACGGGAGCTGCAGGTGCTCTGAAAAAATCAGGCTGATTATCATCTCCCGTGGAAAATATCTTCAAGTGCCACAGCGTTACAGCAAGGCTCGGAGCTAATTGTTACAGCAGATAAGGAGGCCTGTTCCTGAAAGGTAATAGTGCATTCTTAACTGCTGCCAAATTTAAGGGAATTGAGACCACTCAGCGCTACACAGGATTGGGCAGAAGCATTGCAAGGGCTCCACAGATACCTCCCTTTAGATTTTTGGTAAGAACCTGCTGCCCAAGTCTGGTGCTGTGCAGCATTTCATTTCTATGCAACTGGGAGCACAGTAGTGCTTGCTATCTGCACAGTCATTTCCCAGATTCCAGTTTAAAATTCTTCCAGTGACGGAATTCAATACCAGGTAAATTAGTTAAAATGATAATTACAGACGGAATTATAAACACCGAGCTAGGAAAGGACAAGCCAGCACGGCTCCTGCCTAGAAAAATAATGCTTCTTCAATCTATTATGTGAGCTAAGAAAGCCCTGGTTCTCCTTTACTCACTAGTTAATACAGTTTATTTTGTCTTTTTAAAAGTCTTTGACAAAGTCCCTCAGAAACAACTGTTACATCAGATGGTGAGAAGTAAACTACCACCATGAACTAGAAACTGGCTGAGATGAAAGGAAAGAGTAGGAATAAGTATATGGCATCAGTGGTCAGTTTTCAGCATGGCTACAGGTTTGTAGCAGAAGGTCTCCAGGCTCTGAACTCAGATCAGTGTTTCAGTTTATTGGTCTGGAAGATAGGTGAGGTGGCAATGCTTGTACGTGACAATAATTTGGATTCTAATTCTAGTGTGTTGAAAACAGTGTTAAAATTCTCCTGGGTTTTCCTGGGCCTGCTTGCAGGCTAGGGGACTTTATACAGAAGTGTGCAATCTAGGTCTTCAGCAGTCAGTTTGCAAAGAGCCAGTCTAGTTCACCAGTGGAGGAAGGCAGAGAGGTAAGTTTCCCCTCCCCCCACTTAACTTCCAGATACTCTACAAGGAAGAACCCGCAATGGGAGGAAAATGGCACATTGCCAATATCACTGCTAGCTCTTCCTCTGACTGCACCTGTGGGGGTCCTGGCCAGACAGGCTTCCTGACTCTGGATATTTCTGCCTAGGACCTTGTTTCGACTTGCTGGGAATGCAACCTGCATGCCCCTACCAATGAAAGCCAGGCTGGGGGAACCATCTTGTGAGAAAGGTGTCTGTTGGTGGAGTCCCTCCAGAAGCAGGTAAGAGCTGCAGGAGGAGGTGGCTCATCTGCGCAGCCTCCAGGAGCGCGAGGATTTTATTGGCAGGATGCACCTGGAAACATCTGGAATAGAGGATGCTAGCTAGCCACAGATGAACTACAGTGGCACAGGAGTAGGTAGGAGAATCGGTTGCTCTATGGGGAAGAAACTGGCTGCTGGCTCACTCAGCAGTAGACACTGTTGCCCCCCACCGCCGGGTCCCCTGTCCACTGAGGTGAAGAACTGGTATGTTGTACTGGCAACAGGAGGACAGGAGCAGATCCCAGTGGCTGAGTAGGAGCTGCCACCTGTCCCCAAGGCTGGGAGATCATGACCACTACATCCAACAGGAAGCAACATAGGGTGCTGCTGGTCAGGGACTCCCTTCTGGGGTGGTCAGAGGCATCCATCTCCTGACCTGACATCCTGGGAGATCTGTGCTTGCTTGGAACCCATGGCTGAGACATTACAGAAAGGTTGCTGAGGCTTATCCATCCCTCTAGCTACTACTCCATGCTACTCATCCACATAGGCACTGATGATACTGCCTGCTATGACCCTGAGCCAATCAGCTGTGACTACAAGGCTCTGGGAGTGAGCATGAAAGGGCTGGGGTGCAGGTGGCTTACCCAGTTGAGGGTAAGGGTCCAAGCAGGGACACACGGCTACAAGATGGTGTTGATGGGAGGACTTTGGCTTCTGAAACATGGGATGCTGTTTTGG
Organism: Gopherus evgoodei; assembly: GCF_007399415.2. NCBI lineage: Eukaryota > Metazoa > Chordata > Testudines > Testudinidae > Gopherus > Gopherus evgoodei. Next base: position 150,835,949 of record NC_044323.1, read on the forward strand.
GAAGGAGGTCTGCTGGAAGAGATGGGGTCCACATAGTGCTTAATTTGTAATGAAATAGGTGCCAGGGCTCAAGCAGTTTTTTTTTTGCATTCATAGCTGATGAAGCAAGCCCAGTTTGTAAGCACCTAGAGTATAACAGGGTTACAAGTAATAGCCAACGTGTATTTGCTAAGAGCAAACCATGGCAAAACAACATAACCTAACAAATTTCTTTGGAGGTAGCTGTGTATTTATACACAACTGATGCACTCTGCTTGCTCTTGTAGTTCTGTCTTGTGACACTCTTTGTGCTGAAGTTTTTATACCCCTCAAAGACAAGGTATACACCACCTGCTGCTAGCATGTGTTCAATGAGACTCTTAAATTGGTCAAAAATTCCTTAACGATACTGCGTACTAGCCAATGTACTGTCCAAAGAACTGAAGAACCATCAATGACTGTGCAGGTAACTTCTTGTGAAGTATGTATACTTGACACTTCTGTCTGCAGCTGCTTCTTTAGGTTTAGGTTAGTGGTTCATCTTTGACAGGGCCACTGGCTTAGTGGATTGGGCGAAGTTGTAGACGTGATGTATCTTGATTTTAGTAAGGCTTTTGACACAGTTGCATGTGACATTCTCATAAGCAAACTAGGAAAATATGATCTAGATGAAATTACTATGAGGTAGATGCAAAACTGATTGAAAGACTGCGCTCATAGAGCAGTTATCAATGGTTCACTGTCAGACTGGAGGGATGTATCTCGTGGGGTTCCATAGGGGTCTGTCACTATTCAATATTTTCAATTACTTAGATAATGGAGTGGAGAGGTTGTTTATAAAATTTGCAGATGATGCCAAACTGGGAGGGGTTGCAAGCACTTTGGAGAACAGGATTAGAATTCAAAAGGACCCTGACAAATTGGAGAATTGGACTGAAATCAACAAGATGAAATTCAATAAAGACAAATGAAAAGTACTACCTCTAGAAAGGAAAAATCAAATGCACGACTACAAAATGGGGAGTAACTGGCTAGGGGGCAGCACTGCTGAATAGGACTCGGGGGTTACAGTGGATCACAAATTTAATACAAGTCAACAGTGTGATGTAGTTGTGAAAAGGTTGATGTCACTCCAGGTTGTATTAATGAGAAACTGCTGAACTTGAATTAATATGCAAATTAGACATTATCATTTTAGGCTTGAATAGAGACTGGGAATAGCTGAGCCATCACACATATTGAATCTATTTCCCCATGTTAAGTATTCTCACACCTCTTGTCAAACTGTCTGTAATGGGCTATCTTGATTATCACTTCAAAAGTTTTTTCTCTTAATTAGCCTCTTAGATTTGGTAGGACAACTCCCACCTTTTCATGTTCTCTGTACGTACATATATCTCCTCACTATATGTCCCATTCTATGCATCCGATGAAGTGGGCTGTAGCCCACGAAAGCTTATGCTCAAATAAATGTGTTAGTCTCTAAGGTGCCAAAAATACTCCTGTTCTTTGTTTGTATTAACAGGAATGTTGTATGTAAGAAATGGGAAGTAATGGTCTTTTTCTACTAGGCACTGTGAGGAAGCAGCTGGAGTACAGGGTCCGGTTCTGGGTGCCACACTTTAAGAAAGACGTGGACAAATTGGAGATAGTCCAGAGGAGAGCAACAAAAATGTAAAAAACAAACAAAAAAGTTGAAAACCTGACCTGTAAGGAAAAGTTTTAAAAAAATAAAATCCTGTAGTTCCTTCTGTTGTTTCTGTACTGGCTCTGCAGGACTGAGGGTTTGTTTACACTACCCGCCGGATCGGCGGGTAATGATCGATCTATCGGGGATCAATTTATCGTGTCTAGTGTAGATCCCCGATAGCTCTGCTGTCTACTCCTGTACTCCATCGTGGAGAGAGGTGGAAGTAGAATCGATGGGGGAGTGGCGGCAGTCGACCCTGCGCCGTGAGGATGCTAGGTAAGTCAACCTAAGATACGTTGACTTCAGCTATGCTGAAGTCGACGTATCTTAGGTCGATCCCCCCCAGTATAGACCAGGCCTAAATGAAGGGAAAAAAGACACTTATTTCTGTCAGTGAAGTAGTCAGCTCTGACTCTGAATACACATAGGGTGCAATTGCCTCCTGTGCAGAAAGCCAGTAGAAGACCTATGCACCACTGAAGTTCTATTTTGAGGACTTAGGTGGTGCAAATTTGTGCTGGCCTTGTGCACAGGAGTAAATTTCACCTAGGGAGCATATTTGAGTAGGATTTCCAATCATTTTTCTGAATATTTTGAGGTTTATTAACTTCAGCTCCGTTCCAACTCCTTTGTCCACCCACCTGCACACCCTGCTGTCACACTCGCTTTCAGTTTGACCCCCCCGTGCTGTCATGGGATGTGCTGGAATTCAGCAAGCAAAATGAGAGGGCCATTAATGTCATACTATGCAGCTAAGTGAGAAGTTTAAAGGCTCTTCAATGTGCAAACAGCAATCAGAGAGGAAACAGTAAATCTGGATAAACCTTTATTCCACCTATATGGCTAATAAAATTGTTACTGCCTGCAATCAGGAACTGAGGCTTCATTTTTTTGTTTGCATTGTTTGAACCAAAATGCACAAATACAGACTGGGGGATAACTGACTCAGCGGCAGCACTGCTGAGAAAGATCTTGGAGTCATGGTGGATCACTATCGCTATATGAGTCAGCAATGTGGTGCTGTTGAAAAAAGCAAATGAAATTTTGGGTGGGATTCACAGCGGTATAGCATACGAGTCATGGGAGATGATAGTACCGCTCTACCTAGCGCTTCATTAGGCTTCAGCTGTGTCTGATTTTAGTCACCAGTGTATAGAACGGATGTAGAGAAACTGGAAAGGATCCAGAGGCGAGCAACAAAGGTGATCAAAAGGATGGAACACAAGCCATATGAGCAAAAGATGAAGGAATTGGGCATGTTTAGTTTGGAAAAGAGGAGATTATGGGTGAACATAATAACGATCTTCAAATACTTGAAAGGCTGCCATAAAAAAGTTGTTCTCTCTTGCCACAGAGGGCAAAACAAGAGGCAATGGGTTCAAACTACAGCAGAGCAGATTTAGATTAAAACTCAGGAAAAACTTCCTAACTGTAAGAACAGTAGGACAAGGAAACAAACTGCCTAGGGAAGTCATGGAAGCTCTTTCATTGGAGGTTTTCAAAAAGAGACTGGGTAGTCTTGGATGGTTTTGACACAACAAACCCTGCATCTTGGCAAGGGGTTAGACTAGATGACCCTTGCAGTCCCTTCTAACTCTATGGTTCTATTATTCTATGACTGACTATGCAATTAAGTCAGTAACTGATTGCACCTTTGAAATCTCTTTTCTCAATCCCTATACACTTTTAAATCGGTGTGTGACACATCACTTTTTCTTAGCCATAAAGCCCCCTCTTTTGACTGTTTAGCTTTCAAAGGCACTTTAATGAGGTACGTTTGAATCATGTAGCAACGTGGGTTTTATTAGGCCTCTCTCTAAAATGCAACATACCGTCTGCACACAAGTAGCTGGGCTAATCTTGTGATTCAGCTGAATGTCAAATGTTTAATAATGAAATCATAGATGATCTTGCAGATTCTTTGAAAGGTGATAGATTCATCTGGCTGTAATTTGACGTAATTTGTCACCCTTGACATGTTTAGTTAGTCATTGTAAGCCTCTGCGTAGCTCCTTTATCATCATGTCTTCATCAGTTTTTATTGTCAATCTGAATAGCACATAGGGCAAAAGATTGCAGTTGCACAGGTGCTGGAACTAGGGGTGCTGGAGGTGCTTCTGCACCCTCTGGCTTGAAGTTATTTCCATCATATCTAGGGTTTATAGTTTGGTTCAATGGCTCTCAGCATCCCCACTATACAAATTGTTCCAGCACCACTGAACACTGGTTCTATAAGCATGTAACACAAAGTGTATAAAGGCCATAGATGGAGAGGATGGGGTTAAAGGAATCCAAAGAGGGGTAACAGAATTAAACTGATCATAGGACAGAAGGGGCCATATGTTCTAGCTGCTTTATGCCATTTGCCGTATGGAGCAGCTGTAAACACTGTTTAACCTGCTGGAGTATTGCAAAGCAGCCAGAGGCTACTGGTGAATCTGGACTAAGGACCATAGGAGAATTCCTAACTATTAAAGTAATGTCTAAACTGCAATGTAAGCCCAGGATTAGTGGGATTTGAGTCAGCAGGTCTGTGTTAGGGAACCCTGGAATTGAATGTCTACATCGTATTTTAATCCAAGGTTAAAAATTTTCTGACCCATGCTTAAACCTAGGACTCCAGTATCCACACTTGCAGTGTGCAGACCCAAGTCAAAGTAACCATATTCCTGAGGCCTGACTGCCACACCCCTCTGACATGTAGCCACTCTAGCCGTAGGAACATAGTGCACTGTGGGAAGACTTTACTGCCCGCCCTGCACATTGCCAGGAAGCACCTCGCTTTGCAAAAGGCTTGATGGGTTCACTTTCCATTGCAGACCCAGGAGGCTCTCTGATAGTGTGCTTACAGATTGGTAATCAGGAGAGAATGGGTTAAATGCTGACCAGAGCTGTGCCATATGCCAAGTGTGTGTGCCGGGGGGCTTACATTTTCAGTAGTGTAGATTGCAGATTGTTGGGATAGACAGGACGACAGAAGTTGTCCCATGTTCCAGATGGCTCCAGGAACTTGAGTCAAGCAGGGCTACGGCTACACTGCTAAGTAACAGGGCTCAGACCCTGGGTTCTGGCCTGACTTGAGAATGGATCCCCCAGCCCTGCAAGGTCCTGGAACTCTGAGTCCAAACCAGGGTTAGCGCAACTGTAGTATAGATGCAATGGTGGGGGGAGAAGGAGGAATATAGCCTTGAGCCCAGGCTCAAGCATGGGCTTACACTGCAGCAAAGACTTACAATTAGGATAACGGAGATGAGATTTGTGAGAGAAACAAAGCTGTGTTGGCTGGGGGCTGGAGAAGGTCACTTAACCAGGCTTTCTTCTAAGCTTTGTGGTTCAGCAGACACCCAGCAGCCCACTGACCAGAACATCCACACACCACAGAACTAGCTGGGAGTCAAAAAGGGCCCAGCAGGATTACAGCAGCTAGACACTCAGTCTCCAGGGCTACAGGATACAGACTAGAAAGGGCAAGGGATAGGGCCAGATCACTCTGCTAAGTGAATCTTCTCTCCGCTCTAATCAAGGTTCTGCTATGCTGATTCCTCATCTAGCTCCCCTTCTGCTTTCTGAGCAGTCACCCCTCCTCTTTTAGGGGAAGGGGGTCAGCACTTGGAAGAAGGAATCCCTAGATCCTGGCTTTGGCTGGGCACTGCCAGAGGACTTTGCTTCTGAAGCCAGATCACCTGCAGTGGTGCATCTGCAGGGCACTGTGTCGCACCAGACCACTGGCATAATTTGGCTGAGAAGCCAGCCTCGCTGGCCCAGGGAGGGTCATCCCAATGCCAGAGTGTTTCTGTACTCCAGCAGAGCTGCTCTACAGGTTCAGATGCGTCCTACCCTCCCCTGCTGCCAGTGTTGCAAGAAAAAAGAAAAAAAAAAAGAGGCCAGGCCAGGGTGTGTCTCTACTTCACATTGATCCTAGGCTGCATCTTCTACCCCTGGCAGCTATCATGGTATGTCTACAATGCAGCGGGTGGCAAGCCACTCAGCCCGGATAGACAGAGAGGCAATAGCTTGGCTTGAGCGAGTGTGGTAAAAATAGCAGCATGGGCGATGTGACATGGGTGGCGGCTTGGGCTAGCCACCTGAGCCCAAGCCCACCTGAGCCCCTGTGTCTGAGCTTGGATGCCTAGCCTGAGCCACTGCCCATGTTGCAATGTTCACACTGCTATTTTGAGCAGGTTAGCTTGTGCGGAGCTAGTGCAACTCTTCCTACCTAGGCTTGCATCCAACTCCACTGGAGATATACTGTTAATGGCTGGCATTAATTAAAGCCACCTTCCTTATGATTTTTTGGAAAAATCTGGTTAGGAATTATTGACCAAAAGCAATCTGTTTCCTCCTGGCCACTCTCATCAACCCAGGTAAAAGTGATTTTCTGCAAAAGAAATGGATTTTAAGAGTCATACTTAAATGTTACCATACCATTACCATGGTATCTGAGCATCTCACATCATTACTGTGGTTATCCTCACAATGTAGTTGTAAAGCAAGAAAATGCCATTATCCCCATTTTACAGATAAGGCTACTGAGGCCCAGATTTATTAAGGTATTTAGGTACTTAACCCCTGGCCTACAGAGTCTGGGAGTTGCCCAAAGTCACACAGTCAATGAAAATCAGGAACTTGAACCTGGATCTCACATGACTGACGTTAGCACCTACCATCTGAGCCATCTTTCCTCAAATTCTAAGGGCAAATCCTTTAATATGTCAAGATGGGTTGAAATTTTAGTCCTACCAAAACTGACAGCATTCTCCAGACAAAAAAGAACAATAAACACCCACACCCCAAAAATCACTACACCCCAAGCAGAGACGCCTATAAATGGAGTTGAGATGATGCTTCTATGGAGACCACCAAGGACTTTCATTTTGGCAGTCAGATTCGTAGGGATTTTAAAGTATCACATCAAAGGGAAGAGGACACATCGAACATCATCAGAGGGGGTAGAGAATTAAAGGACACTGCTGGCATTACAGCAAGATGTGGAAATGCATCGACAAACTCTCTGAAAGCAAGGCTGAGAGAATTAAAGCCTTTCTGTAGAGCTGTCAATTCAAAGAGATTCCTGTGAATGAGGAAGTTACCTGGGCAAACTTTACCCATTGTAAAGGAATTGATGGATGACCTGGGAAAGCGTGAGGTCTGTTTTGTCTGATAGCAGCTGTGAGGAGGAGACTGAATGTTATTTTCAAAAGTGGAATGAAGGAACATGGAGTGAATCTATCAGGCTTCCAGGCTGTCTGCCAGTGATGAGCTCCTTCTCCTTGGACTCTCTATGTAGCTATGAGCCAGCAAACAGCATGTAAACAGTGGAACATTTCACAGAGTAATGAGTAGAGACAGAAGGTTATCTACAGCCCAGGGAGCCAGGAAGTTGAATTCCAGTTGTGGTTGTGACACTGACCCCCAGAGGGCCTGATAGAATGTTGGCTTAAGTGACTTGCCAAAAGCCGTAAGTGGTGCTAAATTTTGAGTTCTGCAAACTGTTGGATGCCCAGCTTGAGACATCTAGAGGCTGATTTTCAGAGGTGTTCAGCACCGGTAGGTACAATTGACTTCAGCTGAAGCCATATGCGTTTAGCACTTCTGAGAATCAGGCTCCAAGTATTTGGGTTTAAACACCCAAAAGTATAAGGCCACTTGGAAAAACTTGGCCTAAAACTCTACCTCCATTTTCCTGTCTATAAGATGGGGCTGTTACTAATTGTCTACCTCAAATAAGAGCAGCTAATCCTCACTTTTTCTACCAGTAATTAATTATGATGGGGAAATTAACAGGCTAGGTTTAAAAACCCTGGCTCAAGAACCGAAGCCGAGCAAGGGCGGGAAACTCAAAGCTCTGGACAGAATATTTCCAAACAAAAAAAGTGTCTGACTGCAATAATTGAACAGCATAATCAGCAGATGAGCACGAACTTATTAGGGATCAGCTGTGGGCTGCAGTTTCTTTATACAAATAAGTTAGATAATAGTATTTGCACAGAAGATCTTGAATTTTAGATGATATAGGAACCATGATGCAAAACAAATAAAAATCCATAATTAAATGGGTACACAATCAGATTGTATTATCACATATGTGTTTTGGAGCTAAAGTGAATCCTCTTGTACTAACTGCTTTACTTTGCTCCTGCCCACAAATCTGATCCACTGAATAGGCATGAAATTTTGGCAGTAAAGATCTGTTGTAGTTAGTACAATACAGTGTGCCGCTGCTGAAAATAACCTTTTAAAATCTTGTTTAAGCTGTATCTGTCACATACTTTAAACTTGTCCTTGGCTTCTGAACACCTGAGTAATACATTGCACTGCAGCATGTAAGTGCTGTGACTGAAAGTGATGTGTAAAATTGAAAGTGAAAACACTTCATTTTCTTTTCTTCCCCACCCGTCTAAAATAACCTCTAGTGATATGCCTTGCATCTACTCAGCTGGGATTTATTTTAAGAGTCAGAATCTTTTACAGACGAAAGTGCCTGCAGGGGCATTCAGTACAGCTAATATTCTGAGTGCAAAATAACAGAGATGTTTGCAAACTTTTCAGAAAAAATCTCAGGTCACTTTTGCTGGTATGTAAATATTCATTTCTGTAGGGAGGTCAGGAGAACGTCCCTGAGAGCAATGGCAAATTGCTGTTGAGCAGAAAATGCTGCAACATATTGGTTAGGGAAGAGGTTTGAGGAAATGGCACAAATATCCCCTACAGCTGCTTTATGAATCGGCTTCAATGAAAGCTCAGTATCAGTCAGATCTCATTGCTTGAGGAAGAAAATAGAAATGAAAGCAGGCAGCATTGATGTTACTTCAGAGAGCAGCTGTACTGTCATTCGCGCTGGCTTTGAAAATGCTGTTTCACGTATTTCAGATTGTGTGCCTTGCAGAGACACACAGAGCAGAAGAATGGAATTACACCAAGAATAGGAAAGCCATCCTTAGTTAAAAAGCAAATGAGGCACTAGATTAAGTATGGAGCAGGGATTTGTACAGATGACTTTGACAGGCTTCTGTGAAGATCTTTATTTTCGCCTGTAGCTTCAGCAGCTATATCCCTTTGATAGCCACCTTAAGGTGGCTGAGAGATGGAACAATACGGCCATACCTTGAAGATATGGAAATCAAACAGAGGCAATCTGTCGTGAGCTCTTGAGTTCCTTGAACTTAAGATACTGGGAGGCAGGGAGACCAGCAGAATGCAAGAGTTTTGGAGCAACCCCAGTCTTAAGCTTATTCTGTTAAATACTAACTATGGAAGTTGTAAAGTATCAACAGGCCAGGCTGTAATCAGGGATGAAGCCTGTGGTCTAGTCCCTGGGATTATGTATGGCAGGGAGATGTGTATAGATGGCACTTGCAGGCTTCTATAGAGGCCCTTACATGTTTCTGAACTCTGGCTAGATGACATTCCTGGGTTGACTTTGGCACAGTTGGTACCAGCTAATTGTAAGCATTCAACATCCGTGGTGCTATTGGCTTTGGAGTCTCTAATGCCACCTCCGTCCATTTACGTGAGTCATCAAGTATATCAGAACCAGATGTCGCAACCTAACCCCATTCTGAGACTTTCATGAGACAAATGCAATGGATTCCATTCCAGTTCTGGGGTAGGAGCATTATGCACCAGTAACGAGTAGAAAGGAGAAAAATGTGAATTTTTGTTACTTTGACAAGGTACGTGCAATGGTGCAAAAATCTCAAAAACTAAATCACATCTTTCTGTTTGGATGCCAACAATGCAGAGCTATCACCTCTACTGTGTGCATGTATTCTTCCCCTGCCTCGTTCTAGAATTACAAACCCATTCAAGGAGCACAGGGTAAGAACTCCAGCTGAAAATAAAGAGATTAGAAGGATAAAGCAATTGACTTTTGGCAAGGGAATAAACTCAACAGATGGAACGAACTCCAATGGACACAGAAAAAGAGCTGGAATATGTGAGCTGCATAAGACCTAGGTTACTAGTTGAATCTAATGAGAAGACCTAGTTCTCAATAAAGAAACGTGTCAGGGAGAATAGGAAATTTGTGGGGGATTGTTTTGACTCACTGAAGCTTATCTCCAGTAGTATAAATACCATACAAAGAATTCATAGAAAAAATCATTCACAGTCTTGGGAACATGTCCACAGTCACTCTCTGGTTAAAGGTTTTCTCTTTTCCTTTACATGCATATTTATAAAAATCCATGTTAATAAGCATGACACCTTTTTCGTATTTATCTGCGGTTCAGAATGCACTGTAGGCTGATAATCCAAAAGGTCTTTTGTGAATCCAGATGAGGCTGTGAAGGTACCTTGCTGAAGTAAAGAAAATTCTCATTTTTCTCCTTTCTACTCTTTATTGGTGTATAATACAGTCTTCTTTTTTGTGGCACAAAAGTCTGGAAAACTAAATCACAGCAGAGAAGAGGGACCAGGGTTGTCGATACTTCACTATGTGTCAGATACTTGCTCAAGGGTGGAAATTGGATCCAAGTTCTGCTCTCTAACTACTGAAGATACGACACTAGGTCTGTTGCATCCATTTGCAAACACTTGATTCAAGAAGAATAAGTAGCTCAGTTGCCAGCAAGGATGAAACTGGCTCCCTTACGTGCTTTCATTCAAAGGCATTCCAAATCTTTCATTTCCACTGTAAAAATTTGTATAGGGTACCATGGACAGGGGAAAGTAAAAAGTTTGCCAGAGTTAGAAGGTCCCAAATCAGACCCACTGAGCAGGATTCCTTCAAACTTTGGATCTAATGTTTGACTCTTATGTAGCCCTTGGAGATCTGCTGTTGAAAAGGAAAGTCTGTAAAATGAGGAGTGTGATACTGATCGGGAAACTGAGCCACCAAGAGAAAGTGTCTTGCTCAAGATCATGCAGCAGGTCACTGGCCAAACTAGCACTGAACCCAGGTCAATGCCATCTTGACTGACTCCTGCTGACTTACTACGTCCAGTCTTCAAGTTTGCCCCTTAATGAAGCAGCAGCTAGTTATGAACATTTGAGCTGATGGCTCTGGCCAATCCCTTGTTAAGGCCAAAACCTTCTGGAGAGTGGCCACTAATTTTGAATGCCTCAACTTTTAGGAGCCCTGGGGCTCATCTGCAGAAGTGTTGATTAGCCACAGCTTTGGTTAGAGCGGTGGCTGCTCAGTACTCCTGAAAAAATCAGGCCTATGGTGTCTGAAGCTAGGCACCTAAAAAGCTGTAGCACCTAAAATCTCTGGCCACTCCAGGAAACATTGGCCTATGACCTTTGGAAATGATACTATACAAATCAGAGTGCAACAGATGAGCTGCATGCTGGCAGGCAGAAACTAAGATGCATACACAGACCTCCATGATCATGTGATGCCTGGAGTGCTTGGCATCAAAAAGCCCATTGCGTAATCACACATGTAGAAAAGAAAGCCCCTGTTTCTCATCTGAACATGTGCATTCATAACAAACAATACTGCATAGCATCCATACAGTGCTTTTTCACACCCAGATCTTAACATGCTTTACAAGGGGGGATGTGAATATTTGTGAAGAGAGTTAAGATTATTGTGGTTGCAAAGCAAGTCAATGGGAGATTTGGAAATAGAACCTGGGAATCTTGATTCTTGGCTTTAGTCTCAATTGCCATACTGTCCATATTCACTCTCCAGCAAATGTTTGAAATTTTAGCCTATGCTTTAACAATTGGTGGTTTTGGGGGGCGGTATTTTGGGGGAGGGGGAGAGGAAGAGGATGGTAGTGGTATCTTGTTTTTTTCCCTTCATTGGAATATAGGGGAGTAATAGTGTCAGTGGTCCTTATTAATTTATGGCTTGGACACTGGTCCATGTATTTTTAGATTGTAAGCTCTTTAGGTTAGAGGCTGTCACTGTCTATATGTCTAGAGAGCACCCAGTACAACAGAAGCTATGCTGTTTTACAATAGCTGGAGATCTGGTCCTTTTTCTCTCTCTCTGGGGGCAGGGTTGTCCTGTGTCAAAGCAATATGCACAAACAAGCAGCGGCGTGTCTTGCCTCATTGTCACTGTTATGTTCAGAGGATACAGAGGTCAGCAATCCTTCTAGGCTGTAATCCAGACATTTGGTGAGCGGATATTAAGGGGCTAGAAGGGGGTCAGCTTTGCTATTAAACATCTGTTTTGGTGAAGATATATTACACCTAGCAGTTGCCTTTTGTCTGACACTGGAGTTGCTAGCTGTAGCAGCTGAGTATTTGTTCGCTGGTCCCTTCCTTGTGTGCCATAGTGTCACTTGGCTTTGACTATCCACTTTTATTTGTGCTTTTCTCTGAAGGCTCTACTTTGCTTTGCCAAACTGCAAGCCTTTCCTTGCTCCCTTCGCCCAGAGCTGGTCAGTAAAGACTCCTCTGAGCATGACAGGACACTGAAGTTCTACTAGGTTTGCTCTTTCTCTTTTCTCTGCAAGGGGGGATATGATAGAGGTGTATAAAATCATGCGTGGTGTGGTGTGGAGAAAGTGAATAAGGAAAAGTTAGTTACTTGTTGTTATTGTTGTTCATCTCCCTGTTTCATCCCAAATTCCATTTTGGGGCAATGGCATCCCGCTGAACTGAAATTCCTCCTGGAGTTTTATTTGGATACAACATTCTTCTTTGTTTCCTGTCCTAAACTGTTGTACATTGTCGCCGTATGCTGCTAAACAGCTGCTGTATTTCAATGGTTGGTGCAATCATCCTTTATATATAGCACATATATTAGGCCTGGTCTACACTACACGTTTATACTGAATTTAACAGCATTACATCGATTTAACTCTGCACCCGTCCACACAACGAAGCCCTTTACATCGATATAAAGGGCTCTTAAAACCGATTTCTGTACTCCTCCCTGATGAGGGGAGTAGCGCTGAAATCAGTATTGCCATGTCGGATTAGGGTTAGTGTGGCTGCAATTCGACAGTATTGGCCTCCGGGCGGTATCCCACAGTGCACCATTGTGACTGTTACGGAAAGCAATCTGAACTCGAATGCACTGGCCAGATAGACAGGAAAAGCCCCGCGAACTTTTGAATTTCATTTCCTGTTTGCCCAGCGTGGAGCTCTGATCAGTACAGGTGGTGAGGCAGTCCCAAATCCAAAAAAAGCTCCAGCATGGACCGTGCAGGAGATACTGGATCTAATTGCTGTATGGGGAGACGAATCTGTTCTATCAGAGCTCCGTTACAGAAGACGAAATGACAAAGCATTTGAAAAAATCTCCAAGCTATGATAGACAGAGGCCACAGCAGGCACTCAGCACAGTGCTGCGTGACAAGCGTAATGGAAAGCCAAAGAATCAAATGGATGCTCATGGAGGGAGGGAGGGGGGATTGAGGACTCCAGCTATCCCACAGTCCCCGCAGTTTCCAAAAAGCATTTGCATTCTTGGCTGAGCTCCCAATGCCTGAAGGATCAAAAACATTTTCCCGGGTGGTTCAGGGTATATGTCGTCAATTTACCCCCTTCTCCCCGCCACTCCAAAAGAAAAGGGAAAAAAATAATTTCTCGCCTTTTTTAATGTCACTCTATGTCTACTGCATGCTGCTGGTAGACGAGGTGCTGCAGCGCTGAACAGCAGCATCCTCTCCCCTCCCCGGTGGCAGACGGTGCAAAAAGACTGATATCCGTCGTCGTCATCATCATGACGTAAGTGTTCCTGGCTGGCCTTGGTGAGGTTGGCCGGGGGCGCCTGGGCAAAAATGGGAATGACTCCCGGTCATTCCCGGCAGATGGTACAAAAGGCTTGGTAACCATCCTCATCATAGCAGCTGGAGGCTGAGCTCCATCAGCCCCCACCCCACCTTTCATGTCTAATGAAGAATCTGTACTGCCTGGACTATCATAGCAGCGGGAGGCTGCCTCCCCCTCATTTTATCTCACTAAAAAGTCAGTGCTTCTTATTCCTGCATTCTTTATTACTTCATCACACAAATGGGGGGACATTGCCATGGTAGCCCAGGAGGGGTGGAGGAGAAGGGAAGCAACGGGTGGGGTTGTTGCAGGGGCACCCCCTAGAATGGCATCATCATTTCTGCGGGATCTCTGGGGCTCTGACCCCAAGCGGCTGTGCTCTCTGGTTCTCTAGTACACTTGCCCCATATTCTAGGCAGGACTGACTCTATTTTTAGATAAAACATAAAGGAGGGAATGACCCAGGGAGTCATTCCCATTTTTGTCCATGCGCCCCCGACCGACCTCAGCGAGGCCAGCCAGGAGCACCCATGACAGCAGCAGACGATCAAAAGGACTGATAACCGTCATCACCAATTTCCAATTGCAAACGGTGCTATAGCTGGTAACCGTCTCTGCTACCTTGCAAAGGCAAATGAATGCTTCTGTGTAGCGCTGCAGTACCGCCTCTGTCAGCAGCATCCCGCACACATACATTGATAGTGACAAAAGGCTAAACGGGCTGCATGGTTGCCATGCTATGGCATCTGCCAGGGCAATCCAGGGGAAAAGGGCGAGAAATGATTGTCTGCCGTTGCTTACAAAGAGGAAGGATTGAGTGACGACATTTACCCAGAATCCCCTGTGACACTGTTTTTGCATTGGGATCTCAAACCAGAATTCCAATGGGTAGGGGAGACTGTGGGAACTATGGGATAGCTACGGGATAGCTACCCACAGTGCAACGCTCCTGAAATTGACGCTAGCCTCGGTACATGGACGCACACCACCAAAATAACGTGCTTAGTGTGGCCACTTGCACTCGACTTTATACAATCTGTTTTAAAAAACCAGTTTATGTAAAATCAGAATAATCCCGTAGTGTAGACATACCCTTAGTGTGTGAAGCACTTCAGGAGCTTTTGGGATGAAAGATGCTTTATAAATGAAGATTTTATTATTAGATTCATTTTACCTCCATAGCGGTGAAAATAACTGCCTTCTGTTAGTTATCCAGAATGCTCTTGATTTCTAGATGCAAGGAATACATAACTATGCCACCCTGAATTTTATTTGTATTTAATAAACAAATGTATCCTCAGCTGTCCGGATGTAACCCTACACTCCAGGGATATTTTATTGTCATGGTAACAACTGAAAAAAAAACAATAAAATATTTCAATAATGGAAAACAGCATTGCTGACATAATTTTTTTTAAAGCAGGAAAATATCTGGCCTGATAGGTTGTGCACCCAATGTCAGTCCAGTTGAATTTAACATGGCAGACACAGGTGAATCCACTCTGGCTGCAGCTAGTTCCAGTGCATGTCTCTATGTGAGGATGGATTTCTCTGCAGCAGACTCCAGCCAGGATTCTGATGGCCAGATAGTGGTAACATCAACTTGTGAGCTGCTAGGTAGCCATTCATCTGGACTAGAGTATATGATTCTTGCTAAGCTTTTTAAAGTCATGCTTCAGTAGTGTATAGGGACTGTAGACTGGTTCTCCGCACAGGAGGAATTTCACCCTTGTTAAACAATAGGTTTGCCATCCTTCTAGGATTGTCCTGGAGTCTCCAGGAATTAAAGATTAATTCTTAATTAAAGAAGTCGTGTGATGAAACCTCAAGGAATATGGCCAATCAAAACTGGCAACATTAGTAAACAGCTGATCAGAATTGTGGGCAGGTCTTGAATTTTTCTTGACCCATCTGGTATAACTGAGATAAATGTACTTTACACTGTAATAAAAATGCTCTCTCTTCTTTACTTTGATATAATTATTGCTCAAACCATCTGATTTTGGGGCTTGTGCATATGGCATTTTGAATATAACGAGTTTCAAAAACACCCTATATAAATACAATACAAGCTGATAGCAATTAGAACTAGAACAGCTCAGATTTTGTCCTTTTGTATTGACAGAGAGGATGAGATGTAATTTTCCACACATGGTTGAAGAAAAACATACAATCTCCACCTCGTGACATGTACCCTTTCTCTCTGTTTAGCTGCCAAAGCAAATATTAAGTAGAGTCAAGGGAGACACAGCCAAGATAGAATATAATAAGCAGTTTTCAAATATGCTGTTTTGGTTCTGGATTCACAGCATCTCTCTTCCTCCATCCGTGGCTGGTAACATTCCCAGAGAAAACAACTGAATTTCCAAATACACACCATACATTGTTGGCAGCCTTTGGGATGAGATTTTGCCCTCAGCCAAATGCCAGCAAGTACCTGGGAACTTTCAGTGGAGACAGGGGTTGTTTGGCAGAGGAGGAATCTGTTAGCAAAGAAGCTGATGTGCTGCAGAATTTGTCTTGTGCTGCTTGCTCCTTTCGTGGTTTGGTCATGGGATGGGATGAGCAGAGACTAACACAGCTGTGAAACATACTCCTGTAATGTCTTTGAGGTGAGCAGAGTTCAGGGTGTTATTGACAGAGCTGTGTGAATAGCTAACTAATTTTTCAGTTCACTGGCCAAACCGAAAAAAAAATCAGGAAAGAAAATTCAGGGTGGACCTGAAATGAAAAGTTTTGGAATTTTTCAGAAAACCAAAAAAGGTGAAAAAAATTTAACTTCAGGTAGAACAAAACATTTTGCTCTCACTTTTTTTTTACTCTGAATTTTTTTTAATGAAATTGAAGTACCTTTCAAAATGAAAATCATCAACAAATTTAAACACTTTGTTTAAAAAGATCAATTAAATATTTAGATTTTTTCCAAATTTTTTTTAGGGAGAGGGAGCTGGATTTCCTGACCAAAACAATTCAATGAATTCAACACAAATTTGTGAAATGCTTCAGTTAACTCAAATCTGCATTTTCTGGGGGATGGGGGGGAGAGGAGGAAAAAAGTTTAGTCCAAAAGATTTTGCCAGCTCTAATTATTAATCAAGAGGGTTCCCAAGCAACCTTGTACAAAAAAACCCCGAGGGCCTGATTCTGCTCTGAAACTGCTGTAAATTCAGTAACTCCACCAAAGTTAGTGAGACTGATTTATACCTGTCTCGTCCAACGTGTAGCAAAATGGATGTGAAATGCTCCTGAATCAGAATTCTCCACTGCCTCACACGGAGGGTAGCATTTTACACCTCACTTTGTACAGGTGGAAACCACTCCTCGGGGGGAAGGCAGGGGTGAATCAATTTATATTGTTATAAGATAGAGAAGACACCAGCCCTGCGCAGAGCAGGTAACTTCTCATGCAACAGGAAGAAAGTATAACTAATAACATAGGTTTCATAGGGGATTTTGGGAAGTCAGGTAGAGTTCAATTGCTGGTGTGGTTTGCAGAGAGGGGTTGAAATATTCATGCTAATACAACAGATGCAGGAACCTTCCCCATAACTATACTGAGAAAGAGCCATGCTACACTGATTTTTCTCCCTTCTAAGCTGCTTTTAGAGCAACATATGGAATAGAGCAAAACCCTTTCTACTAAAAGTCCAGCATCCTCAGGGCACACAGGGAGATCAGTATCCTGGTACTGCACTCTGTAGTTTTACCTAAACCAAACAGTGCTGCACAAAGGTGTATGTTGGTTTTTAAACAACCCTGATTGAATATAGTGTTTTACCCACTGACAGGTTCTCTTCCCTTAAGGTGAAACTAAGGAAACCATTGGAAGTTTCATCTGTAACAAAGAGTCTCAACTGTACATCCCTTTAATAGGGCAGTGTCTTAGAGCAAACCAACAGGGCTGTGCACACAAAATTTAATGGGCTGGGACATGAACTAATAGTAGAATCATTAGCCTTCTTCTTAAATACTATTTTTCCTTATCAGAGGCTGCAACTTGTATTGTTGAGCTCAGTAAAAGGGCTGGTTCAATTTAAATTCTGGTTTCTGTCTTTGATCATGGCTTGACTCCCATTATAAACCCAGCCCTGTGAATAACTTTTGAATGCTGTTTTGTGCACGACAGCAAAGCTCCCTCTTGCCATGTGCTCTTCATGTAGGAAGGCTCAGGCTGAGACCCATGTCCACTTGAAGTAAGTTGGACAGCTGTGGATCTGTTCACAGAGGGGCCTATATCCTGTCTCCAACAAGCTCCGTCCTAGAGTTTGTCAACTGAGGAGCCTCACACCCCCTTTATCCCTCTTCTCAGACTTGGAGTGACTTCCTTATCTTGGAGTGAGGGTATTTCAGCCTCCCTACTCTCCCCTCAGGTCACTCCAAGGTCACTTGTTCACTGAGAACTGGAGGGAACCCACTAAGGGCTAGATAGAGAAGGAACCTGGGCTCCTAACTTGGGGTCATGAATTCCACTGGCCCGCAGGGCATCTAGGAGTTAGGCATTACAATGCTGAACCTTAAACGCCCATTGTGAATCTGTCTTACCACAGAACACGAAGCATCCTCCAGATACCAACCTGGGCTGGATTCAGACTGGGGAGCAACAAGTGAAGAGAATCATAGACTATCAGGGTTGGAAGGGACCTCAGGAGGTCATCTAGTCCAACACCCTGCCCAAAGCAGGACCAATCCCCAGACAGATTTGTATGCCAGTTCCCTAAATGGCCCCCTCCACGATTGAACTCACAACCCTGGGTTTAGCAGACCTATGCTTAAACCACTGAAAGGCTCTGTATCCTTTTATCCTCCCCTGAGCAGCAGCCCTTTCTCAAACTCTGCTAGGCTAGTTAAGAAGGGAAGCTGTGCTTTTCACACACAAACACCTTTGTGGTCCCTTGAGTACACACCTGTTCACTTCCATAGTGGGCTGGGGCACTAGTGCATTCAGACCTCACATTCACCCCCAGGGAGGGGTGCTTAGCCTTATTTTACAGCGGAGTAACTGCAGAAGTGCACGGGGATTAACAGCCTGTTTTCCAGAGGGGCCGAGTACCCTCAACCCCCGCTGAATGCAGTGTTTGCTGGAGATGCTCAACATGTTGGAAAACAAGCCTGTAACATGCTGATAGTCTGTAGCAGAGCCAGCACTCCGATCACTCAGGCCGGTGCCTTTATCATATGACTTTCTCCTCCTCTTTTGTGCGGACAAGTGAAATGCAGGATCTGGCTGTGACTTATTCTTTCTTTTACTGTTTGTCTAGATATTTATGGCCATCACTAGCGCAGTATCTGAGCACCTCACAACCATTAACACAGTCACCTTCACCACCCTCCTATGCACTAGGAACACATTTTATAGATGGGGAAACTGAGGCGCAGAACCCATAAAGGTTTGTCTACACTATTTTGGAGTGAGCCTTCCAGCCTGGTGGACAGACAGATGGTCTAGCAGGGCTCATGCTGGTGCTCCATAAAAAGCTGTGTAGCCAATGATTTGAAGTTAGGGAGTGGGCTCTGAAACCTAGGGAGGGGGATGGGCTTCAGAGGCTTGCTCCAAAATATTGTGTAGACATACCCACTCTGAATTCCATCCAGTGCCTTACCCACAAGGCTGTCCTTCTGAATCTGCCCTAACTGCTTCAACCTCCTTTTTGCTTTCCTGCACCTGCCATCAGGCCATATCTATCCACCCAAGTTCTGCACATCACAGAAGTTCTGTACTCTGCCTGTGAAATCTAATTTCCATTTTAATAGAAACTTACTCATTTAAAAAAAAAGCTGCAGAGATTTTTTTAAAGCAAAATTGCAATTGACGTGTTATTTTTCCCCAGTAATAAATTATTGACATTGATTTGGTTTCAGTACATGCCACGGTCAGTTATCTGACATCTAATCTTTAGATGGCGGGGGGAGTTGGTCTCTCTTTTCCCTTTGAATCAGATGTTTTCCTGTCAGCTGGGCTTGAAAATAAATTTAAAATTCATGTCCTTCCTCCCAAGGGGGCCTCTGGAAAAACAAACCATCAACTGTGCTGGAAGGAGCTTTCCAGGTGAACCCTGCCCCCAAACAACCCTCTTTTCATTCGCGAAGGGTGATCATTACAAAAAATTACACACACAAGTTACAAAAAGGGTACAAACCCTCATGCTTCAGAGCATACGTCAACCTCTGGCTAATGGGGGTCAGGAGGAAACTTTCTTTGGGGCCAAGTTATTCTAAACTGCCTATTGCAGAGTATCTTGCACCTTTCTTCAAAGCAGCTGGTACTGGCCAAACCAGGGATGGTGTTAGTTATGGCAGAGCCCATACAGCTGACTTTGTACAATAGGATGTGCGCCCTCCATGCCTCATGCAGCCTAGACATCCTATCTTAGCTTCTGCAGCTCAGAGTGCTTTGTTAAAGCAAAGAGATGGGAGTCTCAGCCTGTGTTTGGTGCCAAGCCTCAATCCTTCACAGCTGGCCTCAAGTCTGACCCCCACTCATCACTCTTTGGAGCAGTGTCCTTGTTTTCCTACACGTGTTAGATGCTTTATCCGATGGCTGGTACTATATAAATAACCCTGCTAGGGGAGTGAACACTTTGCCATAGAGAGGGAGAGAGTCATCAAGTGTTTTAGAGCCAAAGATAGGGAGACAATGTTTTGGGCTCTATCCTTGCTTTGGGAGGAAGCGTGGTCTCAGTGATTAAATCAGGTTGTCTGGGAACAGTAGTCCTGAATTTCAATCCCTTGAGTCATTGTACGGCACTGGGCAAATCACCCAACTCCACTGTGCCTCAGTTAGCCATTCAGTAAAATAGGCATAGCAGCACCTACCTCAAAGGGTGTTCTGAGGCTTAATATTTTCTGTGAGGCTTTGAACGAAATGCATGATAGCAGTGCTAAATATTATTAGGTGGCTCTACTGAGTCACCGCAGCCAGAGCGAGCTCAGGCAGGTGTAAACGTGAAGGGAAATGGTTCGAGGAGAAGTGAAATTTGGGCAAGGCTGTGGAAAAGGAGGGAATAAAATGTTTGTTCTAGTCCCTTTAATCTCTTGCTGTATGATGTGTTAAACAACAGATGAGAACAAAACGGGACGAGGGAGAGGGAAAGCAGTTAGTGCAGAAGAGAGTTGGCCTTTTTCTTGAAAACTTTGTCCATATTTTTCAACTCTCATTGAAATGTCAGGTTTTTGACCAGCTCTAATAAAGAATCGTACTGAGGGGCTTATTTAAGATTTTCCTTGCCAAGAGATCACAGCCATAGACCGAAGCCATGATGTCACTACTGTAAGATATAGGATCGGATCACTAACACATTAATAATTAGCTTCTTGTGTTGCAGAGTCTGAGAGCACTTTATAGAAACTAACTAGCTGAGCTGACCGATGCCTCCCTTTCTGTGGTGTTTTATCCCCATTTTAAAGAAGGAGAAACTGAACCATGTGTCAGGGAAGTGAGTTACAAGAGGTCATCCCCATAGAACTGCGGTTTTCAAACTTTTTGAGGTCAGGCCCCCGCTTTGAGTTACAATTTTTGGTTGAGCCCCCCAACCCAGACAAAAATAAACACAATACCTGCCCCTCCCCTCTCAGGCTTTCAGGGTGGGGGAAGGTGCATGCGACACGCTCTGGGGGAGGAGACTGCCAGGAGCGGAAATTAATGTGGCCATGGTGGATGTGAACACCGACTCCCAGCGGTGGAGATGGTACTCCATCCCTGAGCCCAAGCCGCCTGGTATTGCAGCTCAATGATATCGCCCCCCTAGACATTCCTCCGTGCCCCCATAGTAGGGCACACCCCACCGTTTGAAAACCTATGTCTTAATTACTTATGCTAAATGATCTGTTCGACTTTGTCGTTAGCTGTGACACTCTGAGTACCTTTCCCAGACCAGAGGAAGAACTCTGTGTAGCTCGAAAGCTTTTCTCTCACTCCAACAGAAGCTGGTCCAATACAAGATACCACCTCAGCCACCTTGTCTATCTTCTATCCTGGGACCGCCATGGTGATAACCAAACTGCATACAAAGCCAGTCACTCCGTGGCAGAACTGGGACAAAATGCTCCGGAATTCCCTGCTCTGAGCCCTACATGACCCCTCCAGTTTGCGTTTTCCTCCCTGAAATACATTTTGGTTAAGCTCAATAAACCCCCAAAGCAGAAAAGTGTTGGAAAAGAAGTTTTTACTTAAAAAACAAACAAACAACAAAACAAAATTTAGCATTTGTGGAGTGTTGAAAATTATTTGAGATAGGTGGTCGCTTTTCTGCAACCTCATCCCTGGGAGAAAGAGATGCAAGAGAGACTGAGATTTAACAAAAACAACGAGGAGTCCGGTGGCACCTGAAAGTCTAACAGATTTATTTAGGCATAAGCTTTTGTGGGTAAAAACCCACTTCTTCAGACGCATAAGCTTTTGTGGGTAAAAAAACCCCACTTCTGCATCTGAAGAAGTGGGTTTTTTACCCATGAAAGTTTATGCCCAAATAAATCTGTTAGTCTTTAAGATGCCACCAGACTCCTCGTTGTTTTTGTGGATACAGACTAACCGGCTACCCCTCTGATACAAGAGTTAACAGAAGTCCAGAAAAACTAATTTTTGAAAATACCAATAAAACCCAATTTTGATTCCCCAGGAAAAAAAAAAGAGCCATCATGTTCCAAAAGTAAACACTGAAAATCAGAAATAATCATAAGAACGAACACCGCTCAGAACATACCCAGGAACTGTGTTTATGTTGAATTGCTGTCTCTTGGCAACTCAGGGTGTGAATATCTATATGTATCTATCTATTGCACATTCCATGGCAACGAGCTGCAAGCACAGGATTAGTACTGCTCTGGGTCGTGTCCCTTGGGTCAGAGAAGAGACAGATGCAGTTTGCTATGAATACACAGAGGGATTCTTCATTGAGGCTGCTGGACACAGACCAACCATGTGGTTCTTTCTGGGCCTGTAACTCCCAGAGTAAGAGCTTGTCCTACCTAATGTCACCAAACAGGGTCTTCCCTAAATCCTGGGTTGGGCAAAGTTGGTAAAGAGAAGGGACTGCTAACTGCACTATGCAAGGCAGAGCTGAGATGAAAAAGCAGCAAGGCTAGGAGACAGGAAATTCCCATTCCGATACACACAGATGAAAACTACTCTATAGAGATGGGCCTAACCCATAAAAGCCTGGATTCCCTTCCTGTAGTTCAGGAGTGTCCAGTTCTGGGGTTTTGCTACAGACTGATCTCTGAGTGCTGCAGAAAAAAGAAAATAATGGCATGTTCAACAGTTTTCATATAGAAACAAAGAAAGCCTGGTTTACCTCCCACTCACATTGGTGTAAATCAGGAGTAGCTCCACTGAAGTCAATGGGGTTAACGAGGTGTGAGGAGAATCTAGGCGAGAAGGTGAGAAAGAGCTGTGCATTTCACACACTGTATTGCAAGGACC
This sequence comes from Gopherus evgoodei, assembly GCF_007399415.2. NCBI lineage: Eukaryota > Metazoa > Chordata > Testudines > Testudinidae > Gopherus > Gopherus evgoodei. Next base: position 150,858,712 of record NC_044323.1, read on the forward strand.
TGCCCAGGTGAGAATCAGATACCTGATTCTAAGGGTACAAGGCACCCTGTGATTACAGCTCAAACTGCCATAGCTGAGGTAACTTTAATCTCTCTAGCTCCAGTCCCAGAGCAGCGAAGCTGCGGCAGTGTGGAACCCTGGGAAATCGCTCAAGGAACTAGCCTGTGTGCTACCAGTACCTGAGTTAGTTAGAGTAAAGCTAGCTCTAGCATGTCTACTCCAGTTGTGAAACACACCCCTGATTATAGTACAGACATATCCTTATACATAAGAGCAGGTGAGCGCTTCAGAAGAAGCTATATACCCTCTCCCAATATGTTTCTATAGAAATTTATCTTTAAACGCTGTAGAATTCTACCTCCAGGATACAATTCTCTAGGAATGAATTCACTAGTTACTAAATTCAATAGTCCTGTTCCATAACTTGCCAGAACATCTGGTGCATGGGCAGGGAGAGGTCAGCTGTGAAGCTGGCGGGGAGAATGTGATACTTTTGTCTCACAAATGCAAGCAAGCTGACAGCCCTGGTTCTTAGCTCTTATTGTGGTGTTAAGGAAGTTGCAGGATGACATTTTCCCCCTTGTATTTCTCATCAAATGTTCATGTCAAGAAGGGAAAAAAAGAGGCGGTTGTGATAATTATATCATTATTCTCTGCACAGTGATATAGTTATTTATATAATTACAAGATACTTTAATATGAAATAGTGGTATAATTTTTTCTCATCATATGTTTAGACATTTCCATCTAACTGAAATGCTTTCATGGCCTCCATTACCATAGTATTGGAGCATCTCCTAAGCCTTTTATTGTATTTATATGCTCAACACCTATGTGTGGGAAAATATCTCAATTTTCTTTCCAATGGGTTGTTGAGGCCCAGAGATGCTAAGGGTAAAAAACCCCACCTGACTGACGTAGGATCCTAAATCCCATTTTCAAAAGCTGGTCCTTAGGCTCCCAGCTGTCTTAGTCCCATTGACATGCCACAAGACTTAGGTTGTAGGAGCCTAAGGGAATGTCCACACTAGAAATGTTACAGTGGCACAACTGCTGATGCACAGCTGTGCCGCTGGGGTTCTTGTCACTATAGTAAATCCACTTCTCAGAGATGGTAGCTAGGCTGATCATAGAATCACAGAATATCAGGAAAGGAAGAGACATCAGGAGGTCATCTTGTCCAACCTCTTGCTCAAAGCAGGACCAAGACCAACTAAACCATTCCAGCCAGGGCTTTGTTAAACTGGGCCTTAAAAATCTCTAAGGATGGAGATTCCACCACCTCCCTAGGTAACCCATTCCAGTGTTTTACCACCCTACTAGTGAAAAAGCATTTCCTAATATCCTAGACCTCCCCCACTGTAACTTGAGACCATTGCTCCTTGTTTTGTCATCTGCCACCACGAAGAACAGCTAAGTTCCATCCTCTTTGGAACCCTCCTTTAGGTAGTTGAAGGCTGCTATCAAGTCCCCCCTCACTCTTCTCTTCTGCAGACTAAATAAGCCCAGTTCCCTCAGCCTCTCCTCGTAGGTCATGTGCCCCAGCCCCCTGACCATTTTCATTGCCCTCTGCTGAACTCTCTCTCTATCTTTCTGTAGTGGGGGGCCTAAAACTGGACACAATATTCCAGATGTGGCCTCACCAGTGCCAAATAGAGGGGAATAATCACTTCCCTCGATCTGCTGGCAATGCTCAGGGCCGCCCAGAGGGGGAGGCAAGTGGGGCAATCTGCCCCAGGCTCCAGGCCCCGCAGGGGCCCTCATGAGAGTTTTTTGGGGCCCCTGGAGCAAGATTTCTTCACTTGCTCCTGGGGCCCTGGAAAACTCTTGTGGGGCCCAGGCCCCCGGAGCTTTTGCTCCAGGTCTATGGTGGCAATTCAGCGGCAGGGGGTCCTTCCACCCCAGCGCACGCTGCCAAAGTGCCGGGTATTTGGCAGCAAGTCGGCAGCGGTGGCCCCCCGTCACCGAAGACCCCAGGCCCCCTGAATCCTTTGGGCGGCCCTGGCAATGCTCCTACTAATGCAGCCCAATACGTCATTACCCTTCTTGGCAACAAGGGCACACTGCTGACTCCTATCCAGCTTCTCGTCCACTGTAATCCCTAGATCCTTTTCTGCAGAACTGCTGCCTAGCCACTCGGTTCCCACCCCGTAGCAGTGCATGGGATTCTTCCATCCTAAGTGCAAGACTCTGCACTTGTCCTTATTGAACCTTGTCAGCTTTCTTTGGGCCCAATACTCCAATTTGTCTAAGTCACTCTAGACTCTATCCCTACCCTCCAGCATATCTACCTCTCCCCACAGCTTAGTGTCATCTGCGAACTTGCTGAGGGTGCAGTCCATCCCTTCATCCAGATCATTAATAAAGATGTTGAACAAAACCAGTCCCAGGAAAAATTCTTCCATTGACTTAGTGCTGTCTATATTGAAGCTTAGGTTGGTTTAACTACATTTCTGAAGGATGTGAATTTTCACATCCTGGAGTGATGCAGCTAGGTGGACCTAACTTTCTAGCGTAGACCAGCCCTGAGTGACGGCCTAAGGTCCTTGCTCAGAGCAAGGAGTTGAACCTGGGGTCTCTTAAGTCCCAAGGCTATCCCCTACCCATCCTTTCTCCTGCCTATATTGCTTTTCCTCACCACTATGCCTATGCAGTATTGTAGAATTACTTCTTTTCCCCCTCTGTCTCTCACACTCTCTATGTGCGTTTTCCTCCTCTGTATGACTTGCCTCATTTATTCTGGCGTCTTGCCTCTATCAGGAGCTCTACAGCAGCCAGTGTCATAGACAAATAGATGACAATTAAAGGGATCTCTGGACTATTTGGCTGGATTTTATTTAATCATAATGACAATTATTTGCCCTTTTCATCATCTGGAAGGTTTTCACAGCTGCGAAGCACTTTAATTGAGGAGGAAAGTTCTCTTGAGTGTGTTGCCAGAAATTCAATCTGAGATATAAAAGCGGTTTGTTACGTCTGACTGCAATCAGCTATTAACGAATGAAGCTGCATAGCCCAGCAAACAATGGGTCTGCTTTACATCATGATTTCAAATCCTTTAAAGTTGTATTTGAACACTGAGCAAGGGAAGCAAATGCCCAATTTTCAAACTCAAAGCCAAAATTTTCATACTTGGATTAACCCACAATAAATCCATAGCTAGGCACCTAAATGAAGAAAGCCTCACCTTCAGAGGGGCTTAAAATGCTTCTCTTGCATTACAGTCAATAGGAACTTTTGCTCTAGGAATTATCTTGGGAAGTTGTCTGGCCTGTGTTACGGAGGAAGTCAGACTAGATGATCATAATGATTACTTCTCTTTCTGGAATCTATGAAAATTGCAGGTGCTGAACACTTCTGAAAATCAGGTCACTTAAGTACCTACATTTTGGCACCCAAGTTTCAAATTTTTGGCTTGAAAGCCAAAGGTATGTAGGTGACCACAAGGTATGTAGGTTTCTGACTCCCATAGATTTCAATGGAAATGAGGGGCCTAAATTCCCTTTGAGGATCTGGGACTCAAGTCCTAAATTTTCAAAAGCAACTAAGGATTCCAGGCACCTTCATTCTTGTCTCCCAACTCCAAAGGCCTTAAAAAGGGGCCCAATTTTCAGAAATGCTGAGCATCCCCATTCTCAAATCCGACCCCTTTAATGCATCTCAGGCTGAACAACTGCAAGCTGGAGCAACCAAGTCCAGGGACACTTTTGACAAAGTCAGCGCTAAAGGGTAGAAAGCTTCTTGAAGTGCCTCCATGACTCCAAAGCTCCAGTCCCATAGACTATCAATGGTATTCATCATGGTGAATCACCTGGATGGCTTCAGAAAAATCTCTTCCTTAAAGTAGATGGAACTTGATAAGTTTCTGAGGGGGATAGAATGGTGGGGTTGTCTGTGATAGCAGGGACTGAACTTGATGACCCAGGAGCTCACTTGGAGTCCAATGTTATGATTTTCCAAAATTGCTGAGGGATCTGCAGGACATACTGAAGCTGAAGATGTCGCCATCTTTCCAAATCAGGCCATTGAGTGCCCAACTTTAGGTGCCCGGGCATAGATTAGCCAGGTGCCTAACTCACATTGGAAGTCAAGGGAAGTTAGGCCCCTAATTCTAAGAGAGCAGAAGGAATGAGGGAGCTGCCTGCAGGAGACTCAAAGCCTGGAGCTGGCTTGCTGTATGAGCCAGCCAGAAACATATGGCGCAAGGAAGAAACCTTGAGCAGCTGGCTCCTTATAAAGGGAGCTGAAGCAGTCCTTGAGGGGTGCTGACTCTGGGAAATCTGTGAGGGAGTAGTCAGCCCTGAGCAGGGCTGCTGCAAGCCCAACCCCAAAGCAGGTTGCCTCTTAAGAACTGATAAAGAGACTTTTCCTCTCACCCAGGCTCTGAGGTAAGAGCCAGGCCCTGGAACAGATTGTTGAGCCTGAGATTTCCCTCTGGAGTTTGTTTTATTTGAGTCAACCCAGACCCCAATAAGGGCTTTGTTTGGATGAGCAACACGTGAAGTTTGGGTAAAAGGGGCCTAGAAGAGGGAGAATAAAAAGTGGGGCAAGGCAGAGGCACCTCAGTCATGAGGGGGCACACAGGTGGCAGCCACCTTGTTTACGGTGCCTTCAAAAATACCTCCTCTCCCCTATGCAGCTGAAAACAGAGTCCTAGGGTCCAAATTTTCAAAAGTGGCCACTGATTTTGGCCACCTCAATTTAGGTGTCCAGTTTGAGCAACCATGGGCCTGATTTTCAGAGGTGCTGAGAACTGGTAGCTTCTGTCGACTTCAGGTGGGGTTATGGAAGTTCGATCCTCTTGCAAATCAAGCCTCCGGTGTCTCAGACTGGTGCCATAAGTACTGAGACACTCTGACTCAATGGCCCCAGTAAAGAGTGGGAATAAATAAAGTATAGTGTAGCTTGGCTGGCTGATGACAGAGGGACATAACAGTCAACAAGAATTCAAAAGGCATCCAGAAGGAAGAGGAATTCTTTTGGAGTGGCCCCAGCAAACAAAGCTAGGAGTAATGAGGTGAAAATAAGAAAAGGCAAATTTCAGCTGTGTAGGTGGAAAAATTCCTTCCCAGCGAGATTCATTAGATTGTTAAATATTCTCCCCAGAGCAGTCTTGGAAGCCCTATTTACTTGCATCTTTAGAACTAGATTTGAATTTAGGTACCAAATGGCTGACGGGGACTTCAGATGGATAATTATCAGGCTGGATAAGCTGTGAGAGACTGATAAGGCTTTGTGGTACCCATGGGAAGAGGCACATAGCTGGCAAGGTGCGTCTCCTGCATGTTTCTACATAAATCTCTCTTTATTTTTCCCGCCCCTGCGGGTCAATTTCTCATGGAAGGGCAATACATTGTCCATTTTAATTTTGCAAAAGAAAACTCAACTCCTGCCCATTAAACACCAAATGCAGCAGCTCAGAGTGTTTGTGAGCTGATGGGGTGGAAGAATTCGGCTCTGACAGCAAGCTTAGGGGATAAAATCAGCAGTAGTAGGGCTGACAGACCACATAGTAATGCAGGGCATTTATTACAAAAAGCTCCACATTGCAGAGCTTGTATTTCTGCAGCTCTAAATAATTCCAGTGTAATCCCATTCCCATGATTCCTCCTCTGTGATTGGATTCTTTATCATTCCGTGCTGTCAATGGGTTCATTTTCATAAAAACACAGAATTTTGTCTCAGGACCTTAGTCTTGAAAGGTGTAGACTGTTCTTATAGGACACTGACTGCCCTCAATTCTCTACCATCAGTGGGAGTTGAGGGTGCTCAGCACCTAACAGATGTGCTCAGGACCTTGCAGCATCAAACCCTAAATGTGTTTACAACGGAAACCAGTACTAAGTCACCTCAGACTTGCCATGTGCTACCCTGCAGTGAGGTCACAGCTCATTTCAGTCCATTAAAACACAACAGTCCTTTGTGGTGGTAGCAACCATATAGTAAGCACTAACGTTTTGAGTCATTACTGCAAACTCGAGGTGAGCTCAAAGCAAACTCCTAAATCCAGTTTTTAATTGGGGGGGGGGAGGAGGGAAGGGAGACATTTGCATCAGAACTTGCCTTCATACACAGAAGGTGAAGAATGGCCCCTATCTTCAGAAAGGCCTGACCCCAGACTCCAGATCTGAATACGCCTCCAAATTTGGGGCGTTCAAAGACTGGATCCAAGTGTTATGGTTTGAGCCTACCTCTGCTGTAAAATGCTGCCAGGTCCATTTTACAGGGAAACTCCTCTCTTCTTTGGGAAACTTAAATGTCCAAGGGCTTTGAAGGCAAACACATCCAGTCCGCAGAGAGACAAGGATTGTATTGTAAGCTCCTTGGGGCAGGGGCTGTCTTTGTTCTGTGTTTACACAACACCTAGCACAACGGGGCCCAGGTCCATGACCAGGGCTTCTAGGAGCTGTGATACAAATAATAGATAGTGATACAGATGCAGCCACATAAGGCCTGGGAGTGCATGTGAGGTATGAACATGGGGGCAGAATAAAGAAAAGGAAACCTTGAAACTTGAGCTATTCTACATCCCAATCCCATAGGGAGGAAAACCAAAAACAAAGGAGAACAGGGGGTGAGGGGAAAGAGATAAACATCACAGCCTTAAAATGGCTAGAACAACAATAGAAGGTAACTTTGCCCAAGGCGTCACTGAAGTATTGAATAGAAGGGGCCAAGTTTTCCTCTTGGTTATGCTGCTGCGATTCCATTGCAGCCATGGGGCAGTGTTACTGGAGAAGAGGGGAGTTTGACTCAGCCTGGGATGCAGAAGTTGAGTCTCCGACCAGTAAACAAGAGAAACATTTCCCATCTGGGAGGAAAGGGAGAGTTTATCTTTCCTCCATTTGACGCAAGACGTGTGTTGTTTAATAACTTCTTGTTTTACATTGATCAGCCTGTCCCTTCTGCATAACTCATGAATTCCTATGGAGACAGTGGCTTCTCCTGAGGCTGTTTAGTAGCTAGAGAGATTCAGGGCAACTCGGGGTCCATAATACAGAAAATAGAGACTGTGCCTATCTCCTGTTTTATTCTGGGAGGGTTTAAAAGCCCTCGCTGAGCTACAGAAATATTTACATTTGACTTGTGATATCAGAGAGCTACTTTTACTTGTAGGCAAGTGAAGTGGCAGGAAGCAAAAATCTGGCAGAGTACAGAGTTACTGGATGTACAGATGGTGAGACTCCTCTGCATGTGTCTTTCATTCTCCAAGTATGAGATGACATATGCACCAGTATGCATGCTGAAACTGAGTCACTTTCCTTGGACCAGAAAATGACATATATTTTTCCCAAGCACTTGGGGCAAGAGGGAATTTTTGCCATGCCCAGTTAACCCTTCCAGAATGGCTGGCTAGCAACTGCCTACGTGCACTGATCAGCCTTTGAAGAAATGCTGCATTGTTGTTTTGTGATGTCATTCCATTTCAAGGGAGCTGTGGCAAACAGACAGAGAGGTTGCTCTCTGTCTTAATCTCGCTAACTAGAGTCAATTCTTGCCTCTAGGAAGTGGGGCATTAGAGTTTTGGCTGAGATTCCTGAAAACAGGATTACCTGTGACTACCTCTGTTCAAGGACTGGTGTATATTAAATAAATAAACAGTTGCATTAACAATACACCCAGACACTGCATCACTGGTTTCTCCTCTTAACAGGAAGCAACCTGCAAGGTGTCACCATCTGCTACTTCAGGGCAGCTAGCAGCAACACTATTTTTTCCTTCAATATTTCACATATTATCCCTGCTTTTTGAGATCTTATGAAATCATTTATTATTGTAATTATTTAAAGAAAACCACCAAAAAACATCTACGAGATAGATTTTTCCCCTTTCCTCCTATTTGGCTTTATTCTAAAGAAAAAATAACTAATCAGTGAGTTCCTTGAACAAAACTCTGGGAAATTGCAACCTGCCTAGAGGTATTAATGTTGATTACAAAATATACATTCAAGTAACAGAGGTTTTCAGACACAGAAAGGAGTAATGGCTCTGGCTGCAATTTAGCACCACATTTAATATGAACACATGCTTGACCAACTCAGCAGATACAAATTTTTATTATGGAATTAGGCACAAAATAGCCCCTCTTTTTGTATGGCAAAAGTATCAGATGCACTGAGGTTCGGGCTTGACAAAAATTGAATACCTGAAGTCAGGAAAAGGAATTAGCACTATATGATAAAATAGATTGCATGTGATTATATACTCACAATGAACAAGGAAGTAAGGGAAATGAACAATTAAAACAGTCAGATCAGCAGCTCTCAGCCTATTTCCCCTCTAAACTTCTAGCAGCATGAATCCACCAAGAAAAAACATGTCATTATTACTTATATACCCTGGGAGACACCTCAAAATTGTCAGTGATATCTGTAACCCATGCCTATGAACTGCAGCCACAGGAAAGGCTGAGACGGTTACCTCATTCCTATTCCCGGGGAGGTATTCAAAGAGGAAGGATGATCCAGTGGTTAAGGCAACAGGCTATAACTCAGCCAAGTTGATTCAATTCCCAGCTTTGCCATGGTCTTCCTGCTAGAATCAAAGAATATCAGGGTAGGAAGAGACCTCAGGAGATATCTAGTCCAACCCCCTGCTCAAAGCAAGGCCAATCCCCAACTGAATCATGCCCTAGGTCTGGCTTGTTAAAAGGATTTAATTACCTCACCGTCATTGATTTCAGTGGGAGTTAAGAACCTTAATACCTTTTTAAAATCTGGCTCCCTCTCACTATGGTGTCTCTATGCTTCACTTCACTATCTGTGCAATGGGGATAACAACATATCCCTACCTCACAGAGTTGCAGTGTGGATAGAAATTATTAGAGGATCCAATACTACATTGACAGGGGTCTTAAAGTACCTACAGATTCATCCCTTTGTCTCTCTGCTGAGATTACTCATTAGTGCCAGTTGAAAAGATAACTATGACATGGATACTTATCTGTTAGGAACTGGATTAAGCAATCACTTTGTACTGGTCACCGAACAGCTTCCAGATGTAGTGCTGGGCGCACTATTTGTTGAACGTCTCCTCTGTTCCGATTTATGATTGTGGTGATTGTCACATTTATTCCTTACTCAAAATTATGCAAAGAACTCCTGCAAATCATTCTTTATCCCAAACTGGCTAGAACTAGAAAGGGAAATCAAGCTCTATGTGCTTCTGTGGGAAAGAGCCTCCCCAAAATGGTAAAAAGCTGTTAAAGGAGGAGTTTGAAAAAAAAAAGACATGAGAAAACACCAGTCAATTGAGAAACCACCAACTTTATGCCACCAAATCACTATCAACCAAGCCAAGAAGCAGGACTATTTTGGTGGGGGGGGGTGTATCATGGGGGTGTCTAACATGTGTTTTCCATCCTCCCTCTGCTGCTTGGTCCATATAGAGGCTAACAGAGATAGTACTTCAGCTTAAATAGTGCTTTAATGCTGCAGGTCATGGGTTTGAACCCCGTGAGTAGAGATCATTATAAAACAAACGGACCTCAGCTACTCTTGTTCTGCCAGATTCTGCTACCTATAATCCATAGAGAAGATCCTTTACTATGTTAACAGTCTCATTGAATAAGAATCCGTGTGTTTTACGTCCCACGTTGCGTGGCTACATTTTTAAAGCCCTTCTCTCTCTCTCTGTTACAGGTACATGGCTATTATTCATCCGTTGCAACCCAGATTGTCAGCCACAGCCACCAAGGTGGTCATCATTGTTATTTGGTCCCTGGCTTTATTGCTGGCGTTCCCGCAGGGTTATTACTCGACGACAATACAGTTTCCCAACAGGGTGGTGTGTCTGGTGGACTGGTCGGAGTATGACACCAGAGCGTATGAAAAAACGTGAGTCTTTCCTTTTCCTGCAGCGAAAAGCAAGGCAGAGAGGGAGGCTACACAGTATAGAAAGGATGCACTCCACAGAGGGGAAAAACAATGTGAAATATACAGACACAGAAGCAGCTGGGGAGAAATGGGTGACCAGATGTCCCGATTTTATAGGGACAGTCCCGATTTTGGGGTCTTTCTCTTATATAGGCTCCTATTACCCGCCACCCCATCCCAATTTTTCACACTTGCTGTCTGGTAACCCTAGGGGAGAAATGGAAAAGGGTGCAGGCTCTTGGCAATCACAGGACATTTGGTTGGGGGGGATACACCCATCTGATTTCAATGCATGCAATGTACTCAGTGTTGTGGGAGGAGGGTTCCTACCTTCCCATGCAAATATTCCCACTATTATATTCCATGATCAAAAAGTCTTCCTGCTCCTAAGTTTGCTGAGCCCCTGAAGCAAGATTCAGTATCATGGCAATACATCTCTACCTCAATATAACATGACCCGATATAATACAAATTGAGATATAACGTGGTAAAGCAGTGCTCCGGGGGGCAGAGCTGCACACTCTGGTGGATCAAAGCAAGTTCAATATAACGTGGTTTCACCTATAATGTGGTAAGATTTTTTGGCTCCCGAGGACAGCGTTGTATCAAGGTAGAGGTGTATTTTAGCCTGTATACACTGTAGCTCTTCCTTCACTTGAGAATCTCAGAACACTTAAAGGAGGTTATCATTATCACCAGTTGAGGAAACTGGCTCAGAGAACTGAGGGAACTTGTCCTGGAGGCAGAATTGCGGACTCCAGAACTGGACACAGTATTCCAGCAGTGGCCATACCAGTGCCAAATACAGAGGTAAAATAATCTCTCAGCTCCTACTTGAAATTGCCCTTTTTATACCCCCCAGGATCATATTAACTCTTTTAGCCACTGGGTCACACTGAGAGCTCCAGACTGCCTCCTTAATTTTCACTTAAACCACTTGTGAGTGAATAATATAACCATCCCAAACTCACGCCAATAAATAAACATTTTAACATCAAATCACCTGGGTGCTCTCTATGCCTGTGTGTATTATAAAGCCTGAGCAAGACTGGCAGGTGAAAGATCTGGTAGAAGTTTTTCTAGCATGAATATATTTTCCTCCCACTGAGGTTCCTTCTAATTATTTCTAATACTTCAAAAGATTTTGGGTGACCCCACTGCTTTGACAGCGCTACAGCCGTTTTTGTTTTGCCCTTTGATGTCAGAGAGGCTGGCTGTTTCACTTCCCTTCTGTAGAAGCTTAATCAGAGGGTGAAGTAAAATGTCATGAGTTCAAAAAGACACTAGCAATCTAAAATCCAGAGGAATGATCAGCTAGGTTTCAGGTTGCTAAACTCATTATCAAACTGGTTGGTTGGCTGAAGCAAAGCAACTATTTCTCTAAGAGCCATTTAAAGGGTATCAAATCCTGATGCAGAGCCCCAAATCAGACAGGTAATGGCCCAGAGTTCATAGTAGAGATGATCTAGTCAATTATACTGACTGAGGAACTTCAAACGTTGGGAGGTTCAGATAATTAGTATTATTTATATTTATGCACCTAGAGTCCTGATTTAGGCCCCTTGTGTAGGCACTGTGCAAATACATAGCAAGACAGTCATCGCTGAGAGAGCTTGTAGTCTAAATAGACAAAATGGAATGGGTAGGAGGCATAGGGACTCACCCAAGATTACACAGAAGGTTAGTGGCAGAACTGGGACTAGAATCCAGATGTCCTGTCTCCCAACCCAATGCCCTTTCTACTTGACAACACTGTCTCATGCTAGTTCACTGATTGAATCCTTTGAGAAGTGCCACTGTGAGGCAGATTAATCTATCGATGTGCTATATGAGCTAACGTATCTATATTATTGCTACTGCACAGATTATATTACACATGCAGCTCCTTACACATCATAATCTCTGGATTTGTGACAGTGAAAAGTTTGGGGAAGCCATGAAGCTTTTTGCTGGATTGTCTTGGATGGGTGGAATTACATGTGCCTCAGTGTACAATTCATGCAGAAAAATAAATTAAGCATAGCTCTCAATATTTCCTTAGCTACATTCTTTCGGCTCTACAAGCCGCAAACAAGTACTACAAATAGATGAATTTATCTGGTCATGGTTTTGTAAAGAGAGACAATGTCTCTCGCTTTGCATGCCAAACACTGGGAAATTTGTTCTCTTGTCAATCTGTCAACCGGAAGGCTCAATGTGCCCCATGTGTTTCATCCTCTAATTGCATTTTGTTAGTTACAGTGGCAATACACTGGCTTAGAGGCTCTGGGCAATTTTCTTATGAGGATGGTGAGTAGCAAACAAGTTACTAAGGAGGAGAATGTTAATTATGCCTTTCATGATAAAATTAGCCTCTGCTAAGATGAAAATGCTCTGAAATTCCAAGCACAGCTATTTACAGTTATACCAGCTTTGACTCTACCTGCTACAGCAGAACTTGGTTGCATAATAACAAGCTGTGATATTATTATTATTATTATTAATTATTCATATTACCGTAGAACCTAGGAGCTGTAGTCATGGACCAGGACCCCTTTGTGCTAGGTGTGGTATGAACACAGAACAAAAAGATGGTTCCTTGCCTCTGCAGCTTCTGATCTAAGTACAAGACAAAAGACAACAGGAGAAAATAGGACAGACATGGAAGCACAAGGAAAGAATGCTGGTCAGCCCGATAGGGAGTGGTCTCACCACCCCATCTTCCTAATCTTCGTCAAGCTTTTTGTAGGTATCACAGCAAAGAAGAGTTTTAAGGAGGGGTTTGCAGGGGGATCATGAGGAGCTTTATGGGGAGCTCCTCCCAAGAATGAGGGACAGCATGGGAGAAAGCAAGAAGGTGTAACGATGGAGGCTGGCATTGTGGGCTGAGAGTCAGCATCTTGGTAGCAAATACAGGATGATACGTAGGGTGTCTCTCTCTCTCTCTCGCACATGTGCTACAGCATCTGCAGAGCAACATTCTCTAGAGACAGTTGTAGGGCCACAAGCCATTTCAAAGCTTCTTCTGTGACATTGGAGATATCATCCAATTCACTTTTGGATCCATATTTGGGGCACTGTGTTGATGTGTTGGATGGTTTGGATGATAGGTAGGGTGGGGATAGCTCTGTGAAGACTTGCTGGAATTGGGTAGTATTTGGTGACTTCACTTCATGGGATTATGGCCTTGATATGTCAAGGGAGCCTAAGACAGTGAATTTCCCAAATCCTTTAGGCTCCTTTCAAAAACCCAACCTAAATATACAGTATCCCTGGCATTGAGTAACGAAGGGAAGCAGAGGCAATGCATGGGGGACAGGCAGGATCACATCCCCCTGCCCTCAGATTTGATGCTTGGCTTGTACTGACATGAACACTGCTGAAGCCAGTTGCCCACACCCTTCCCCCCAACTATTGTCAGGCTTGGGTTGTGTCTGCAGGGAAGCTTGCCCTGCCACTTCCCACCCTATACACTCTTTGTGCAAAGTCGAGTTGCTCAGGCTCTGATCACAAACTCATCTGATGGGGGTGGAAGGAAGAAACTGAAAGCAAAGATCAGCTTCCTATGAAATGCCGCCATATTCACCTCCAGCCTGTCATACATTTTCAGTGACTGACTTATTGGCAGGTGGCATATAGCTGGCTTGTTACCTTATTCAGGAGCATGCACTGTAGTCTAATTACGCCAATGGGTTTTCAGAATTTGGCAGGTCATTAATTTAAGTCTTCAGACTCAGCTTGGAGGCAGAGTGAGGATCCAATACTTGTTAACAGCTTGGGGGCCTTAATCATGACATCACTGAACAGAATATTTCTTGCATTAATAAATACCCAGAGCGAGGGAGCCTGGACTCTGAACAGCCTCATTTCTCCATGAATCCTTTGCCTTTGATGAAATGAAGCACTTCCACAGGTACAGCTGGGACAAAATCCTGACTTCTGTTACACAGGCAAGTGTCCATTGACTGCCCTTAGGAAGGGGGACAAGGCAGTAGCAGCCTTGGATACTGCTTGCCTGACACTCCAGTCCCTTTTTAATATCACAGTGTAGGTAATAGAGCAGAGGTTCTCAAACTGGGGTACGTGGTAGAATTTAGTCTGCGGGGGATGCATGAGATGCATTAGGGAAGCAGTGGGGTGGCTGGGTGGCTGGAAAGCCGTGACTGCTGTCTTGGTGCCCAGCTCTGAGGGTAGCATCGCCAGCAACAGCAGCAGAGAAGTAAGTGTGGCATTGCCATACCATGCCACTCTTACTTCTCCACTGCTGCTGCTGGCGGCAGCGCTGCCTTCAGAGCTAGGTGCCCAGCCAGCAGCTTCTGCTCTCCACTTTGCCTTCAGAGTCAGGTGACCAAGAGTGGTGGCTGACGGCTGGGTGCCTGGAGAACGTGAACTACTACTGACAAGGGGTGGGGTGGGGTGGGGGTGGAGAGCAATCAAATAAGTTTGAAAACCACGGTGTTAGAGGATAAGGGAAGTCTTAGACTTAGATAAGCCCCAAAATATAGGTGTCAGTCTGAAGTGAATGAGGATTTTATGCTTCTCGGTGCACAATGATTGATTCTGTTGCTCTTTCTAATGCATAGTGAGAGATGCTGGACAATGTATTGTTTTAATACAGGTCATACACCTAGAAGCAAAGAATGTATGCAATAATTACAAGATAGGGGACTCTCTCCTGGGAAGCAGTGTAGCCTGATTTAGGGTGTACTAATAATATTAATTTGGATAATATGGGAATTTAATTTATTAATTTTATTATTAATTATTAATACTAATCTGTTTGATTAGAAGATAAAGGTTCTTGTCCTGAATCAGGCTCCACAGAATTTACAAAAGGCCCTCGGGGGTATGACAGGAAGCTAACACTGTGACAGATATAGCCTTAAAAACTTTTTAGTAAAATCAATAATAGTAAGTAAATGGTAAAATACTCAGAGTTACAAAGTGATAATTGCATTACTGCTATTTAAAAGATACATATGGTAATATAGTATTATATGCCACAAAGCTTGGGTTAATATACTCACACCTTTCCTTACCACCCTAGTTGGAAGAGACACAGGATCAGCCTCGCAATTCAGGTTTCTCAATTCTTGAGTGAGGGATGCAGTGCTTAGGAAAAGCTAATGCTACTTAGGGTTTACTTGACTGACTTATATTTAAAATCACAACCTAATAAACAAAACTAAGAATAAAACTTAGGGAAACCAAGCTTAGTCTAGTTCCTTTGAAATTTAAAGTTTAAGAATCAGGGGGTAGCCATGTTAGTCTGTATCCACAAAAACAACAAGGAGTCTGGTGTCTCCTTAAAGATTAACAGATTTATTTGGGCATAAGCTTTGGTGGATAAAAAACCCACTTCTTCCGACGCATGGCAAAGTTTAAGAAGAACTAGTAAAGCCCACTAATAGTAGCAGTCATCATAAATAGAATAGATAGAGAGATAGAGTAGAAATAGAATGTAAGTGAGATTGATAGAGAGGAGTGCTCTAGCGAGGTGGGTCACCTCTTTTATAGGGCACAAGTGCCGGAAATCCTTCCTCCTATGTTTCATTCCTCATCCACAAAATGTTAGGGTACGTTTACCCCATAGGCTAGTATGTTTGTGCATACTGATGACATGTACATACGCACGTATGTTTCCTTGTGGAGTACCTGTTAAGTCTGTGAGTACAACATTGAAAACCCTCCTATGCCATTCTCCATTGTCTATTGGTCTAGATAAAAGGTCATAGACATAGGCGTGAGTACTTATCTATTTAGGTAACAAGGTATAGGTCACCTTTACTTTCTCAGTAAAAGGTCTTAATATAGATATGCTAATTTTGCCTTATCTTAACATACAGGATATGGCCTGTAGATCTCCTGCATTACAGCCAAACTTACTTTAATGTAAATTTATAAACCTATTACAATAAAACAAATACTTAAACGATAAGAAAAAAGATACATATATATAGGCAAGCAAGCAGGTTAGTCCTATAGGCTACAGCAGTGACTATGAAAAAGACCAGGGGCTATAGTGGATAATCAACTGAACATACACCCCCAGTGCGATGCTGCGACCAAAGGGGCTAATGCAATCTTTGGTTGTGTAAGCAGGGGAGCAGAGAAGGTATATTACTTCTGTGTTTGGCATTGGTGCGACTGCTACTGGAGCCATTTCTGGCATCTACAATTCAAGAAGGATGTTAATTGGAGAGGGTTCAGAGAACAGCCATGAGAGTGATTAAAGGATTGGAAAACCTGACTTATGAGAGATTTAAGGAGTTCTATCTGCTTTGTTTAGCAAGGAGAAGGCTAAGGGGTGATCTGATCACAGTCAAGAAGTTCCTGTATGGGGAATAGAGGGCTCTTCAATCTAGCAGAGAAAGGTAAACAAGATCCAATAGCTGGAAATTGAAGCTAGACAAATTTAGACTAGCAATAAGGTGCAATTTTTTAACAGTTAGAGTAATTAACCGTTAGAACAATTTACCAAGGGTTTGTGGTAGACATTTTTTAAATCAAGACTGATGTTTTTCTAAACTATAAATTCAAGTTCAAAACTGGAATTGAGGGAAGTTCTATGACCTGTGTTTATACAGGAGGTCAGACTAGATGATCGAAGTGGTCCTTTCTGGACTTATAATCTATTAATCTTTCCACAAAACACTCTGCACATGTCAGTGTGATAGCAAAAAGGATAGGGGTTGTTATAAAATTGGATGGGTGGGGTTTTGTGGCCTGCCTAGTGCAGGAGGTCAGACTAGATGATCATATTGGTCCCTTCTGACCTATGAGTCTATGAGTCTATGCTTTGCTCTTGCACCTGTGACTGCATTGTTACCTCTCAGCTTGGACACAGAGTGAATTCTTTGATAATCTCTCTGCAGAGAGGTGTCAGAATATAAATACCACATGTGTGCTAATCTCTGCCAGAGACTTCAGAGTAACAGAACACTTTCTCCAGTCTGCCTCAATTCCTTGCACGGTAACCACTTTGGATATTGTCAGCTTACAGCGAGGCCCAGGGTCATGCACACACTTCCTTTCCGCCTCCCCACTCAACTTCAGTTATCAACACAGGACATGCACAAGTGTACAATAGTCTGTCTTCTGGGGGTGAAACGATGGAACACTGTTTAAAAGGAAGCAATCAAGGAAGTATCTTGGGGCTTGTCTACATGGAGAAATTGACCAGCATAGCTATCCCAGAATAGCTCCCCTTGTGGACACTACTTCAGAATAACAGTCATTTTATTCTGGAATAATTACTTCACTTTGTAAAAGCAGCAAAGAATCCTGTGGCACCTTATAGACTAACAGACGAGGTGCCACAGGATTCTTTGCTGCTTTTACAGATCCAGACTAACACGGCTACCCTCTGATACTTCACTTTGGTGGCAGAGTGATTATTCCAGAATAAAATCTCTTTTTCCAGAATAGCGTCCACACAGGGGAGCTACACTGGAATAGCTACAGCAGAATAGCTATTCTGGAGTAGCTATGCCAGTTAGTTTCCTCTGTGTAGACAAGGCCTTGGTGCTAAAAGCAGAGGATGGAATCAGGACGTCTGGGTTTTTTTCCTGGCTCAGCCAATAGGACTTCCCTCAGAACTCATCCAAGACTCAGCTTCTTCTGCAAAATGGGAATATTAATTAACATATAAGCATTGGGGAGTTTAACACCCTCACATGAAAGGTATTGCGTCAGACACTATGCAGATACCTGCTGTGAAGCCAGTTCAGTAGCTGTGCTTGAAATTGCTACATAATTGAGGCCCTAATCCAAGCCCTGAAACTAAATTATCCTCTCAGTGGGACCATTAAAAATGCATCGACTCAAATAGAATTAAACTAGCATTACAGAAGAATGTATTTCAGTGACTCTCTTGCATCTCAGCCTGGGAGCACTACTAAACCAGTGTTCTTTAGTTATGAAGGACGGGCAAGGATGCGAGTGAAACAAGACTTTGGATGATTAAGGAGCCATGTTGACTGATTCCAACATGAGTCCTATTTAGCCTAGAGATTTTGCTACATAGCTTGAATTGGAGATCCTCAGGATTCCAGTAGATACACAGAGGACACCCTGTCTTTGGGTGGAAAAAAAAATCTGTCGGGGAGCAATCCGCACATCTCCAGGTTGAACTACAATCAAATGCAGGCTGCTGTCATCAGAGGCTTCCTACACACTGCTCTGAGTGCTCGTAAACAAAATGAGACTTCCCAATTATGTGTTGTTCATACTACAATGTCATAAGAACGGCCATACTAGCTCAGACCAATAGTCAATCTAGCCCAGTATCCTGTTTTCCAACAATGACAGGTGTGTCAGGGGGAGAAAACAGAACAGGGTAATTTATTGAGTGATCCCTCCCTTGTTGTCCAGTCCCAGCTGATGGAGGACAAGTTTGGGCTGCTTTTCCATGCAGATTGTTTGCAATTCTGTTTTCCTGGGAGAATTGGGAAAATTTGAGCATCCTTTTCAGGAACTGACTAAATCCATTCTCCCCACTATTTCTTTCAAACAAAAGCCTTTCTGATCCTGTTAAGAATTCATCCCAGATACTCTGGCACTCTTCATGGTTGTCTAGTGTCTCATCATCTGAAGAAAAATATCCAGCTAAGCGCTCTAGGCCTCTGGCTTTGAATGGGCATAACCATCTCGCCTTGCATTGGGATCACCCCCATTTAAAACCTAAGTATCTTCACCGAGGCTGTTAGGAAACCAGTGATGCTTTGTGAACGTGTCACATTTTTCTATCAATTCCTTGTAGAAATATCTAGGGTTGATATTGCAGAAAATACAAGACAACTTATTGGTGACTGCACGGGGGTTTGTCCTTCAATTAGCACTGGGTGAATGTGTTTCGTTATCCCTGCTTTCAGGCTGTTTTTTCATCCAAAACGCTATGCCAATCTGGAGTTATAAATGATGAAGACCATGGGGCTTAACAGTGGCTCTGATGAACCTGGACAGCACTAAGAAAGGGAAGGACATGCCCTGCATGAGTGACCATGCCTACAGGTGTGATACCTTTCAAAGGAGCAACACTTAAGGACTGGGAGACATGCAGGAAGGGAGTCCCTGGGCTACCCCAGTGTAGCCCGTGTCCTTCACCACACAGCCATCCAGGAAATCTATGGGCCACCATTCTGCTACTGTCCTTGCCGAGGGCGCTAGCTGACCCTTATAGAGTTTATAATCTAAATAGACAGGCCCAGACAAAGGCTTGGAGAATGGAAGGATTATGGGGGAGCACAGCAAACTGCCTTAGGTCAGGAGTTAGAGAGATGGGAATTGAGCTCAGGCCTGAGTCCTAGACCAGCAGTTTAACCTGCTGGGAAAGGCTCTCTGGGTCCTCTCCCCAGGCTAGTACACCCTACGACAGCTGAGCAGATGAAATCTAGCTACCAGTGTTTTGGTGAATCCTGCTGTATGTCCAAGCAGCTTTAAGAGGCTGTTTTGTACAAGCCATTTGTCCTGCAGCCCACCATGCTATTGCACTGAAAGGTTCTTCTCTGAAACACTGCTGTTCATCTCATACTGAACTAAGTGCATACCCTAATGGCGCAGTAAACAGCAAATCTCTCCAGTGTGATTCAGTGCATGATGGAGCAGCATTTTCCCTTGCAGGAGGCAAACCTTTGAGTCCTCTCAGCTGCAGGAAATCAACCAGGTGGCTGGAAAAGCGCTAGAAGCAAATGAACTGGCACAGCTAGATAATAATTGGGATAGATAATAAAACAGAAAATATCATAATGCCGCTATACAAATCCATGGTATGCCCACACCTGAAATACTGCAGTTCTGGTCACCCCATCTCAAAAACGATACAACAGATTGGAAAAGGTACAGAGAAGAGCAACAAAAATGATCAGGGATATGGAACAGCTTCTACATAAGGAGAGATTTAAAAGACTGAGTATCAGAGGGGTAGCCGTGTTAGTCTGGATCTGTAAAAGCAGCAAAGAATCCTGTGGCACCTTATAGACTAACAGATGTTTTAGAGCATGAGCTTTCGTGGGTGAATACCCACTTCGTCAGATGCATGTAGTGGAAATTTCCAGGGGCAGGTATATATATGCAGGTAAGCTAGAGATAATGAGGTAGTTCAATCAGGGAGAATGAGGCCCTGTTCTAGCAGTTGAGGTGTGAAAACCAAGGGAGGAGAAAATGATTTTGTAATTGGCAAGCCATTCACAGTCTTTGTTTAATCCTGAGCTGATGGTGTCACATTTGCAGATGAACTGAAGCTCAGCAGTTTCTCTTTGAAGTCTGGTCCTGAAGTTTTTTTGCTGCAGGATGGCCACCTTAAGGTCTGCTATAGTGTGGCCAGGGAGGTTGAAGTGTTCTCCTACCATTGCCATTCCTAATATCTGATTTGTGTCCGTTTATCCTTTTCCATAGCAACTGTCCAATATTTTTATGGCCGACCTGGACCAGGGGTCACTCAATGAAATGAATAGGCAGCAGGTTTAAAACAAACATAAGGAAATACTTCTTCACACAACACACAGTCTACCTGTGGAACTTGGTGCCAGGGGTTCATGTGAAGGCCAGAAGTATAACTGGATTAAAAAAAGAATTAGATATGTTGCTGGATGACAGGTCCATCAATGGCTATTAGCTAAGAAGTATAGATTCACAGACTCTAGGACTGGAAGGGACCTCGAGAGGTCATCGAGTCCAGTCCCCTGCCCTCATGGCAGGACCAAACACTGTCTAGACCGTCCCTGATAGACATTTATCTAACCTACTCTTAAATATCTCCAGAGATGGAGATTCCACAACCTCCCTAGGCAATTTATTCCAGTGTTTAATCACCCTGACAGTTAGGAACTTTTTCCTAATGTCCAACCTAAATCTCCCTTGCTGCAGTTTAAGCCCATTGCTTCTTGTTCTATCATTAAAGACTGAGGTGAACAAGTTTTCTCCCTCCTCCTGATGACACCCTTTTAGATACCTGAAAACTGTTATCATGTCCCCTCTCAGTCTTCTCTTTTCCAAACTAAATAAACCCAATTCTTTCAGCCTTCCTTCATAGATCATGTTCTCAAGACCTTTAATCATTCTTGTTGCTCTTCTCTGGACCCTCTCCAATTTCTCCACATCTTTCTTGAAATGCGGTGCCCAGAACTGGACACAATACTCCAGTTGAGACCTAACCAGCGCAGAGTAGAGCGGAAGAATGACTTCTTGTGTCTTGTTTACAACACACCTGTTAATGCATCCCAGAATCACGTTTGCTTTTTTTGCAATAGTATCACACTGTTGACTCATATTTAGCTTGTGGTCCACTATGACTCCTAGATCTCTTTCTGCCATACTCCTTCCTAGACAGTCTCTTCCCATTCTGTATGTGTGAAACTGATTGTTCCTTCCTAAGTGGAGCACTTTGCATTTGTCTTTATTGAACTTCATCCGGTTTACCTCAGACCGTTTCTCCAATTTGTCCAGATCATTTTGAATTTTGACCCTGTCCTCCAAAGCAATTGCAATCCCTCCCAGTTTGGTATCGTCTGCAAACTTAATAAGCGTACTTTCTATGCCAACATGTAAGTCGTTGATGAAGATATTGAACAGAACCGGTCCCAAAACAGACCCCTGCGGAACCCCACTTGTTATACCTTTCCAGCAGGATTGGTAGCCATTAATAACTACTCTCTGAGTACAGTTATCCAGCCAGTTATGCACCCACCTTATAGTAGCCCCATCTAAATTGTATTTGCCTAGTTTATCGATGAGGATATCATGCGAGACCGTATCAAATGCCTTACTAAAGTCTAGGTATACCACATCCACAGCTTCTCCCTTATTCACAAGACTCATTATCCTATCAAAGAAAGCTATCAGATTGGTTTGACATGATTTGTTCTATACAAATCCATGCTGGCTATTCCCTATTACCTTACCACCTTCCAAGTGTTTGCAGATGATTTATTTAATTACTTGCTCCATTATCTTCCCTGGCACAGAAGTTAAACTAACTGGTCTGTAGTTTCCTGGGTTGTTTTTATTTCCGTTTATATAGATGGGCACTATATTTGCCCTTTTCCAGTCTTCTGGAATCTCTCCCGTCTCCCATGACTTTCCAAAGATAATAGCTAGAGGCTCAGATACCTCCTCTATTAACTCCTTGAGTATTCTAGGATGCATTTCATCAGGCCCTAGTGATTTGCAGGCATCTAACTTTTCTAAGTGATTTTTAACTTGCTCTTTTTTAATTTTATTTTCTAAACCTACCCCTGTAAGCATTCACTATGTTAGACATTCCTTCAGACTTCTCAGTGAAGACTGAAACAAAGAAGTCATTAAGCATCTCTGCCATTTCCAAGTTTCCTGTTACTGTTTCTCCCTCCTCACTGAGCAGTGGGCCTACCCTGTCCTTGGTCTTCCTCTTGCTTCTAATGTATTGATAAAAAGTCTTCTTGTTTCTCTTTATTCCCATAGCTAGTTTGAGCTCATTTTGTACCTTTGCCTTTCTAATCTTGCCCCTGCATTCCTGTGTTATTTGCCTATATTCATCCTTTGTAATCTGACCTAGTTTCCATTTTTTTTATATGACTCCTTTTTATTTTGTAGGTCATGCAAGATCTCGTGGTTAAGCCAACGTGGTCTTTTGCCACATTTTCTATCTTTCCTACCCATCGGAATAGCTTGCTTTTGGGCCCTTAATAGTGTCCCTTTGAAAAACTGCCAACTCTCCTCAGTCTTGATTCCCATGGGACCTTACCTATCAGCTCTCTGAGCTTACCAAAATCCTCCTTCCTGAAATCCATTGTCTCTATTTTGCTGTACTCCCTTCTACCCTTCCTTAGAATTGCAAACTCTATGAAGTGTGGTTGTGTCAAACAACATGGGTCTCTCTTTCACCAACAGAAATTTGTCCAATAAAAGATATTACCTTATCCACCTTCTCTTTCTGATTAGCTAAGATGGTCAGGGATGCCATCTCATGTTCCAAGTATCCCTAAACCTCTGACTGCCAGAAGCTGGGACTGGAGGACAGGGGATGGATCACTCAATAATTGCCCTGTTCATTCCCTTTGAAGGATATGGCACTGGCCACTCTTTAAAGACAGAATACTGGGCTAGAGAGACCATGGGTCTGACACAGTATGGCTGTTCTAATGTTCTTAGCAGGTTGGCATGCTGAGCACAGAATATTTCATTGTCAGTTACACCCTCTGCCAAAACTAGAGCTGCACTGAAGGCTGGACTGGGAATCCCAAGCTTCCTCATACCAGAGCTGATCACACTGAGGAGGATCTCTGGTTCATCTAGGTCAGCATTCTGTAGTCAACGGTGGTCAGCACTGGATGCTTTAGAAGGTGGCATATAAATTATACAATATACCTGCTAATTGCAACACTACACCATGGGGGAAGTGTGGGTGAGGGGGCAGATTTCTTCCTGAACCCAGGTGGTGATCTGTGCCCTCAGATTATACCTTGGAAGTGTAAGGCTTGGTGGTAAGTGTCACTGCAGACACTACTCTTCCTCATACAGGGTGAAACTAATCTCTGGTATACAGTATTGATAATTTGCTGATAATTAATAATGAATTGATAACCAATAATTGATTACAAATTTTAACTGTGATTAGAGGTTTAAGGAGAGGGGTTCAGTCAAGTCTGGATTAGTTCATCAACAACAAACCTTGGATAAATCCATTTGATTGGCTTTATTGATTTAATAGCAAAGCCAGCTCACACACACAGAGGCATACAGTTACCAACATCTCCTGTAGCGCTCCGAGAGCCTACATCCAAGCTGCATGGTTCTACTTCCTCATGATGATTTAGGGTAAGTATAATCTTTCTTGCCCTTCTTGTTTATCACTCTAATCCTTACCCAGTTCCTTCTTTGGGCACATACTTCTTAGGTTATTTTCTCCAGATAGTTACTCATTGTTTATCCCCTTATTTGGGCAATTTTATCTGTTGTATCTTTTGCACACGTTATTTGCACAGCTATTTTTAAAAATACACCACAGATTAAAATTTCAGTTCTTAGAGTTACCTTTACTACAAGCCATCTTTGGACTTCTGCTCCCAGGCAAGACTTAAATTCTCTCTCTAGCCCATCTTAAATGGCAACAGAAGGCTGGCAGTGCTAGGTCCTCCACACCACGGAAGCCCCACATAAGGCTTCATGCATCTTCCCCAGGCTCTGCATGCTGCCAAACTAGTCCCTTGGCCAGCTCATGCTGGGGCAGAGCAGGATGTCACCTTGACAGTGGCCTTGGAAGTGGCTACAGACTGTCATTATGTGGATCTACTAGCCCCAGGTCCATTGCAACCAAGACAGGGAGATGTGACTACTATCAAGTTCTTAGACTGAAAAAAACCTGGGGCAGGAGTGGGGGTGGGGGGCGGAGAGATGAGAGGAGGTGGTACACAGGGGGTGAGGGGTCACATGTCAACCTAGTGTCCTGGTTTTTGCCTGGAGGGGGCTGAATTTTGCCTCTTTCCACTGGAGTAGAGCCAGGGGCGGCTCCAGGCCCCAGCACGCCAAGCATGTGCTTGGGGCGGCAAGCCGCAGGGGGCACTCTGTCGGCGCAACGAGGGCAGCAGACCCTCCACAGGCAAGCTGTCGAAGGCAGCCTGCCTATCTTTCTTGGGACGGCAAAATGCCTAGAGGCACCCCTGCGTAGAGCCCTGATGGAATGAATAAGGTTTAATCTGCAATTCATCTGGATGTGAATGAGTGGTGAGGATTTCAGCACCTGCCCTTGGAAGACAGTTTTGCTGGTCATAGATTCTAAAGCAGACAGGCCCATAGTCTGACTTCCCGCATAACACAGGCCATAAGACTTCCCGAAGTAATTCTCTTTTGAACAAGAGCAGATCTTTTAGAAAAACAGCAGGTCAATTACCCTCACTGTTAAAATTTGCATCTTCTTTCTAGTCTGGAGTCATCCAGCTTTATCTTCCAGCCATTGGATCTTGTTATACCTTTCTCTGCTAGACTGAAGAGATGTCTTATCAAATTTCTGTTCCCCAGGAAGGAGCTTATGGTGATCAAGTCATCCCTTTGCCTTCTCTTTGTTAAAGAAAACAGATGGAACCCCTTGAGCCTGTCATAAGTCAGGTTTTCCAATCCTTTAATCCTTCCCATGGCTGCTCCCTGAACTCTCTCCATTCCCCACCCCCCTCCACTGGAAGGTCTATATGTGCTGTTTTGGTGCCTGTATATTTAGAATTATTATTCTGCACCCTGGTATATTGGATACATCCTTCTATAAACATGAAGTAATAGGCATTACCTTTGGGTACAGCTCCTCTTTTGTTAGTTCATTTATGTATAAAATGGACCTAAACCCTGCCTCCTAGAGGGATGCATGAAATGATTAATACTGATTGATGTTGGCCAAATGCTCCAGTTGCTTGCATGAACGATCTGTAGGAATGCAAAGCAAGTTGAAACGGCACACATTGCTCCAAGCAAAAAGGCACCCGTCCTGATTGAACCCAGTCTCCTTAGTTCCACACAGGCCTGTCACTATTGCAGAGATGCAGCTACATCAGCGAATGGCGCTCATGTAAAATATTGTCTTCATACAAAGATATTAAACCTAATTCTCCCCGGGAAATCATTGCGGTTATAGTGGTGTGGATCTGAAATAATGTAGCAAAAGAAAGAATCAGGGCCATTCATCTCCTGCTGGTTTTAAGTTCCCTGCGCTATTACAATCTTGTGTCCCTGATCTCCCTTGCAATTGGGCTTTGGCAGGCTGAGAGGCCTGTGGGTCCCAGTTCTAGCACTGCCCTAGTAATGGGAAGCCAGTGTTAATTCCGGATGCTGTTTTGCTTTTCCTAAAATAACCTTGAAGAGGCAGGTGGCTGGGCTGGTGTCAAATGCCACTCTGACACTGTGAACAACTTGGGTTTCTTTAAGGAAGGAAATGCTGTCACTGCTAGCTTGTTTGCAGTCCCAGGGCCGAGATAATGGGCAGAGAGCTTGAAATGGGAGAGGAAGAAAGACAGAGGCAAACAGGTGGGGACAGAGCTCCACTACTACCATACTGGAGCACTCCTGATTGTAACAAGTCACAGATACATCATTTAGTCTTGCCGTGTTCATGGCACTGAACCATGGCTACATAGTATTCTTGAATCATGCTTTGGTCTTTTGTGGCCCAAACTGGGTGTTTAGTTGGAATGCACTTTGGTCCTCTCTCCACTGCAAGATCCAGCCATGTACTCACCAAGATGGGGGTTACCCTGCCATAACCAGGTTCCCCATTATGGAAGAAATTGAAATAATAATTGGAACCAAAGCAATATCCGATGCCTTGTGTTGGTAGCTGGAAGCAGTCTCCCCAACAGAACAGTTACAGCAGATCTAAATTTGGCCCTTTATGTCTGACAGTTTTCATTTATCAGAATCCACTTTAGGGACAAATCCAGATAAATAGACGATGGGCTGGGGCTCTCTGTTTGGGTCAGAATCTTCCTGGCATAGGCCACATAGCATCTTTGTCAACGTATCTCTCCTCCACTGCAGGAGATATTGGCCAGTGGCTTTACGTAGCCATGGAGATGCCTTGTTAATGCACAACATGAACAGTTAAATTTTATGGTGCATTTGTTAGAATAACTGCAAGAGAGCATGAATCATAGTTATGTACCATGACCACAAAGAAGGCTATCAAAAAATCAATAAGTTATTTGCTATCAAAAAATCAATAAGTTATTTGCTATCAAAAAATCAATAAGTTATTTGCTTTAAATTAAATGATCTGTTTGTTTTTTTTCCTCCCTATTAATAGTCATTTTTCTTGTTCTTTGGGTTTGTATATTCTGAGTATACAGAAAATCAGAAAAGGGAAAACAGCTAGCAATGCAATTCCATTCTAACCAGAACTATTCTACAGCATAGACTGGCATAGTCCTGTCAAGACTTTCTTACAGACCTTTACTCAAAGGAGAAATCTCATTAACTTCAGTGGGGCTACTGATGTCAGTGAGTTTGCAGGATAGGGCTTCTATAAGGCACTATTCATCTCAGAATTAACTCAGGAGGAAGTTAAACAGCAGCTGTTAGGTAATAAAGCAAGTCCTCACTCACCTCTCCAACACCCAAGTTCGTGCGGAGTTGGTATTTGGGCACACAATTCTGTCAGAGACCAGACACCAATGCGTTGATCAACGGGCTCACACTAACCCAAAAGCTTTAGAATAAGTGTGGCCCCTTTATTAGGGGTGAGCATCAATATTTATACACAGAAGTAAACAAAGTGATTAATAAAAGATAATGGTCATGCATAATCAATCAAGATTTTACAGGAAAAGCAAGTTTAACAAGTAAATGCATAGAGATAAAGGCTAATGGCTACTTAATAAAGGGGGTGTCATGAGTAGTTTGCAGGTCAGTGCTTTGTTCGATAAAGGGTTCAGAAAGGATTATGCAGAGACGGCCAGTCTGGGTGTGTTTTGGCTCCAAAGTTCACCAAAAGTTTAGACCCAACACAGCTATTAAATCAGACATTTAAAATCAGCATCTGAGAGTTTTAAAACAGTTGGCTGAGGAGGAATCTGGACTGTTATTGTGACTTTCAATACATCTTGGAATGCTGGGGAAGTTCTAGAAGACTAGAAGAAAGCTAATGCTGTGCCAATGTTTAAACAGGATGATGTTTTTCTAAAAGATCATTCCTGTTTGAACTAGAGCATAATTCACAGATGTTCTTTACAGGACTGTCTTATGCAGGAGGTCAGACTAGAGGAGCACACCAGCCCCTTATGAATCTACTTTTCTTTTGCTTTTGTTCCCTTAGATTTGGTGATATTTATCATCCCGCTTGGCATTTCATATCCCATATCCCATATCATATCTTTTCAGAAAAAAACCCAACCCAATTCACATAACTCACAAACGTTAGGACAATTAGTAAAGATGACAGGAAAGAAAAGGCTATAATAGAAACATTGTCTCTGGTAGCCAGACACAGGGCAAGTAGGCAATATCATATACTTCATGTAGGGAGGTGGATCACAAAAGGAAAGAGCTTCTTTATCTAAGGAGATACCTTATTTGGGAAGATAACTAAACTTGAACAATTCTAATAATAATGTAACAAACCCGGTCACCTATCACTTCCTAGTTGTCAATAAGCTACACACCACGGCCACTTGGAACTTCAAGGCAGTGAGGACACAACTTGGATCCTGCTATTCCAAAAGAGCATTCATCTACCACTTGAGCTAAAGGAGAATCTCTCAGTTGGCTGCTAGCAGCATAGGACCTATGACACACAGGTGAACAGTTCTAATTCCATCCAGTACAGGGCAAGGGTGCACATGCACACTAGCCAGTTTATTTTCCTCTTTGCATTTACAAAGAACCTTTCATAAAAGGTCAGAACATTTCTCAGGCATGAATGAATAAGACAAATAAAGCCTCACTACCATGGTGAGGCGAAGTAGTTATAATGACTAACCCAGATATGTATCAACAAAAGCACAGACAGGAGGTCTGCTTGGGTCTCATTTTTTAAAGCCCAACCCAAACCCAACTAGCCCACAACTGATCAGAATCCATCTTGAGCGTTGAGTCATTTTCAGACCCAATCTGAACCCAACACTTGCCCTGGAATGTGTGTCACTGCTGCCATCTCTGCCTTGTCTTTGGGGCCTGGCCCCATGCCCACAATCCTCCTCTGGCTGCCTCCTGCCCATGGGATTGGCTTGTGTGCCCCAATCCTGCCCTCTTCTATGCTGTGCATGCTGCACAGTGAGAGACACTGCAACTCTCAGGCACGCTCACGCCACAGCATATTCAACACAGAGAGATGGCAGCAGCCAGCTGAGAGCACAACATGCAGCCACTGCTGGGCTGACCACAACGGGCAGGAGGAATTGATCAGAGATTACTTATCCCAAGCCCAAGAGGGTCAAATAACTTTCAGACCCAACCCGAACCCAACACTTGTAGTTGGGTTGGGGTTGGATTGCAAAGGTCTAGTGTAGAGAATTAAATGACTTGACCAAGATCATTTTAAATTAGTGGCAGAGGTGGCATGGAATCCAAGAGTCCTAACTCAAAGTCCCTTACTCCATTTAGCAGACTACTCTGTCCTGCTATAAGGGATACTGAGAAAATAAATCTTAACCTCTTTCTTTACAGAAGTTAAGCCCCTCTTGAGAGGATAAAATACTGTGCCTGTGTAGGCCGCTCTGAATTAACACCATTTTGGTGTCTACTTAGAACTTAATTTTATCATTGTTAACAAATTATAATAAACAATTGACTTTGTTTTTAAACTGAGGTCTAATCTATTCCAGTTTCATTAGCTGCTGATTCAATACTTTTAAATTTAGGAGAAGGGAAAGATGGTTGTACGTGACTGCCAAGAAAAATAAGCTTATTTTTCTTTCATTTGCAAAATAAAAGGACAGATTCTTAGTGATTTACAGTTCACAATCTGGAGTCTTCTGAATGCCAGACCAGCTGGTTAAGTGATGTTCTCTTGCCGCTCTCATTCTTTTTCAGTTGCCTCTTTGCACTTTTGCAAGCTTCATATCCATTTTTAAAAATATCGATTTCCCCTGGCACCTGTTTTATAGTGGTAACTCCACTGACTTCTATGAGGTAACTGCCGATTATCAGACCAACAAAGATGAGACAAGAACCTGGCCCATTGTTGCCAAGTTACATGTGTATTCGACTCGTGATTTGTTGATGCTCTGACCAGGAAAGAAGAATTTGAGAGTCACAGCCTCAAAATGCAACCAAAGTCTGCATGATTGTGCACTCGGTTGTCCATTTGTGCCACCATGGATGCCCCCAGCAAATTCTGTGGGCACATTTTAAAAGCCATTTTTAACCATCTGGCCTTTAGCATCTGAAGTTTTTCATTTAAGATTTAATTTGGCATAAAACCAGCATGGGTCCAAATCCCTGGCTGGCTGTGGTATCTGGACAATGAGAAAGGTGGGGAAATGGGTAGTGGAACTTAGTTTAAAAGTTATTAGTGTCTGTCTTGCCTACTTACAGTGTGGGCTTCTTATGGCTCTTACATGTATGCACCCAGCACTTCATCTCACTCGGGGCTGCTAGTTACTGCTGTAAAACAAATAAGACAATAACTCACCTGCTAAAGGCCCGATTTTGCAAGTGCCGGACACCTGCTAATTCCACCAAAGTTAACGACAGCAAAGGGCTGTTATAGGTCTGGGCCTGATTCTGAATTAAGCCCCCCTGTGGCTATTTCAGGGTGCAGTGCAGCATGAACAAGTCTTTCACAAGTGGGCTGTCATGAGACACATGTTTGATCAATTTAATAGGCAGTCTCTACACTTGGAGAGTAGAGTTACGTTTGGCACTACCAACCACCTGCTGTTCAAACTTGTCAGATCAACATCTTTTCTCTTGATAAGAGCCAGTGACTGATCCTTATTGAAAGGAGCTGCATTAGGGTAGATTAAATATTCTTTGGGCCACAGAACAAGAAAGGCTGACACTGCAGACCAGTGGTTAGTGCATTCAGATGAAAGGCTCTGCTCTGAGACATAGTAGGGACTTGAAGGTGAGCTCCTACATATCTGGTGCTCTAAACATGGGACTATTTAGGGGTGCATCTCTCTCCTTCCCTGCCACCTGGGTTTTTCCATGAAAAGGTCTCAGTTTCATTCCAGTGCAGAGAGAATGAGTGAGAGACAGAGATAGAGTGTGTGTGTGTGTGTGTGTGTGTGTAAATGCACCCCTCTCTCATTGAGGGCCAGGATGGTCTAGAGCAGTGGTTCTCAAACGTTTTCTTTTGCAGACCACTCAAAAGTTGGTGAGGGTCTCGGCGGACCACTTAATAATCTTTCCAAATGTTGTTTGTACTGTTAGCTCCCTATTGTAAAACACTTTGGTTAAAAGCGCTATATAAAAAAAACACACAACAATAATTAACTTTTTTTGTTCTACAAATAAACCACACTACTCATATTTTAATATCAGTAGTCTTACCTTTCTAATGTGATGGATGTGTCCCTCTCCCCCGTCATGGCAGCTTCTGAGCTGGGGCTGGAAAGGAGGGAGGTGTCTTTCACACCATAGCAGCCACAGAGCTGGGGCTGGGAAGGAGGACCGTCTCTCCCTGGCAGCCACAGCCCTGGAGCTTGGGAAGTCGCCTCTTCCTCTGGCTGCCGCAGCCGTGTACATCCCTAAATCCCCCCCCCCTTCTCACCCCACTGCCCCCTCTCACCTCCCACCTATTCCCCCCAAGGCCACCACCTCACCTTACATGTGAGACTTCTCCAGGGTCCAGGCACCTAATTAGTGGAGCTGCCCAGGCGTGGCTCCACTAATTAGGTGGGTAGCCCTTTAATTGCTTGTGTGTGGCCACCCAAGTGCGCAACTTAGAGGGAACTATCCATGGACCACCTGAATGGAGCTCTCAGACTGCCAGTTTGAGAACATGTGGTCTAAAGCAGTGGGCATGGAAAGCTTAGCTTGACTCAAAGACCGGGGGCCTACATTTCCAAAGGTGACTAGTGATTTTGATTGGCACCGTTTCTATGCACTCCGCTTCAGACACCTTAAAATGGACCTCATTTGCAGAGGGTAGATGCTCATCTCTTTGGAAAATTGGGCCTCTCTCAAGTTAAGCAACCAAAAAGTGAGCCGCCTAAACTCACTAACTGAATTCTAAAACATTAGGCCTGGCTGTATCTATAGCTGCAATGGAGAGGCAGCTGGACCAAACCTGAATGGAGCTGTGACCCTGCATACCAGGTCACAACACCTGGAGTGGGGAGCAGAGCCCAGGCCTATGGGCCAGGAGCTGCCATAGGAAATAGGGTTGCTGCCATACCTCCTGCCTTGAAGTAGTAACAACAACTCAAACACATGGTTTCTGCTTTCAGCACCCCCACTATAAAAACTGTTCCCGCATCCCTGGGAGTGGCCGCTGTGGGATGAGTGCAGGGTGGGCTCAACGATCCAACGATCAAATGCCTCCCTCAGTGATCATTTTTTGGAAGGGGGGGGGTGCTCAGTTTCAGATTTTGCCCCAACCCTGAAAAACCTCTATGCAGCCCCAGCTATCAGCTGTTACAGCCCTGAGCTGCAGAGCCCTCGCACTTTAACTCATGCTTTTAGCTGCAAAGGTTCCCCAGTTCAATCCCCAGTCCATCAGCCAAGAAGACAGCCATCACACTAGTATTCTTAAAAAACAGCAATTGGGATTTGTTTGTGCATTTGAAAATAGCTGCTTCCTGAGATAACGACACAGCTAAAAGAGGCTAAACCTTGCATTTTTATGGATGAAAATTCACATCTGTGCAGCATGTGCACGCTATAAAACCATCACAATGCAATTCCTGGGGAAACAAAACAACAACTCTGCTCTCTGGATCCCAAATCCATTGTAAACAGGTTTTTTCAAACCACCTCACTCAACTAGGCTTAATATTTGCCTCCAAGAAAGGAAGGAGGGAGAGACAGAGCGAGCGCACTCACTAACTCTCAGGCGAACTGAATGATTCTTCTCTGATGAATAGAGCCCTGGAATAATTTTCTGTGAATGCACATGCTGTTCCACTTGCTATTTTTTTTTTTTAGATAATAGCAATACAGAAAGAGTCCCATGTTAATTTCTAGCAGTGGCTAAGTAAACGCTAAATATCTGAACCTCCAAGCTGAAATACAATCTACATGCTGGCCTGTGCATGCAGAAAGAGATGAAGGGCCACTGCAGACTTTTTTATAGGACTTTTGCTGGAACAATAAAGACATTCAAGTACTGCAACTGAAATCCTTCTCATCTTTGCCCAGTGCCGTATTTCCTCACTATCATGAGTGTGCATTAACGTCACGGGGTTCCTTTCACTGGTCAGTGTATTTTATAGCTTCCGTGTTGACGAAGGGTACCTGGCTTCCTACTCATCATCCCCGGAACTATGCTTAAACTCAGACCTGGCTGCTAGAGAGGACAGTTCAATCTCCTTAGATTTTCTGCTGAGAAATTCACCAAGCAAATTTCACCCACGTCTAGCCATTTACACTAGTCCCTGTTCTTCAAAAACAACATAACATTCAGAGAAAAGACGCAGGAAATTTCAGATGGCTACCTGTTGTCAATCCTGAGTAACATGGGTCTGAAAAGTTACAACACTCTTGCTCCAAAAGGAGCAAATTTCCACCCCCCTACACCTTCTATGGCTCCTTTTTAAAAGGGACACCTAATTTCTGTCTGATGTCATTCACAGAGTCAAGTACATCCTCCCTTGTTGCACTGGGATATTTCTGCTGCCACTGAGCAATTGGATTCAGCTCTTTGAGACTGCTATAGACCCTGCGTTTAAAGGGTAACACAACGCAACCATAATTGTGGTGCCGCAAAGACGCCTCTGTAATGAACCAAATAGAAAACAGCCCTACAAAATCCAACGTAAATTGGATTAGTACTTCACAGAGATGAGGCCAAATGAGATTTCACATACAAAACGAGTAGAAAATGGCCTTCTAATTGATACTGCACCAAACCTATCCCTGGAGCAGCTCCGCTGGAGCTAGTGAAGGTATACCAGGGATGAATCTGACCCAGTAATTATGTGCTAAACCCTGGAGTTATTATTCAGTCAAAGCTCCCATTAAGACTTAACAAGAGTCTTGGTCCAAGCAAGAATTGAATATGGTTCACAGTGTTTGGCCTAAAAATACTAAGACATTGATACAGCACCTTCTGTCTGAGGAGCTCTGATTGAGGTCTGTAAAATCATGACTGGTGTAGAGAAAGTAGATAAGGAAGTGTTGTTTACTACTTCTCACAACACAAGAACTAGGGGTCACCAAATGAAATTAATAAGCAGCAGGTTTAAAACAAGTAAAAGGAAGTATTTCTTCACACAAACGCACAACCTGTGAAACTCCTTGACAGGGGATGTTGTGAAGGCCAAGACCATAACAGGGTTAAAAAAAGAACTAGATAAATTCATGGAGCATAGGTCCATCAATGGCTATTATCCAGGATGGTCAGGGATGGTGTCCCCAGCCTCTGCCTGCCAGAAGCTGGGAATGAGTGACAGGGGATGGATCAGTTGATGATTTTCTGTTCTGTTCATTCCCTCTGGGGCACCTGGCACTGGCCACTGTTGGAAGACAGGACACTGGGCTAGATGGACCTTTGGTCTGACCCAGTAGGGCCATTCTTATGAGCTCAGAGTACTTTATAGACACATCTTCCAGGTGAGGGAAGTGAGCATTCTACTCAGAGATGGAGAGATTATCATGCACAGGTTAATGGGAAGATTGTGTGCTCCCCTCACTGCTCTCCAGATACACTGGACTGAGGGACAGTAGACAAGGGCTCCATCCACAGTTTCTGAAGCAGTGATCACAGCCCCACAGTGGATACAGTACTAACGATTCTGGCATTACGCGCTAGCTAACAATCTTGATACATGACGTCACAAGCTGCACAGGGTTAAAGAGGAACAACATCTACTTTGTGGCAGTGGCCACTCTAAGACGCAGCAAGCGACATCAGTCAGTCTCTCCCTGAGCAGGTTGGGAGGGGAATCAGCCGACCTCCAAAGTGTACAGTCACCCCTGCTCAGAGCCGGCATGAGGTCTATTCACCATTCAAGCCTTCATGGCCTTCTGAACAGGGATGAATTTCACCTAGGCTGAATGCTGGGAAGAAAGTTTGCCCTAAGTGAACTGTCGAAGGACATGTAACACATAGGCAGGAACAGACCCCAGGGACCCAATGACTAAAGACAAAGAGAAATTTGGCAGAAAGATGCCATATATGGAGTGGAGGGTAACTGGATATGTTTTCAAATGACGGCTTGTGATTAGAATGCGAGGATGGATCTGCAGGAGTGTTGTACTAAAAAAAGCAAACCGCACATGCCTCCTCGCTACAATGGGCTGATCAAAAACATGTTTGTAAAGGCTCGGATGAGCACACAGCGAAGAGACTCTGCTTTACTTTGCATTGCCTGTTTAGCTGAACCCTTGCATGCTTGATTTGCATGGCTGTTCATTAAACACCAACACAGTCAAAGCAGAGGGCATCTCCTGAGGGTTAGTGACCACCTGGGAGAGTCGATTAACTCTAGCTAGTGGTTTGTGCCCCCAGAAATGCCCTGTGCCAAGATCATGGATCTATTTTGCTAGCCCGGGTCTTTTTAATAAACAAAGTGCTTTGCAGCCACTCCCTTCTGTTCCTTCTTGTTAGTTTCATTCCTTCACACAAACAGGACCAGGTTAAGTTTGTGCAGCACTGCTTTTGCTTGTCCACTCCCATGTGGTGAGAGTGTTATTTAGGAATGGTTTGAGGTTTTTGACATTGTCTGGATCAGATGCAATGATACAGTCATTCGTTACAAATACGTGCATTTTACCAGTTAGGTTTTGGTGTCCATGCTTTAAATGTTATCAGTAGCAACTGTGAGATAGAGCCTCAGCTGTTGACTTTAGTGACGGTGTTCACTCACTGAGGATACCTTGATCAAATGGCATTAGATCTACACCACAAACTCTACCCTGCTTCTGGAAATGGCAAACTAGTTTTCGAACTATCCGAGTAGGTGGATGTTAAGGGGGAAGCAAAATTCAGCTTTAAAACAGAAATTTAGCTGCCACCTTAACCATGGAGCAATTAGTGGTTGCTCCATACTTTGTCTTTCAAGTAGCATCACCTGCTTCCTGGATTATGGGAGAGCCCGTGGGTGGGAGCTCCTTAAAATATTGGCTGCACCTCACTGATATGTTCAAAGGCCTTTGGCATCAGTAAATCAAAAGGTGAGAATGAAGATGAGAAAAGGTACCAGCAGGCTAATGCAGTCACTGTTTATTTTAAACCAAACATCGTTCCCAGCTGTGAGGTCTGAAATATGATGGCTTGAATTTTCCCCCCATAGAAAAGTACAAGAAGGAAAAATAAGCTGACGTTGTGGAGGCTTGAACTGCACTGTTCAGTCTCCATGAATATCTAGGCCACTGTAATTAGTAAGATCTAATTGCATTACATTTCTAATGACAATTAAAATTCGCTTCTACTGACATTAATGTCCTAACCTGTAAGTAATAGATGAGTGACAGTTGGAGAACAGAATGCACTGCTGAGTTCATGAAACCATCTTCCTCCATGCTGTATTAATTACTTTATGTAGCTCCTGAGGCTGGGCAATGAGAGCAAAATACTTGACACTGGTGTCTCTTTGCATTGTAAGCAAGCCTGTGTTGACTGTCTGGGGACTTTTCTAAACAGAGAGTC
Source organism: Gopherus evgoodei (assembly GCF_007399415.2). Lineage (NCBI taxonomy): Eukaryota > Metazoa > Chordata > Testudines > Testudinidae > Gopherus > Gopherus evgoodei. The sequence continues at coordinate 150,894,775 of NC_044323.1, forward strand.
AGGCCATGTCTTCACTACCACTTATGTCAGCAAAACTTATGTTACTTGGAAGGGGGAATCTAGGGTACAAATTGTGGCCTTGCAACTCAGATCCCCTCTATTTCCTAAACCCCAAATTCTGCCCTGCCCCCACCCCAAAGCGCCTGGGTGCCACTGCTCCACACCTCCAGAAAATCAGGGTTGTATTCCACTTCAGAACATCCACACAGAGCGCATGCTGCATCTCTCATCAGGAGATTTGGCTCCCACGTAAAAACATAAGAAACTGCTTAAAACCTTTACTCATTTCTTACCTTTAGTTGTTTGCTGTGATGCTGAGATTCTGATGCCATCATGGCATGGCACCTGAGGTTTGTTTAACCTCTGCAACAAAGATGTGTTTAGGAATAATAATGCTACGTATAATTCATGCTGTTGGGAAGTTTGCTCACTGCTTTGAGCTTTTATTCAATCACACAATTTTCTGTTCTGTAAAACACACACAGTCATTCTGAACCTACAGGATAACATCTGGCACTGAAATTAACCACACTGGTATGGAACTTGGATGATTACAGACTGCAATCATGATCCATTAAGAGTGTCTGCCACGCAGACTTGACAGCAAGCTGCATAAAACACAGCAGCCACTTGCACAGACACAGCAACAGGGCCTCTATGGCAGAGTAGTTGATTTAAACACCCTCCTGACACGGGTGTAAATGACTTACTCCTCTGCAATGCCATGGAGGAACAGGCCACATGGTATATTAAAAACAAAGGTGATCAGCCAGAAAAGATTCAATAGCCCCTGTCAGCTTGTCATGGTATAATTCCCCACTCTGAACCTTAGCGTCCAAAAGATGGGGTACCAGCATGAATTCCTCTAAGCTCAGTTACCAGCTTAGAACCTGTAGCGCTGCCACCAACCAGGAATTCCAGTGCCTGGTACACTCTGGTCCCCACAAAACCTTGCTGGGGGACCCCCAAGACCCAGACCCTCTGGATCTTAACACAAGGAAAGTCAACCCTTTCCCCCACCGTTGCCTCTCCCAGGCTTCCCCTCCCTGGGTTACCCTGGAAGATCACTGTGTGATTCAAACTCCTTGAATCACAAAACAGAGAGGACAATTCACCTTCCTCCCTCCTTCTCTTTCCCCCTCCCAGACTCTCTGTGAGGCCACGTCCACACTACAGAGTAAAATCGAAATTAATAAAACCGATTTTATAAAACAGGTTTTATAAAATCGATTTTACGCGTCCACACTAGGGCACATTACTTCGGTGGTGTGCGTCCATGGTCCCAGGCTACCATCGATTTCCGGAGCGGTGCACTCTGAAAAGAATGGGACCAATAACTTCGATTTCCGTCCACACTAACCCTAAATCGATATAGTAATATCGATTTTACGGTTACTCCTCTCGTTGATCAGGAGTACAGAAATCGATTTTAAGACCCCTTAAAATCGATTTTAAATGCCTTGTAGTGTGGACGGGTACAGTGTTAAATCGATTTAACGCTGTTTAAATTGATTTAACGCTGTAGTGTGGACCAGGCCTGAGAGAGAAAGTAATCCTGGCACAGAGAGAAATCAGCCTTTCTCTCCCTCTTCCCTCCTTTCTCCCCGCCAATTCCCTGGTGAATCCAGACCCAGTGTCCTGGGGTCTCACCAGAATAAAAAAAACAATTAGGTTCTTAAACAAGAAAAGCTTTTAATTAAAGAAAGAAAAAACAGTAAAAATTATCTTTGTAAATTTAAAAAAAATGGAATAGGTACAGGGTCTTTCAGCTATAGACACTGGGAACACCCTCCCAGCCTAAGTATACAAGTACAAATTAAAATCTTTTCAGCAAAATACCAATTTGAACTCCTTCCAACCAAATACACATTTGAACTTCTTCCAGCCAAATACACATTTGCAAATAAAGAAAACAAACATAAGCCTAACTCGCTTTATCTACCTAGTACTCACTATTTTGAATCTATAAGAACCTGTATCAGGGAAATTGGAGAGAAACCTGGTTGCACGTCTGATCCCTCTGAGCCCCCAAGAGTGAACAACAACCAAAACTAACAGCACAGCACAAAAACTTCCCTCCCTCAAGATTTGAAAGTATCCTGTCCTCTGATTGGTCCTCTGGTCAGGTGACAGCCAGGCTTACTGAACTTGTTAACCCTTTACAGTCAAAGAGATATAAAGTACTTCTGTGCTATTAACTTTTCTTATCTGTTTATGACACAGCTATAAGAGCGCCAGAAGAACACAGATCCATCTGTGTTATCCAGCCAAGCTGTCCATTTTCAAATATTCGCCAGGCCAACCTTGTCAGGCACCTGTACCAGTTCACTAGCTGCTCAGCTGATGTAAATTAGTGTCACTCCACTGAGGTAAATAGCTGCATCAATTGACAAGCACGGAGAATCTGGCCCCAAGACATGGCTGAGCCAACAGAATTCTACTGCTTCCCAGTTGTTTGGAACCAGTTCCTTCTTATATGGTACAAGGTTTGAGAGGCATTTGTTTCCATGCCTCTCTTTTCCTCTGCGTAGGGCAAAGTGTATTCTTGATAGGCTTTCCATAAAGAGCTGAAACGTGGCAGAATTCTTCAGAAGCTCGACAGAGTAAGTATTTCAAAGAGAACAGCTATCTCTGCTGCTGTAGTTTGGATGAATGCTTACTGGGACACTGGATAAAATTTCCAGCTCAGCTAAGCCTGTTGGATCAGCTCCAAAAGTTTGGAGCTTCATAATAAACGTAATGGAGCAATCACTTTCTTGATAAATTCTGCTCAAGCAAAACACCAGCCCATCCTATGTGTTGTGTTAGGCCACACTGATTGCTCTACGTGATTGGAAACAAAGAACTTCGAAACTACTCTCCATGAGCCAAACTCTGAAACCAAGTTGAATGGCATCTTATTCCACAAACAGTCCCAATTAAGTGCTTTTGAAAATCTCATTATGTACCCTATCTCCATGTTTAGATACCTAAATCCTTTTGAAAATCAGGCCCTGTCATAAACAGATAGTTAAGGGTTAATAGAACAGGAGTACTTCATGTCTCTTTTGCCTGTAGAGTTAACAAGTTCAGTGAGCCTGGCTGTCACCTAACCAGAGGACCAATCAGGGGACAGGATACTTTCAAATCTTGAGGGAGGGAAGTTTTTGTGTGTGCTGTTAGTTTTTAGTTGTTGTTCTCTCTGGGTTCTGAGAGTGACCAGACGTGCAACCAGGTTTCTCTCCAATCTCCCTGATACAGGTTCTTATAGATTCAAAATAGTTAGTACTAGGTGATAAGGCGAGTTAGGCTTATGTTTGTTTTCTTTATTTGCAAATGTGTATTTGGCTGGAAGGAGTTCAAATTTGTATTTTGTTGAAAGGATTTTACTTTGTACTTAGGCTGGGAGGGTATTCCCAGTGTCTATAGCTGAAGGACCCTGTAACATATTCCATCTTAAATTTACAAAGATAATTTTTACTGGTTTTTCTTTCTTTAATTAAAAGCTTTTCTTGTTTAAGAACCTGATTGTTTTTTTATTCTGGTGAGATCCCAGGGGACTGGGTCTGGATCCACCAGGGAATTGGTGGGGAGAAAGGAGGGAAGGGGGAGAGAAAGGTTAATTTTCTCTCTGTGTTAGGATTACTTTCTCTCTCAGGGAGAGTCCTGGGAGGGGGAGAGAGAAGGAGGGGGGAAGGTGAATTTTCCTCTCTGTTTTAAGATTCAAGGAGTTTGAATCACAGTGATCTTCCAGGGTAACCCAGGGAGGGGAAGTCTGGGAGAGGCAACAGTGAGGGAAAGGGTTTACTTTCCTTGTGTTAAGATCCAGAGGGACTGGGTCTTGGGGGTCCCCGGGCAAGGTTTTGGGGGGGACTGGAGTGTACCAGGCACTGGAATTCCTGGTTGGTGGCAGCGCTACAAGTACTAAGCCGATAATTGAGCTTAGAGGAATTCATGCTGGTACCCCATTCTTTGGACGCTAAGGTTCAGAGTGGGGAATTATACCATGACAGGCCCTTAGTCGATAACATGGCCCACTCTTCCTAGCTTGCCCCAGACTGCCTTATGAATCTTGTGGGACAAAGTGGGTGAGGTGATCTCTTTTATTGAACCAGTGGTGTGAGAGACAAACTGCCAAGCTACACAGAGCTCCTCTTTAGGTCTGGGAAAGGTACGCTGAGAGTTACAGCTAAATACAAGGTAGAAGAGATAGTTTAGCATAAGTAGTTAGAGCATATTTCATTCAAGGTGAAGTGTAGCCAGAGGGTAACAGATTGTTATAAGAAGCCATAAATCCAGTGTCTTTGCTAGACACTATAAATCATGGTCTTAATAAAGTTATTTACTTAAGCTCCTAGGCTCATCTTTTGAAAGTGTTCTGCATGTTTCCTTTGAGGATGGGAACTGAATGATGACTTTGTAGCTGACCTCTTTGTGAAAAGAGATCCCCCACAGGAGATAGGGTATTTTTGACTTTTATCATTTTCCTGAGCAAGTTCATTAGAGAGTGTAGCGATTGTCTGGTTTCACCCACATAGTTATTGGCAGTGGTGAGCTGAAGCTGGTTCGCACCAGTTCATGCGAACTGGTTTTTAAATTTAGAGGCCAGTTTAGAACTGGTCGTTAAAGGAGCAGACAAACTTCAGCCCGTGAGACCGTCCTGTCCAGCCCGCCTGAGCTCCCGGGTGGGGAGGCTCCTCCGGCCCCTCCCGCCCTCGCAGAGCCTCAGCATGTCGCACCATCAGCGCCAGTGCTCTGGACCACTCCTGGGCAGCTCCGCAGCTCCTGCCCTTTGAGCGGCATGGTAAGGGGGTGGGTTTGCGAGCTCCAGCGGGCCGCATGGCATCCATACATGTTGCTCTGAGCAGCATGGTAAGGGGGCCTGGCCAGGGCTGGGAGAAGGGGTTGGATAAGGGGCAGGGAGTGGTTGGAGGGGGCAGAGGTTCTGGGGGGGGGGGGCAGTCAGGGGATGGGGAATAGGGGGAGTTGGGTAGGCATGGAAGTTCTGGGGTCTGTTGGGGTGCTGATGGATGGGGTCGGGCCAATCAGGGGACAGGGAGTGGGGTGAATTGGCTAGGGGCTGAGGTCCTGGGGGGCAGTTAGTGTGTGGAGTCTTAGGAAGGGATGGTCAGGGGACAAGGAGCAGGGGGGGGTTGATGGGTTGCGGGTTCTGAGGTGGCAGTCGGGGGCAGGACGTGGGTAGGGGTCAGATGGGGGGGACAGGTTTTTTTGGGAGGCACAGCCTTGCCTATCCAGCCCTCAATACAATTTTTCAACCCCGATGTGCAGGGTCAGCTTTAGAAAGTGCGGGGCCTGATTCAAACAGTTTAGACAGGGCCCTGGCAGGGATGACTTAAAAAAAAATATGCAAAAAAAACCACTTGGGGCTTTTACTCACCGGGCAGTGCTCTGAGTCTTTGGTGGCAATTCGGTGGCAGGTCCTTCACTCGCTCCGGGTCTTCAGTGGCACTGAAGGACCCGCCACCAAAGTGCCACCGAAGACCCGGCAGTGAACTGGTTGTTAAGATTTTGGCAGCTCATCACTGGTTATTGAGGTGTTTAGCATACTGGATGAGGTGCACCACATGT